>NC_041728.1:3030303-3333333 GCF_004115215.2 Ornithorhynchus anatinus | reverse complement strand
CCGGGGTATTTAGTGGTCTTGACTGGGCGACTCATTCGCCCTCTCTGAGCCTCAGTATTCAAACTGGACATTTGCCCCAGGACCCCATCGGTGCGGACTCAATCGGGGCGCTGGCTCTGCCTTCTGGAAGGATGTTGTTTCTGGGCCTTCCAGAGGCCTGTGGGCCCCTCCCGGCAGCTCTGAGCCCAGTCCGGGTCCCAGCCCGGTGGGAGTGGCCACAGACCTCCTAATCCTCTCCCTTAAGGGTCCTCTCAGCCAAAACACCCCGTCCCAGCCCCAAGAGAAGCCACACCTTGAGCAGCCGAAGGGGTGGCAGGGGGTGGCGAAGTGGCTGGTAGATTTCCTGCTTGCCCCCCAAAACACACACACGCAGACCCAGGTCCCGGGGAGGAGGGGGAGGCCTCAGATCTCTAATTTCCTCCTCCTCCTCCTCCTCCTCCTCCGGCGGGTGTGGTGAGTTATCCCGACGCGTCCTGTTGTCCTTGGCCCGGACCAACTTTCCAAAGGGCCGGAGCCAAACCAGGCCCCGCCCTCGTGGCCTCCCCCGCTGGGGCCTCTGGGACCCAGAGACTCCCAGAGAGGCCGAGAGACACGCAGAGACGCAGGACCTTGGGAGAGACTCGAAGCCTTCTCAGGCTGACCCCCATTCTCCCCTCCACCGTCCGAGAGGCGTCCGCCCCCTCCCCCTGACCACCTGCTCCCTTCCCCTGACCACCTGCCCTGTCCACACCTCGACCACCCTCTGGCTCGCTCCCTTTGGGCAGCTGGGGAGGGTCGGATTCCCTCCCTTCGCACTCCGGAGGACCCCCGCCCCGTTGCCCGGGAAACGCCCGCATATTGCGCGGCTCATCCCGGGCTGGTCCTGGGCCTGGATTGTGTCCACCTGCAGCGGCCGCGCCAGAGGAAACCAGTGGACAATGGCCGGATCCCCGGTTCGGGGGCGGTGGGGATCGACCACTCCTCTTTCCTGCAGCTCCAAAAACAGGGGAGGGGGGTGGGCCCAGGGGAGACAGCTGACGTCACCTCACTCATCCCCTCCCTCCCCTCCCCCGTAGAGGCTGGTCCTTTCATTCATTCATCCATCCATCCATTCATTAATTCAACCGTATTTATTGAGCCCTTACTGGGCGCAGACCACTGTACTGAGCTCTTGGAAAGTACAATTCGGCAACAGATGGAGGTCATCCCTACCCAACAACGGGCTCACAGTCTTGGGCCCGACCGGGGGCTCTTGGCTCGCCCAGGGCACAAGGGGTGATGGGTTCATTCATTCAGTAGTATTTATTGATTGCTTCCTATGTGCAGAGCACTGTACTAAGCGCTTGGAATGTACAATTCGGCAACAGACAGAGACAATCCATGCTCAACATCGGGCTCACAGTCTAAACGGGGGAGACGGACAGCAAAACAAAACAGAACAAAACAAGCAGTCTAATGTGTGTCTGAATGTCTGAGGGGGGGGGGGGGTGGTCATCAGCCCAATTAATTCATTCGACTGAATTTATTGAGCGCTTACTGTGTGCAGAGCACTGTACTAAGCGCTTGGAAAGCCAATTAGGCAAAGGATAGAGACAAAAGATAGAGACAACGGGCTCACAGTTTAGAAGGGGGGAGTCAGACAACAAAGGCAGCAGACAGACATCAGTAGCATCAAAATAAATGAATAGAATTATAGATCTCTACCCATCATTAATAAAATAGGCCATAACTACATACAATTCGATGGGGGGACCGGGAGGAAACCAAGTCCTGCCCCCTCCCACCCCCCACTCCCGGCAGCCACCTGTGCCCAGGGCCAGGAGACAGCTGCCGCAAACATCTGGACCACATGCAAACTAGAGGGTGGGGTGTCCTACTCGGAAATCCCCCCACACCTGCCCCCTCGGCCCCCAGACAGACGCCCCCGGCCCCCGGCCCCATCTCCCCCACCCCTTCCATCCCTTGTCACTCTGCGGTCAGTCGGGCCGGACAGGTCATCCGGAGGAGTCAGAATCGTCTGAAAGGGAGGGAGGGAAGGAGGGAAAGAAGGGAAGGGAGGGAAGGGAGGGAAGGGAAGGGAGGGAAGAGAGGAAAGGGAGGGAAAGAAGGGCTGCGTCCAGGGCCGCCCCCCGCCCATCCAAGTTGCGGGGCCTATATTTAGCTGCCAAATTTCCGCGTCTAGAGAGTCGGACCCTGGGGCTCGGATGATGTCACGCCGCCCCCTCCCCTCTCGGGGCTCGCCCCTCTCCCGTTGGGACCCTCCCTCCGTCCTGCCCAGGGTGGGTGGGGGGCGGCCACCATGCAGGCCTGGAAGACCCCCTCTCCGGGACGCCTGGGTCCGGCCCTCCTGGGTCCGGCCTGGCGGCTTCCCCTTCCCGCATGAATCGCCCCTTTGTCTGGGCTTGGGCCCGGGGCGGGGGGAAGGCGAGGCTCAGGACTGGAGGCGGGCCAGGGGCCTCCTCTGCCCCCCTTCCTCGGCCCGAGACGTCCAAAAAAGCCCCCTCTCCTCGCCTTGCGAGGAGCTACCCGCCCTCGCGTGGACCCCGATGAAGTGGGAAGGAGAGGGGCGGGACCCTCTCCCTCCTCCCCTCCTGACCTGGCCGGGGTCTCCATCGCTTCCAAACCTGCGGGGGCGCGGGCGCTCTAAGACATATAATAATAATAATGGTATTTATTAAGCGCTTACTATGTGCCAAGCACTCTTCCAAGCGCCGGGGGTGGATACAGGGTAATCAGGTCGTCCCACATGGGGCCCGCCGTCCTAATCCCCATTTTACAGATGAGATAGTTGAGGCCCAGAGAGGTCAAGTGACTTACCCAAGGCCACACAGCAGACAGGGGGCGGAGGCGAGATTAGAACCCACGACCTCTGATTCCCAAGCCCGGGCTTGTTTCTGGGCGTGTGAAATGTACGCGTGTTTGGGTACGTGGGAGGACCAGTGTGTTTTGGTGTGAGCGCTGGATGCCGCGGTCGGCATGGCCCCCACCCCCCATGCCACTCCCCAGGGGTCAGGCCCACCCTCCAGACCTCGAAGGACGACCCAGGGAGCAGGAAACGAGCTTACGACCCCCTCCCCAAGGCGGCCCCGTAGCCCCCCTACCCCCCACCCGCGCCTTCCCCGGGGACGGTCCTTATTTCACCCGCGGTCTCACGCTGATCCCCCGGTCTCCCCAAGGCCAGAGAGGGGGTAGGGGGGAGACCTGTGACCCCCAGGAGCGGGGCCTCGCCCCGCTGAGCCCCCCTTTCCGGGAGCAGGTGGATGGGAGCTTTGTAAAATGGGGATTAGTAATAATAATAATAATAATAATAATAATAACAATGGTATTTGTTAAGCGCTTCCTATGTGCCAGGTACTGTACTAAACGCTGGGGTGGATACAAGCAAATCAGGTTGGACACAGTCCCTGTCCCATGTGGGGCTCACAGTCTCAATCCCCATTTTACAGATGAACCACACGTGGGACAGCCTGATTACCTCGTATCTACCCCAGCATTTAGAACGGGGTTTGGCACCTAGTAAGAGCTTAAAATATACCGTCACCCGGGAGGGGGGTGGGGGTCTGGCGAGGGAGCCAGGCCCCCCGTGAAGAATCCCCGGCGTGTCTGAAAAGGCAGGGGAAGAGGAAGGATGGGGGTCCCTGAGACTGAGCAGCCTGGATCAGGGGATAGAGCCCGGCCTTGGGAGTCAGAGGACTTGGGTTCTAATCCCGACTCCGCCTCTCGTCTGCTGTGTGGCCTTGGGCAAACCACTTCATTTCTCTGGGCCTCAATTCCCTCTTCTGGAAAATGGGGATGAAGACTGTGAGCCCACGTGGGACCACCTGATGACCTTTTATCTACCCCCAGCGCTTAGAACTATTGCTCGGCACTTAGTAAACGTTTAACAAATGCCATCATCATCATCATTATTATTATTATTATTTTCCACGCCCACCCGGGATTATCACCCTCGCAGCCCTCTAGCGCCTAGGTCCACCCTCCCTCCCCGCCCAAGGTCTAATTACCCCCCACTCTCTGTCCTCCCTTCGGAGGGGGAGAAAGTGAGAAAGGTCGAAGCGGGGTTGCCCCTCAGGTCCTCTTTCCTCGCCCACTCGTGTCCGCGCCCCCGCCCCCCCTCCGGATCCGAGGTGGATGGACGAGATGAGTCGCCCGCGGAGCCGCGCCCCTTTCCCATTAACCCCCTGGCATCCTGGCAAGGGGGCGTGGGGGGATCTAGCATGCCACACCCCAAACCCGACTGCCCGCCTAGGCCTCCCTCCACGTGGTACCGTTACTGGAGGAATTTGGGGGTGGGGGGGGGGAGAGGGTGAAATTGGGGTTCCCCAGGATGGACAATGAAAAGCCCCCTCTCCAGCCTCACTCCCTTCCTGGGGTCCTTTAGGATTTAAGCCCTCGGCGGGGCGGGGGAGTCCAGCTGCTGCTGCACCTGTGTAAGACGCCCCCCACCCCCCGGGGCTTCGAGTGCCCCCTCGACACGAGCTCCCGGTGCCACCCACACGCGGGGGCAGTGCCACCCACATTCCCGTCCCTCTGCCGAGGCCGGGGGAGCCGCCCCCACCCCCGGGAAGTGTCCGGTCCCGCCCGCCCCGGCTCGGACCCTCGTTGACGACCCCTCGGGGACTGGAGGCGTGGGAACGGGGGGCACCCCTGGCATCGCCAGGGAAGACTTTGGGGGGTGGGGGCCGGGGGCTGTGGAGCCCCGGGAGAGGGATGGGGGTCGTGGGGAGCGGAACGGGAGAGGGGAAGGGGCGACACGGGGTGGGTGGGGGGGGGGCGCTGGGAGGGCACGGGCCCCCCAGGTGGGCACAGGTGTGGGCGGAGGAGGGGCGGGGCCGGGGGCTCTCACCGAAGTAGACGGTCTTGTCGCACTTGGGGCACTTGGAGGCCATGGTGGGTGGTCGTCGGCGGGGTCCGGGGGTCCCGGGGGTCCGGGGAGCGGCGGAGGGGCGGAGGGCCGGTCCTGGTGTCTCGGCGGCCCCGCAGCAGGCCCCGCCCCCGCCCCCAGGCCCCGCCCCCGGACACGCCCCCCGCCCCCGACCCGCGCCACCATTGGCCCGCCCCCCCCGGACACGCCCTCATTGGACGACAAGCCCGGCGGGGGGGAGGGAGAAGAGGGGAGGGGGTTGGGAGGGGTGGGGGGACAGAGTAAGCGCTCAATTAATGCTATTGAATGAATGAATGAATGAGCAGGGGGAGAGGGGAGGGGGCTGGGTGGCATGGGGGAGGCGGGAGAAGGGGGCTGGGAGGAGGGGGAGTAGACCAGGGGGAGGGGGAGAGGGTTGGGAGGGATGGGGGAGGGAGAGGGGGGAAGGGTTGGGGAGCGGGGAGAGGGAGGGGAGAAAGGGGGAGGGAGGGGTGGGAGGGATTTGGGAGGGGGAGAAGGAGGGGAGAAGGGGGTTGGGAGAGGAGGGAGGGCTGGGAGGGATTTGGGAGGGGGAGAGGGAAGGGGGAAGGAGGGATTTGGGAGGGGGGAGAGGGAGGGGAGAAGGGGGTTGGGAGAGGGTTGGGAGGGATGGGGGAGGGAGGGCTGGGAGGGATTTGGGAGGGGGAGAGGGAAGGGGGAAGGAGGGATTTGGGAGGGGGGAGAGGGAGGGGAGAAGGGGGTTGGGAGAGGGTTGGGAGGGATGGGGGAGGGAGGGCTGGGAGGGATTTGGGAGGGGGAGAGGGAGGGGAGAAGGGGGTTGGGAGAGGTAGAGGGAAGGGGGAGGGAGAGAGAGGGAGGGATTTGGAAGGGAGAGAGAGGGAGGGAGACGGGGTTGGGAGGATTTGGGAGGGGGAGAGGGAGGGGAGAAGGGGGTTGGAGAGATGGGGAGGGAGGGGGTGGGAGGGATTTGGGAGCCGGAGAGGGAGGGCAGAAGGGGTGGGGAGAGGGAGAGGGAAGGGGGGGAGGGATTTAGGAGGGGGGAGAGGAAGGGGACAAGGGGGTTGGGAGGGATTTGGGAGGGGGTTGGGAGGGGGTTGGGATGTCTCCACTGCACCCCCCCCCCCATCCTGGTGGGGGGACGGGTGGCCAGTTCTGGGGCCGCCCCGGAGACCCAAACCAGAAAGGAACTCGGGCGGCGGGCCTGCCGAACCCAGGCAACGGGCCCAGAATAAGGTGCGGTGGAGTGCGGCTTGACGTGAAAGACGGGGTGGGAGGTCTCGGTGTTTTCTCTCTGGATCTGGATCCCGCTTGGCCTTCCCCCTGCCCAGCCCAATTCCTCTTCTCCCACTCCCTTCTGCATCGCCTCCACTGACTCCCTTTGTTCATCTCCTCTCCCAGCTCCACAGCACTGATCAAAATAATCATTCAATCATTCAGTCAGTCCTACTTGTTGAGTGCTACTGCGTGCAAAGCATCGTACTAAGTGCTTGGGAGAGTACAATATAGCAACAGGTACATCCCTGCCCCCAACGAGCTCACAGTCTAGAAGTGACGATGATAATGACAATAATAATGGTATCTGTTAAGCGCTATGTGACAGGCACCGTACTAAGCTCTGGGTATGTACACTCCTGTAATTTATTTATATTAATATCTGTCTCCATCCCTCTAATGACGACGATGATATTTATTAAGTGCTTACTATCCACCAGGCACCGTACTAAGCTCTGGGGTGGATGCAAGCGACTCAGGTTGGACACAGTCCCTGTCGTAGTCTTAATCCCCATTTTACGGACGAGGTAACCGAGGCACGGAGAAACGAAGTGACTTGCCCGGGGTCACACAACAGACAAGTGGCAGAGCCGGGATTAGAATTTATGACCTTCTGGACTCCCAGGCCCGTGCTCTGTCCACTCCACCATGCTGCCGACGGTCACTCCGTCATGGACAAGGAATGTATCTGTTTACTTAGTACGATGCTCTGCACACAGTAAGCGCTCGGTAACTTCGATTGAATGAACGGTTGGGGCACAGGCTGATCACCTGTCCCTTCTACATCTCCTCCCTTTAGTGGCCCCCCAACCCCTGGGTGGGGGTGAGGGTGTTCCCCTGGCCCAGGGGTCAGCCGGGGGGTCGGTTCGGCCCTGCCCGGCTCCGGCAGCATCTGGAGCCCGAGCTGGGCGGAGGTGGGGGTCTCTGCCCCGATCGGGGGCCCCGTGGCCTCCCGGGTCCGCCAGGAGACTGACCGTGAAACAGGAGCCGCCACGGTCCCTGGCCTGGCGGCCCCGCAGGCGGGCAAGGCAGATTTTCAAGGACAATAAACAAGGGAAAAGCTTGGACCGAGACAATCGACATCCGAGACCCAGGGCGCCACCGCCCCCCTCCCTCCGACACTGGGGTGTGTGTGTGCGTGGTGGGGGGCTGGGGCGGTCATCCCCATCTGTCCGCCTGTTGCAGCTCTGTCTGGGGGAAGTGCCGCCGTGCCCCGCCTCGCCCAACGACATCTCTGTCAGGGCCGTCATAATAATAATAACGGTATTTGTTAAACGCTTACTACGTGCCAGGCATTGTTCTAAGCTCTGGGGTAGATACGAGATAGTCGGGTTGGATGCAGTCCCTGTCCCAGATGGGGCTCACGGTCTTAATCCCCATTTTACAGATGAGGCCCAGAGAAGCCAAGGGACTTGCCCCTCGTCACGTAGCAGATAAGCGATGGAGCTGGGATTAGAACCCGGGTCCTGCTGACTCCCAGGCCCGGGGGCTAACCACTAGGCCATGCCGCTTCTACATTAGGCCACGCAGCCAAGAACACACACTGTACGTATGTTGGTTTGTACATGTGTGACCCACTACAGGCATGTTAGTATCCCAAGCATATGTGAGGGAAGAAACCCAGGTAGGCGAGGCCCTGATCTAGGCATCAAACTAGTGCTTTTTCCAGTGCCAAGGCCATAAAGAAATCAGTCGGCGAGACTAAAAGAAACTAAACACACTGTTTTCTTCCCCTCCTCACAGGGTCAGGTTTCTGGTTGGGACTTAGAAAGAGAAGCAGAATAGCTTGTTAGAAGGAACCTGGCTTGGTAGAAAGGAGACCTGGGCCCTAAACCCAGCTCTGCCACTTGCCTGCTGTGTGACCTTGAGAAAGTCGCTTCACTTCTCTGTGCCTCAGTTTCCTCATCTGCAAAATGGGGGTTCGATGCCGGTCTTCACTCCTACTTAGACTGATTGACTGTACTAAGCAAATGGAGGAGTCCAAAAAACACACTTTTAGTTTTTTATAGTATAGTAAGTGTCAAGTGCTGTTTTAAGCGCTTGGGTAGCTACACGTTTATCAGGTTGGACACTGACCCTGCCCCACATGGGGCTCACAGTCTCTGTAGGAGGAAGGAAGAGTTAATCCCCATTTTACAGACCAGGACACAGAAGTTAAGTGACTTGCCCAAGCAGAATGGAGTAGTGGATAAAGCACGGACCTGGGTTCTAATCCCAGCTCCACTACTTGTCTGCTGTGTGACCCAAGGCAAGTCACTCCACTTCTCTGGGCCTCAGTTACCTCATTTGTAAAATGGAATTGAGACTGTGAGCCCCATGTGGGATAGGGACTGTGTCTAACCTGATCTGCTTGTATCCACACCAGTGCTTAACAGTTCCTGGCACACAGTAAGCACTTAACAAATACCACTATTATTATTATTTTTATTATTATCATCAGCAGGCAATTAGCAGAGCTGGGATTAGAACCCAAGTCCCCTGACTCCCAGACCCACGGTCTACATGCTCTACCTTCTCAGAGTTAGTAGACTCAATCCCTGACCACAAGGAGTTTGGTCTAGAGGGGGAATTATTATTATCATCATCATTACGCCCTGCCTTCGAAGGGCTGACAATCTCATGGAGGAGACAGGATTCTTTCTCCGGCTCTGTCTCTCTCACTGTCCTGGGCTCGGAGGCTGAGGAACAGCTTCACAATTTTGGAAATAGAGGTGTCCCTACTGTTTAGGGGTTGAAGAGATCGAAATGACCATAGGCAGGTGAGGTGACTCTCGGAAGGCTTCCTGGAGGAGACAGAGGGTGGGGCAGGCCTGGAGCCCCCCGGACCCTGTTGGGAAGGGGGTTTCCTTGCCCCTGCCATGCATCGATCCCCGCCAGAGCTGGAGGTAGAGAACCCCTGCCCCCCTCTCCCAGCAGAGCTCAGCTCCCCTCGCCCCTCCCTGTGCCACCGTTCTCAGGCTGGCGCCGTTTTCTTTGTTGCTCCCGTTCTCATGGCAACGGTCTCGTCGGCAGATTCCTCCTCCAGGATTGGAATGACGGGGCTCGGGGACTTGGGACAGATATGCACCTTGGGGTTCAGCCCAGTCCACTCCCCCAGGGCTACTGGGGAAGACCTATCCCATCCACTGTCCCACCAGTCCAGCTGGGCCCAGCTCCCAGTTGCAGCTCAGTCTAACCAGCTCGGGTTTCGGCTCCCAGTTCCAATCCAGTATAACTGGCCCAGATCCCAGTCCCCAGCTCCAGTCCAGTATAACGGGCCCAGACTTCAACCCCCAGCTCCAGGCCAGTATTACGGGCCCAGCGCCCCCCGCGACCCCCCCCCCCCCCAGCTCCAGGCCAGAGAAGCAGCATGGCGCACTGGGTAGAGCAGTAGGTCATGGGTTCTAATCCTAGCTCTGCCACTTGTCTGCTGCGTGACCTTGGGAAAGTCATTTCCCTTCTCTGGGCCTCAGTAACCTCATCTGGAAAATGGCGATTGAGACTGTGAGCCTCGCATGGGACAGATACTGTATCCGCCCCAGTCGGCTGATATCCACCCCAGCGCTTAGTACAGTGCCTGGCACCTAGTGAGCACTTAACGAATACCGTAATTATTGTTATTAATTATAACAGGCCCAGACATCAGCCCCCAGCTCCAGGTCAATATAAGGGGATTGACCCGCTGTCACAGTAGTCCCGGGAGCAGGGGCTGGAGCCGCCCTGCAGTCCCTCATCTGGAGGGCTGTTGCCCTCTCCGTAGCCACAGGGTCTCCCGGATCCCCCTCCCCAATCCCGCCTCGGCCCACTCCCACGCCCGCGAGCTGCTGTTTCAGCACCCAAGACAGCAGCCGCCTTCCCGTCCCTGCTGACCGAGGTTGGGGGGTGGACGGGAGGGGCAGAGAGAGGAGGGGTCACTCTCCCTGACCTCATGGCACTGGCAATATGATGGGAGAGACAGGACACACGCACAGACAGTCCTGGCCACTGACCGGTTTTCAGCCGGGCCCTGAGAGGCCGCGGAATGACCCGGGGTGACCTGACCAAGAACTGGGGGTCCAACAGGGTCGATGGGCTAGAGCCGGGGCCGAAGAGGTGGCCAGGGTGGGGGTGAGGTGGTCTGTTTCTCCGCTCTGCAGCATGTGGGAGCCCCGCTGCCCTCCAGAGGCCCCCCACCACCTCGCCACCCCGCAGGGTTGGCTAATCTCACGGGGGATCCGGCCCAGGCCTGGATAGGGAAGAAACGACCACTCCCCGGCCCAGACCAGCCTGGGACCATTCCCTCCAAGCAGACCCCGTCGGTGGGGGGCTCTTGAGTGGGGGGAGCAAGGTGATGGCAGGGAAGAAGCTATTTTGAGGCTGGGTCCCCTCCCCCCGTTCTCCAGGGGGTCGACAGGCCCTTCAGCGCCACCCGCTTATCTGTTTCGGGGGCCCAGGGGGTGGTATGTGCAGTGGGGGGAGAGTTGAGTGACGAGCATGAAGGCAGCCCAAAGTCATCCCGGTTTGGCACGTTGTCCAGAACCTTCTGTGCTCCTCGGCAACGGCCTCACCCTCTCCGTCTCCCCCTCCCCGATCCCCAGCACTTCCGGGCCTTGTAGGGCCATGGGTTGAGTCCGGCAGTGTGGGGTTGGGGAGGGGCTTCTCGTGGACTGTCTCTGGCTGGGACAACCCAGACTACCCACCCGCATGTTCTGCTGCCCCTTTCCAGGGCCGGGGGTTGGGGAGGGTAGTTCCCAGGACATTGAGACCCTGGGCTGGACCCAGGCGTGGCTGAGCGGCTTCTTCCCTCTAGTCCTTTCCCCAGCCCCTGCAGCAGGTGGGATGGAAGTTAGAGTCAGTCCAGGGCTGTATGAACAGTAGGCACCCAGTGTAGATGGACAACGATGAGGATGAGAGCATTAAGGGGGAAGGTGGGTGTGCGGGGAGCCTTCAGAATCCCGGCTCTGCCACCTATCAGCTGTGTGACTGTGGGCAAATCACTTAACTTCTCTGTGCCTCAATTACCTCATCTGTAAAAATGGGGATTAAGACTGTGAGCCTCACTTGGGACAACCTGATCACCCTGTATCTACCCCAGCGCTTAGAACAGTGCTCTGCACATAGTAAGCGCTTATCAAATACCAACATTATTATTATTATTATTTAGGGGCTGGAGGTTTGAACTTTCTCCCCACCGCCTGACCTTCCTTTCCTTTTCCCTCCCCGCCCTCCCCTCGGGGTCTAACAGAACCTGCGACCATCCAGGGTCCAGACTGTGGGCTATGACCACTTTCATTCATTCATTCAATCGTATTTATCGAGCACTTACTGTGTGCAGAGCACTGTACTCATATGACAATAACAGACACATTTCTGTCCACAACGAGTTTACAGTCTAGAGATGAGCTTGAGGAGCCAGAAACTCCGGTGGCTTGATGGCCTCCCTCCCCTAACTGCTGCCTCCCAAGGGGATGTGGGAGGGTCTCTGAGACCTTGGGTGACCCTCTCCCCCTCCCAACTCCTGTCACCTCGGGGAGCAGCCTGCATCCTCCTTATGAGGCTGGGGTCGGCTCCTCTGGGACTGCAAGCTCCTCTTCTGTTCTGTGGTACACTCCCAGGAGCTTAGAGAGATATTCTACACACAGTAAGTAAGTGCTCGATAAATACGATCGATTGATAATAGGCAACTTGGGACATGGCAGCCAACGGGGTCTCCTCTCTGGGGCTCTCCCCGGCTGTTTTATCCGAGTCTATAGGAGGACTCTGGACTGTAAGCTCATTGTGGGCAGGGAATGTGTCTTATTTATTGCTACATTGTACTGTCCCGAGTGCTTAGCACAATGCTCTGCACGCAGTAAGCACTCAATAGATACGATTGAATGAATGAATGAGTTCTGCCTGGGATCCATCCTGCGCCGGCCCTGAGGTCGGCACGGCATGGGTTTGGACCCAGTGTGGCTGCGTTTAGACATTTCTGCAGTTGGACAATCCTCTGGTTAGAATTTTGCAGTGACGCTGGACCAAAAATAAGAATAAGATATTAATAATGATGAATAATAATAATTATGGTATTTGTTAAGCACCTAATCTGTGCCAGGCTCTGTACTAAGCACTGGAGTGGGTACGAGCAAATCAGATTGGACACAGTCCCTGTCCCACGTAGGGCTCAGAGTCTCATGAACCCATGACCTTCTGACTCCCAGGCCCAGTCTCTATCCATTACACCATGAGCTTCTCCCAAGCGCTTAGTACAGTGGTTTATACACAGTACGAATTCAATAAATACAATAGAATGAATGAATGTGTTTCTGTTTGTTGTGGAGGCAGAGGGGCAACCACTGGAGGTTTTTGAGGAGAGGGGGGAAATGGACAAAACATTATTTTTTTATTAAGAAAAATGATCCAGGCAGGCAAGCGAAGTATGGACTGGAGAGGGAAAAGAAAAGAGGCTGGGAAGTCAGTGCGGACGCTGATGCAGAAATCAAAGTGGATTAAGATAAGTGCTTGGGATCAGCATAGTAGGATATCCTCTCCGTCTGTCTGTCTCCCCCTCTAGACTGTGAGCTCACTGTGGGCAGGGAATGTGTCTGTTTTATTCTACTCCCTCGAGCGCTTAGTACAGTGCTTTTCACAAAGAAAGTGTTCAATAAATACGATTGAATGAATGAATGAAAGAATGAAAGGATAGAGTGGATTTTAGTGGTGTTATGAAGGAAGAAATGACAGGATTTGGTGACAGATCAAATGTGTGGATTGAATGAGAGAGTTGAGTCAAGGACAATGCCAAGGTTATGGGTTTGTGAGATAGGGAGGATGGTGGTGTTTCTACCCTGTCCTCAAAGAATGCCATTGATTGATTGGTTGATTGAGTGGCACTGGCTGGTGGTGTGGATGGGCATTTCTGGGTATATTTGTGTCCTTGGTTCTAAAGGTGTGTGTCCATGTAGGTAGATGGGGGCTGGAGGAGCTTAGGACCTCTAAGCAGTGTGGCCTAGTGGAAAGAGTACAAAACTGGGAGCCAGGAGATTAGAGTTCTAATCCCAGTTCCATCACTTGCCTGCTGTGTGATCTTAGACAAATCACATAACTTCTCTGTGCCAATCAATCAACTGTATTTATTGAGCGCTTACTATGCTCAGAGCACAGTACTAAGCACTTGAGAGAGTACAATATAAGAGGGCTTTTTTCATGGTATTTGTTAAGTGCTTACTATGTGCCAGGCACTGTACTAAACTCTGGGGTACAAGCTAATCAGTTTGGTCACAGCCTACGTCCTACTTGGGGTTCACAGGCTTAATCCCTATTTTACAGATGAAGTAACTGAGGCACAGAGAAGTGAAGTGTCCTGCCCAAGGTCACACAACAGACACATGATGGAGCCAGGATAAGAACCCAGATCCTCTGCCTCCCAGGTCCATGCTCTTTCCACTAGACCACACCACTTTTCTGTGTTGGTAGTGTTAGTAGACATGCTCCCTGCCCACAGCAAACTTGCGCTCGAGAGGGGGAGACCGACATTAATATAAATAAATGCCGGATGTGGAGGTAAGTGCCATGGGGCTGAGGGAGGGCTGAATAAAGGCCAAGTGCAAGGATGATGCAGAAAAGAATGAGAGAAGAGGAAATGAGAACTTAGTTGGGGAAGACTTCTTGGAGAAAATATGTTTTGAATAAGGCTTTGAAGGCAGAGAAGAGTGAAGACATTCCAGGCCAGAGGCAGGATGTAGGGAAACAACTGCGGTGAGATAGATGAGATGAAGGTACAGTGAGTAGGTTGGCATTAGAGGAGCGAAGTGAGGTAGCCTTTCCCGATCTGACTGTTTTGTATCAACTCTAGCGCTTAGCACAGGTAAACCCTGAAAAAAAAAATCACGATTAGTATTCCCCTTCCTCTACGACTCCTGAAAGAGGGAATCTTCTTCCCTCAGGATCAGTCGGCCACATTGATTGAAGCGACATCGTGTAGTGGATAGAGCCTGGGCCTGGGAGTCAGAAGGTCTGGGTTCTAATCCTAGTTCCGCCACTTGTCTGTTGGCGAGTCGCTTCACTTCTTTGGGCCTCGGTTACCTCATCTGTAAAATGGGGGTTGAGATTGTGAGCCCCACGTGGGTCAGGGACTGTGTCTAACTCGATTTGCTTGTCTCCACCCCAGTGCTTAGTACAGTGCCTGGCACATAGTAAGCACTTAATAAATACTATCATTATTATTATTTTTATTGACTGAGTGCTTACTGTGAGCAGAGCACTGTACTAAATGTTTGGGAGAGTACAATAAAATGGTTGCTAGACACGTTCCCTGCCCACAACGAGTTTACAGTCTAGAGCTTTCATTCCCAGAATGAAGCTAACTGGACCGGATTGTTGACCTCGAAAGGTGGCCAAACCCAGAGCCCTTTTTCCAATGTCCCCCGACCCTCCTCCGTGGTCGGACACCACTCCAGTATCTCGATTCCTTTCAATCTCATCTCTCAGGGACGGATGTAAACCCAGGGTTACACAAGGACCCTGAGGGGAAGGAGTTGCGTCAGCGGGAGACGGCTGGAATTATCCAAGCTGGCATAGGGCCAGGCTAGATCCCAGGAAGTCAACTCCCAGATGGACAATGAGTGATCCCTCTCCACCCTGTGCTGTGGGGTTTGCCGGATTCCTGGGGTCAGCTACAATCTCTGCCCGGCATGCAGGGGCACTGAGGCGGGGGGAGTGATTAGAGAAGCAGCATGGCCTAGTGGCTAGAGCACGGGCTTGGGAGTCAGAAGACCTGGGTTCTAATCCCGGCTCTGCACTTGTCTGCTCTGTGGCCTTGGGCAAACTACTTAACTACTCTGGGCTTCAGTTACCTCATTTATAAAATGGGGATTAAGGCTGTGAGCCCCATGTGGGACAAGCTGATTAGCTTCTATCCACCCCAGCACTTAGAACACTGCTTAGCCCATAGTAAGTGCTAAACAATTACCATTATTATTATTGGGATGGGATATGTCCCCTGTGCAGAGAGGGAAAGGAATTGGGAATAACTCACCTGGAGAATCTTCCATCTCCTTCAGTCCTCGAGACTGTAAGCTCGTTGAGGGCGGGGAATGTATCTGTTGATTGGTCATTCACTCATCCATTCATTCAGTCATATTTATTGAGCACTTACTGTGTACAGAGCACTGTACTAAGCGCTTGGGAGAGTACAACAATAAACAGACACATTCCGTGCCCAAGCAGCGTGGCTCAGTGGAAAGAGCACGGGCTTTGGAGTGAGTGGTCATGGGTTCAAATCCCGGCTCTGCCACTTGTCAGCTGTGTGACTGTGGGCAAGTCACTTAACTTCTCTGTGCCTCAGTTACCCCATCTGTAAAATGGGGATTAAGACTGTGAGCCCCAAGTGGGACAACCTGATTCCCCTGTGTCTACCCCAGCGCTTAGAACAGTGCTCTGCACATAGTAAGCGCTTAACAAATACCAACATTATTATTTCAGTCTAGAGGGATTTATAACAATTGCTACAGTGTACTCTCCCAAGTGCTTAGTACAGTGCTCAGCACAAAGTAAGCTCACAGTCCTAATCCCCATTTTACAGATGAGTTAACTGCGGCACAGAGAAGTGAAGTGACTTGCCCAAAGTCACACAGCAGACAAGTGGCGGAGCCAGGATTAGAACCCAGGACCTCTGACTCCCAAGCTCGGCTCTTTCCACTCAGCCACGCTGATCTCCGAGCGGTGGTGATTCCAGGGAGACCAGACCCAGACCACGATGGTTCCAGGACCCTCGGCTGAGCCTCTGCTTGCTCCAGTGATGGACATGATTCTGCAAAATCTATCTCACTGGCCTCAAACTCTTCTCTCCTCCTCTGCAATCTCCCATTTACAGACGTCCTGCCGGCTCCTCGTGCTCAACATGTCAAGCAATCAATGGTATTTCTCGAGCACCTACTGTGTGCAGAGCAGCATACTAAGCGCTTAGGAGAGTACAACGCTAAAGAGTTGGTAGTGGATAAAGCAAGTCAACAGGTCGTGGGTTCTAATGCTGGCTCTGCCACTCGTCTGCTGTGACGTTGGGCAAGTCACTTCACTTCTCTGTGCCTCAGTTACCTCATCTGTTAAATGCAGATTGAGATTGTGAGCCCCATGTGGGATAGGGTCTGTGTCCAACCCCATTTGCTTGTACCCACCCCAGTGCTCAGTACTGTGCCTGGTACATAAAAAGTGCTTAACAAATACCATAATTTATTTTTAAATTTTTTCAGTCATGTTCCCTACTCACAGGGGAATCCTCTAGTCCCCCTGACTATCCCATCACTGTGGAGAACACCACCAACTTCTCTATCTCTCAACCCTGTACCTATGGCATTATCCTCCTTGATGCCTTCTCTTTCAACCCCAACATCCAGTCTGTCACCAGGTTCTTTTGTGTTTTTAATGGTATTTGTTCAGCACTTACTCTGTGCCAGTCACTGTTCTAAGTGCTGGGGTGGATTCAAACAAATCTGGTTGGACACAGTCCCTGTCCCACATGGGGTTCATAGTCTTAAACCCCATTTTACAGATGAGGGAACTGAGGCCCAGAGGAGTTAATCGACTTGCCCAAGGTCACACAGCAGACAAGTGGCCGAAACAGCATTAGAACCCAGGTCCTTCTGACTCCCAGGCCCGGGCTCTATCCACTAGGCCATGTTGCTTACCAAGGTGTTCTGGTTTGTGAGAGTCGGATCTCACCCACCCACTCCAGGTCTAGCATGCACCCCTTTTCCTTTTTCCTTTTCTCCCACTCCCTCCCTTCTGCAATACTCCGATTTGCTGCCCTTATTCACCCGTGACACTCAACCCCATAGCATTTATCTCTAATTTATTTATCTGTCTCCCCCTTCGTCTTAAACTTGCTCTGGGCAGGGAATGTGTCTGTTATATTGCTATACAGGTGCTTAGCCCAGTGTTCCACACAAAGTAATCAATAAATACCTCTTACCTGTATTTATTTTAACGTCTGTCTTTCCTGCTAGATTGCAAGATCCTTGAGGGCAGAAATCACGTCTCCTAATTCTACTGGACTCTTTCAGCAGATAGCATAGTGCTTTGCATAGTTGCAGTTGGTGCTCGATAAATACTTTCGTTTGATCAAATCAATGGAAACATTTATATGGAGTATAGCGTATAAAGGAGTGTATTGCCATATAGTAAAAATACAGAAACTAATGCACAAAGCATTCAGAAATGGCCAGCAAACAGCATACCGGCAATTGAGGAAGTCAGATCGCGTTCTGAATATGAGACGGTAGGGTCTGTTTTATATAACTGTCACGTTAAACCCAGTTGACTACCAAATTGTTTATCGTAGTAAATTTAAATAATCATTAATAATAATCGTGGTATTTGTTAAAGGGCTTACAACTCTGGCTATAACCAAGTGACAAATGGTCATTGTGGTTTCGGAAAAGGTATTGGCTGGATTGCTAGATCAACAGGAAGGAATCTGGGGAAGAACTGCTGCAGTTATTCCAAAATTGGACAGCCTCGCCTAGTGGGAAAAGCACAGGCCTGGGAGTCAGGAGTCTTGGATTCTCACCCTGGCTCCACCACTTGCCTCCTGAGTGATCTTAGGCAAATCACTCGACTTCTCTGTGTCTCCGTTTCCTCCTCGGTTCTCCCTCTCCCCAGATTGTGAGCCCTGCGTGAAAAAGGAAATGTGTTTGATCTGACGATGGTTGGCACATAATTAAGCACTTAATTAGTGATTAATGATAATAATTATCATTATTAATCACAGGTTATGAGGCTAGGTGAAAGGTACCAGGTAGGCAGCCCTGGATGGAGCCACCCTGACAGCGGAGGGGGAAGTTCAAGAGAAAATTCACAGCCACATCCCTCCTGCCCCATTTAGAAATTGTCCGTAATTTTGGGACAAGCCCTGTGGACCCCCCAACCCTCTTCCATGGTAAAGGGGATGTGAGATTCCTCCTGGGTGCCAAAAAGATGATGATCCATATGACCGGGATACTGGGAGAAGGGTGTGCGGGGGCTCCGGTTCCCTCCATCCTCCACAACTTGGTAATATTACCTACTGGTGTAATAATACCAAATTAACAAATACCAACATTATTATTATTGGAAGCAGCGTGGCTCACTGGAAAGAGCACGGGCTTTGGAGTCAGAGGTCATGGGTTCGAATCCCAGCTCTGCCACTTGTCAGCTGTGTGACTTTGGGCAAGTCACTTAACTTCTCGGTGCCTCAGTTACCTCATCTGTAAAATGGGGATTAAGACTGTGAGCCCCACGTGGGACAACCCGATTCCCCTGTGTCTTCCCCAGCGCTTAGAACAGTGCTCGGCACATAGTAAGCGCTTAACAAATACCAACATTATTATAATAATAATGATGATGGTATTTGTTAAGTGCTATGTGTCAAGGACTGTTCTAAGCGCTGGGTTAGATACAAGCTAATCAGGTTGGATACGGTCTCTGTCCCTCACGGGCTCACGGTCTTAATCCCTATTTTACAGATGGGGGAACTGAGGTACAGAAGTGAAGTGACTTGCCCAAGAGAATAATAATTGTGGTATTTGTTGGGTGCTTTCTATATGCCAGGCACCGTACTAAGCGCGGGGGTGGATACAAACAAATCGGGTTGGACACAGTCCCTATCCCACGTGGGGCTCAGATGTGGAACTGGAACTCAGTTCCTTCTGATTCCCAGGCCTGTGCTCTATCCACAAGGCCATGCTGTTTCCCAGCACTGTCTGCCTGGATCACACCCAGCAACACATGCAGTCGAGCATAGGAAAAGGGAGAAAGGTGTGCCTGGTAGAAGGATTTGGTATGATGTAATGGGAAGACGGGACAATTCCATGCCACCCGTGGAAGAGTGTGGTTGGAATACCACCCATACAGTAGGGAAGCAGCGTGGTTCAGTGGAAAGAGCATGGGCTTGGGACTCAGAGGTCATGGGTCCATGCTCTGCCACTTGTCAGCTGTGTGACTATGGGCAAGTCACTTAACTTCTCTGTGATTCAGTTACCTCATCTGTAAAATGGGGATTATGACTGTGAGCCTCACCTGGGACAACTTGATTACCCTGTATCTACCCCAGCGCTTAGAACAGTGCTCTGCACATAGTAAGCGCTTAACAAATACAAGTATTATTATTACAATGAAAGGAGACTGGCTAACCTCTGTGGAATGGCAAACAGGGAGTAACTTCAATTGAGGTTTTTTTAAAAAATGGTATTTGTTAAGCGCTTACTATGTGCCATTCATTCATTCAATAGTATTTATTGAGCACTGCATTAAGCGCTTGGAATGTACAATTCGGCGGGCACTGGACTAAGCGCTGGGGTAGAGCCGAGCTCATCAGGTTGAACACAGTCCATGTCCCATGTGGGCCTCATAGTCTTACTCCCCATTTCATAGATGAGGTAACTGTGGCACAGAGAAGTTAAATGACTCGCCCAAGGTCATACGGACGATACGTGGCAGAGCTGGGATTAGAACCCACATCTTCTTACTCCCAGACCCGTGCTCTTTCCATTAAGCCATGCTGCTTCTGTACATTCCAAGTGCTTAGTACAGCGCTCTGCACATAGTAAGTGCTCAATAAATACTATTGAATGAATGAACTCCTCTACAGGCTTGGGTATCCTTTGGCATAACCTGTGAAAATTAGTCCACTAAGTGTGGGTTAAAATTGGGTCTGATCTAAAGACACAAAAAGGGAGCCATGCCATATGGAAGCCGGCTGGAACAGATGGCTTCAGAAGCAGGATTGCCAGTGCATCACTGTTGGGATACCTTTAAAGAACGGTCACCAACCTCATTCCCAACAGGTGGGAATAAGACCCGGTGTTTAGGATAATATTATTTTTTTAAATGGTATTTGTTCAGCATTTACCGCTGCTGGGTAGCAGCGGCAAGGGAGAGAGTTGAGGACGGAGACTCGAGTTTACTGTGCGGAAGGAGGCGGTGGTCAACCACTTCCGGATTTTATGAAGAAAACTCTCTGGATCCACTACCAGAACGACTGCAGGTGGAGGTGGGGTGTTCTGGGAGAGATGCGTCCGTGGCGTCGCTATGGGTCGGGCACCGGATTAAGTGCTGGGGCAGATACAAGCTGAACAGGTTGGATAGAGTCCCTGCCCCACATGGGGCTCACAGTCGATCTCCATTTTGCAGTTGAGATAACTGAGGCACAGAGAAGTTAAGTGTCTTGCCCAAGGTCACACAGCAGATACGTGGTGGATCCGAATTAGAACCCAGGTCCTCTGACACCCAGGCCTAGTCTATGCTGCTGCTATTATTACTATCACCACCAGCACTTCTTCTACCCTGTTTTCTCCCCTTCTTAAGACCGAGAGCCTGATGTGGGACAGAGACTGTGTCCAAACTGATTGACTCATATCTACCTCAGTTCACTCATTCTATTTATTGAGCACTTACTATATGCAGAGCACTGTACTTAGCGCTTAGGAGAGTACAACAATAAACAGCGCTTAGAGCAGTGCTTGACACTGTTAAGAGAAAGTGCTTGATATGGTAATAATAATAATGAATATAATGGGTTGCTTTTATTTGTACATTGCACCAAGTAATAGTACTAAGAGAAACAGCGTGGCTCAGTGGAAAGAACCCGGGCTTGGGAGTCAGAGGTCATGGGTTCGAATCCCGGCTCTGCCACTTGGCAGCTGTGGGACTGTGGGCGAGTCACTTCACTTCTCGGTGCCTCAGTTACCTCATCTGTAAAACGGGGATTACAGCCCCGTGGGATTGTAATCCTTATGTGGGACAACCTGATCACCCTGTATCTACCCCAGCACTTAGAACGGTGCTCTGCACATGGTAAGCGCCTAACAAATACCAACATTATTATGATTATTATTATTGTATATGGTTGGATTGTGGATAAGCATGAGTTAAGGATCAAATTAATGGATCCTGTTCCTCTTAATTTGAGGAAGTCAGATCGCATTCTGAATATGAGACGGTAGGGTCCGTTTTATATAGCTGTCACATTAAACCCAGTTGACTACCAAATTGTTTATCGTTTCTCTCACGCTGCTGAGAAGCAGCGTGGCTCAGTGGAAGGAGCCCGGGCTTGGGAATCAGAGGTCATGGGTTCTAATCCCAGCTCCGCCACTTGTCAGCTGTGTGACTTTGGGCAAGTCACGTAACTTCTCTGTGCCTCAGTTACCTTATGTGTCAAATGGGGATTAAGACTGTGAGCTCCTCGTGGGACCTGATCACCTTGCATCCCCCCTGCCATTTAGAACAGTGCTTTGCACATCGTAAGCGCTTAACAAATACCATTATTATTAACATCATTAACCTCTGGTACTAACTTTCTCAGTGTCTCATTCTCGCCTGTCCTGCTATCGACCCCTGCCCCATGTCCTACCTCTAGTCTGGAATGCCCTCCCTCCTCAAATCCGCCAAACAATCGCACTTCCCCCCTTCAAAACCCTACTAAAGGCTCACCTCCTCCAAGAGGCCTTCCCAGACTAAGCCCCCCTTTTCCTCAGTTCCCCCTCCCCTCCCCATCACCCCAATTCCCTCCTTTTGCTCTACCCCCCCACCCCACAGCACCTGTGTATATGTACCTATCTATAATTCTATTTATTTATATTAATGCCTGTTTACTTGTTTTGACGTGTATTTATCTATAATTTTATTTATTTATATTGATGCCTGTTTACTGGTTTTGATATCTGTCTCCTCACTTCTAGACTATAAGCCCGTTGTGGGCAGCGATTGCCTCTATTGCTGAATTGTACTTTCCAAGTGCTTAGTACAGTGCTCTGCACAGTAAGCACTCAATAAATACGATTGAATGAATGAGTTGTCTGTATCAAAAATTAAAGATATTTCATTAAGTATTGGATACCCAAAGTGGGATTAAGCCAGGACCCACTATGGGACAAAGAAGCCCACGGCAGGAGCCTGTCTAACGATGAATGAACTGTCAGTGATTCTTGGATCTGTGACCTTTGATGATGATGATGGCATTTGTTAAGCGATTACTATGTGCCAAGCACTGTTCTAAGCGCTGAAGGGCACTTGATATTTGCCCCACCCTCAACCCCACAGGTACATTTCTTTAAATTATATAATTTATTTATATCAATGTCTGTCTCCCCCTCTAGACCGTAAGCTTATCGTGGGCAGGGAACACGTGTGTTAACTCTGTTGTACTGTATTCTCTCCCAAGTGCTTAGTACAGTGCTCTGCACATAATAGGCACTCAGATACCATTGATGATGATGAATGATTCTGCTTTAGAATTGCACAATGACTGATTCCAGTGTGCCTAAAAGTTGAAGTTATTACCGATATTGTATACTTATGAATGACTAACGTAAAATTGTCATGACTGACTGCGAATGAGAAAGGGTTTAGAACAGGATTCAGGAAGGAAGGTTCTAGAAGCTGACTGAAAGAGAGGAAAAGGGCCTTCGGGTATGAAAGCAGGAATCCTTATCACAACCAAGAATGTGAACATGGCCCCCCCTTATCAGTGAGGAACTCATGCCTCGAATCCAACACCAAACAGAAGTGGCTGAGCTCAGCGAGGGACGATAAGCCGAGGATGAGACACAGAGCAGAAGCAAAATGTGTTGGCACGCAGAGGGCACCTGACAAAGATGGACCGGGGTGGCATGAGGACCAAGCTATAAAACCAGGGACAGGCCCATCCATCCAACTGCAAAACCCCCACTATCCTGTGTTTACCATACAGATTTAGCCGCTTTCGCTAACCCAGTAGCGAAGTAGAAGTAGCAGTAACCACACGTGGGTCTGAGTGCATGACAATCTTCACTTTGGTGTCTAATCCATTCCATAGTGATCAGTAATCGGATACACTGTCGGTTGCTGTGGGCGTTTGCTCTCCCCCTGGATCCTCCTCTCCTACTGCATGGCCTAGTGGATAGAGCCCGGGCCTGGGAGTCAGAAGGACCAGGGTTCTAATCCCGGCTCCCGATGGTATTTGTTAAGCGTTTTCTACATGCCAAGCACTGTTCTAAGCACTGGGGTGGAAACAAGGTAATGAGGTTGTTCCACAAAGGGCTCACAGTCTTAATCCCCATTTTAGAGAGGAGGAAACTGAGGCACAGAGAAGTTAAGTGACTTGTCCAAAGTCACACAGCTGATAAATGGCGGAGCCGGGATTAGAACCTACAAACAAGACCCCTAAGTCTCTACTTCACCCAGATCCAGTTGCTGTCCATCTCTCAAGTGCCCCAGGGTCTTTTGGGCAATCTCTCCTCCCGTCCGTCGTCCCTTTCAGCTCGCCACCCTAGCAAGCGGCCCCCCAATCCCGGTCGCCTCCCTCTCGCTGCCCCGGGGAGGGGTGTGGACAAGGCCTCCAAATGGTCTCTGGTCACCCCGCATCCTGCCCGTAGCTTCCCGAACACAGACCAACAGGCCGGAGGTTCACAAACGCGCCACTGCTGGATTTATTTGCACCGTAAGTAAAGGGAACCGAAATGTCTCCGGGAGGGGGCGAGGGGGAGGGTGGTTTTCCATCGTGCTGGACGCAGCTGGTCTGCCCCCTCCTCCTCTCCCCCCACCGGTTAATCCAAAAAACAGCACTTTGGCTCATCTCGGCGTCAACACGTATGGAATGACTAAGGAGTTTATCACATGCGTTGCCTGCCCGCGGCAGGGACACGGACAGATCGGTACAAGTTGCGAATGAGAGTCGACATCTGTTCAAACACAGCGGGGGCGTCTGAAATGCACCGCATGGAGGAGACGTACAAGAAAGAAACCGGACAGACCTGCAAATACAGAGTAAGTTCAAGATGCAAAATCCGTAAACACAAAAAGTTTCAAGGGGAAACACACTTAGCTTTTTGATACACACTGTGTCCAAATTAAAATCCCATTTTCAATTTCCTCCACAAGGGAAAATGTCCAGTAACGCCGCTTCCCCTTGGAGAAGTGTATCCAAAACACTGTTGCACAAGCAAGTCTCAGAAACAAAAGCGATGTAGGCTCCGGACCAGGGCAAGACGGTCGGGGGAGAGGAAAAGGGTGCGGGGTTGCCGGACTCCCGGGTCCAGAGCCCGAGCCGCTTCTTGCCCCTGGTTTCCGGAGGGCCCCGGACCCGCGTTGATGGCTCGCCCCATCCCAACGCCCCCAGGCTCTCCAGAGTGGGGCCGGGTGGGCCGGGGGCCTCCATCGAGTCCGGGCAGACGGCTGACCGGCTCACGCCCTCGGACCCAGCCGACGACTTCCGGGGCCCGGGGCTAACACTGCTGGGGGACGGGGAGGTGAGGCGGGGCAGGAGAGGTCACTAGGAGGGTGATTTGAAAAGATGAGGGACAGACCCCGGACGGACCGACTGAACTTGCGGTTGGCGGTTGGGGCCCTAACGTTCCTCACGGAGCTGCGGACCTCAAGTTCCCTACAAAAGGAGTCGTAGAAATAAAATTAAAAATGGCACCTTCGACACCAGAACAGGAAGAAATCTTACAGCGCAGCCTCCTAGCCTTGCTGAGGATGCCGAGGGCTCGGAGGCGCGCGTAGTGGAAGATTCCTTGTCTTCACCTCTTCTGAAGGGTAAACAAAAAGGCTAAAAATGGCTGTTCCGCATTCTCTGAATAAGTTAAACCGCCCCTCTCCCCTCAACACCACCCCGGCTTGCCCACCCAAGGAGCGGGCCTCGCTGCAAGTGAAGGGGAAAGGGGGCCAAGACTACCGACAACAGAGAAAGGAAGGAGATACGGACAGTCCTCGGTCTCGGAAGCCGCCCGATTCGGGTCGGAGAGGGGCAGGCCGATGCTGTAATCCTCTCCCCCTTTCGGCGGCTCACTCGACGCCGTCGCTGGGAAAGCTCAGAGACACTGGAGCGGAGATTCTTTTGGGCGGATGTGGAGTGGGGTCGGGTGGGGTCGGGGAGGGGGTGGACGGAGGGGAGGGTGGGGGTGGCCACTCGGCTGGCGTTAATCCTCGATGACAATGGGCTCGTCGTTCACGGGCTGTCGGAGCTGTGTGGCCGGGGGCTGCCGCAGGATGATGGGCTTGTACGGGCGCCGGGCGGCTCGCTTGGTCTCCGACGATGAAAGCAACTTGCGGATTTTCCTGCTCGGGAACAGAGACGAGAGGAATGAGGGCCAAGGCCTGGTGTTAGGCGGGAAAGACAAGCCACCTTGCCCGAGGAGCCCTGGTTTCCCTTCGATTTCACCGGGGAGAGAGGTCGTGCCCGGGGGGCCGCCCCACCTGGGTCAGGTGCAGAGGGTCTACCTAATCGGGTCCCTCCGGACTCTTGGGCGGAGCATAGGGGATCCCGGGTGCAAAGAGGCTAATCGGCAGGATCCCGAGTTTCCCGGTTGCTGCCCCCAGTCACCGCCCGAGCCCGCTTCCTACCTGGTTTCTTCGGTGGCCATGTAGAACACGTCATCTGGAGCATCAATCCAGTTCATCCTCCTCCTTTTCACCGGCGGCATGGATCCACCACGGATTAACCGGACTTTCGTTGGGTACGATTTCCCATTGAGCAGCAAATTTCGGCTTGGTCCCTGACACAACACACGAGAAGCAATGAGGGCAAGGCCGGGAGCAAGCCCACTCGTGCTTACTTACGCTGACCGCCCGATGAGGGGAAGGGGCTTAATCTCTGGAAACACCCCCTCCCCGCCCCCACCGCCAACTTGAGTCCAAAGGACTCAGATGCCGGTCCCCTGGAGGTCCGAAGGGCCCGAACCAGAATCAGCGGTGTCCACGGGCCTCCCTGGAGAGGTGGATGGACACTCACGGTCTCCCACTCCCTGTCAGCCCTACTGGCTCTCAGCAAGTGGATAGTCTAGGAGGAGCTCAGAGTCCCAGGACTCTCCACCCTAAAGCCAGCACGTCCAAGGGTCCAAGGTGAACGACGATGCTCGGAGCAGCGACAGGTTGGCAGAGACCCAGAGAGAGGTAAACTGGTGTGTGCAGGGGTGAGGGGGTGAGGGACCCTCTGAGGTGCCTTTGGGGCAAGTGGAAGGGGTGAGAGGGACGATAGCTGCAGCCCAAGATGCTGGTCACGCACATCTCTCGACAAATACACATCTCGCAGAAGCAGCATGGTGAAGTGGCTAGAGCACGGGCCTGCGGGTCAGAAGGTCATGGGTTCTAGTTCTGGCTCTACCACTGGTCTGCGGTGTGACTGTGGCAAGTCACTTCACTTCTTTGGGCTTCAGTTACTTCATCTGTAAAATGGAGATTGAGACTATGTGCCCCACATGGGATAGGGTCTGTGTCCAACCCGATTTGCTTGCATCTACCCCAGTGATTAGTACAGTGCCTGGCACATAGTAAGTGCTTAAGAAATACCATAAAGCAAAAAAAATAAATAAATAACAACTCTCCCCTAAAGTCCAAAGTGGACTCCACCTTCCCTTTGGATCAAAGAGAGGCCAGGTCTCCCCTCAGCAGAGTCCTCCTACCACAACTCAGAAAATCCTACCTACAGTTTTCCCTGAAAATCAACAGCCCCACAACCCCCTGGAGCTCGGACTGGGTTTTCTGCCCAGAGAACAGGGATTTCCTCCCACCCTGGGGGCTGGAGAGGATTCCGGATTCGAGCCAAGTGGGATACTTTCCTGGGGATTTCCCACTTCTCCTCAGCGGGAGGGTGGGCCTCCCCGCTCCCCACCCAGCTCCAGCACCACCAACATGGCCTCCTGCTGGGAGGGGCTGCCCTGTGGCACCTCTAATTAGCACCCAGGACCTTCACTAGGCAGCAGGAGGGGGTGCAGAAGGATTCCGGCCTCTCTGCCCTTGCCGGGTTGTGTTCATCCAACCCAGACGAGAAGCAACCCTGGGGGCCTCTGGGGAGACACGCCCCTGCCCCGGCCCCCAACACCACGTTATCGCACCCGGAAGTGCACGATGAGCAGTTCTTTCCCGATGGAAACCGGCACACACTTAACAAGGCAGAGAGATCAGATAAGGCAGGCGAGGGAAGAAGAAACAGGGCTCGCTGTGACCTAAGTCACCAATCAATTCTCCTGAAGAACAAACATCTTGACTTTCACGGCCCAGGAGTCCCTGGACAACGGTGGGGAATCTGTTCTCCAGGCCCTGTGTGGGGGCAGTGCCCGAGAACCCCAATCTGCAGCACCAATCAACCTCGGAGCCCCCTCCCAACCCCGGCCTTTCATGCCGATCTGCACCAGGCTGGTCTTTTTTTCTGCCCTGACCAAACCCCTAGCTCAACACACACTGGGCCCATCCGGCAGCAACCCGCACGCCAACCGCTCGACAAAGAAACCATTCTCTAAAAGCCATCTGTTCCCTGAACTCTTCTTGGGCGAGGGGACCCGGTCTGCCTAGGGTCCAGCCCCAGGCCCACCCGAACGCCTCGTTTCATCTCGGCGGGACATGGAGACGCCGGGCATTTCGGTCGGAGCAGAGCGCCATGGGTGCCCTGGGAGGGAAAATGGTTCCCGTGTCTATTCCCTGTTGGCTGGGCCTGCTGACAGGCTCTTCTGCCTCTGACGACAGAGCAGAAAAAGCTGTGGGAAGCAAGGAGAGGGGACGCCTGGGTGGTCGGGAAACTATCTAGAGACAGGTAGAGTGTTCTTTCTCTTACCATTTGTCTGGTTGGTCCGTGGTTAGCCAGACCTAACAAACAGGAAAGAGAATAGAGCTTGTAAGACACCATAGTTCTTCCAAGACAGAAATAATACAAAGTCAAACCAAACAGCAGTGTTTGCAACTTGTTTGTCTGTCTAAACTAGTGGGTTTGGGGCTGCCTCCATCTTCCCGGAGGGATAAACAGAAAGCAAACCTCCCCAATTGAACACATGCTGGGGGCCAGGAGAGGCAACTTTCCAGCCTGCTGTCCGCTAGCCTCCGCTTTCTGGCCCCAACCCGACGTGGGGCGTTCAGAGGGGGAGAGGGGTAAAATATGATCCTTTCCAGTGGTGGCCTGCTAGCGTGTGCCCTGAAATGACTGAGGGTGACTTGAACTGAGGGGGAGGTAGGATGTCATGAACCAGAGGGGCAGAGAGTTAAAACCCACCACCAGAAAGATCACAAGCCCCAACCCCTACCCCTGCCGGAGTGGGATCTACTGAGCCCCTTCGGCTGGAGACCGGGCTGAGAGACCTTCCCACCGGCTCTCAGCAAAGGAGCTTGGCAGGCTTACTGCCCTCCACCTGTACCCCTTTGCCAGCCGGGGCCTAGGACCCTCAGCTTCCAGACCGTGACCCTCCAGAGTCTGAATGGCAGATGCCATTGGCGGGGGCGGGGGGAGTTTGCCAAGCTGATGGGGCTGGGTGGGCACATACCCATCACCCAGAGGGACAAGGGGTTGGCAGAGAGCAGCGGTGCCTCGGTGAGGATGGTACAGGTGGCCACCGACATTATTAGAATTGGCAGCTACTCCAGATGAACACCCTTATTCATCTGCCTGGCACCGAGGGGGCTTTAATCTCTGCTCTTTCCCACCCCTACTGAAGGATCTCAGAGTTCTTAATGTCCCAAGCAAACCACTAGTCCTCCAAAGCAAATCACTGGTCCCCCAGAACAAATCCCAGCTAGGCTGGGCAGAGAGGGCAAGTGGATACTAAGATCTCCAGAAACAGCCCAGGCACAAGAGTTTCTGGGCTTGGTCCCCAGGACACCCAAGTGGGAGTGGACAACTGGCTAACACTTTCCTCTATTCCTTCCCTGACCCTGAAGAGTCAGCAGGGAAGAGCAATGCATTCTGGGCTTACACACAGGGTCATACACACAGTGCTCTGGGGAAAACCCTGAAGTCTCTGTGGTCCCCTTCACCACACCAAAATCGGATTTCTTTCCAACACAAGTTGATAGGCTGTCCCTCTCTGGTCCCACACCTCAGGATTTGGAGGATAAAAAAAATCAACCGTCCACCAGTTTTAAAGGGAAACAGGCAGGTTCTCTTGGAGATCCCAAGTTTCCTGAGACTCACAGACTCTTGGAAGAGGAAGAGGCTCTGAGTGGGGCCCCCGGAGGAGGGCATTTTGTCCCTTGTTCTGAGACTCGGCCGCTCTCCCGGCCTGTTGGCCCGTTTCTGGACAGAGACATACAGCCAGGGTAGTGCCATGTGGGGAATGGGAAAAAAGTCGGCCTAGGCGGCCAGCCCAGAGGCCCCAAAAATCACTCCGAAATTGTGGTCAGGTGCGACTCAAGGCCCAGTTTATGGGAAGGGGGAAGGAAAAGGGAGCGGTTGAAATCCATGAACGTTTTCTGGAATGGGCGCTGACCCACAACTTCTACGTCCTGAGGACTGGACAAGAAGAATTAGGCTTCTTCCCACAGGAGAGATTGCCATTGTGGATAAGGATGATATTTCTGCCCCTCTGGAAGATGCAACATTGGAATAAGCTACCTAGGGCAATTGAGGTCTCGATCCCTGGAGATTGGTAAAGAAAGAATCAACTCCATCTAAGGTAGATGGAGGCAGGGGGCTGGACCAGATGATTTCTGAAGCCCCCACTATGTATCATGCAAATTCAGATCTCCAGTTGACTGATAAATATAGGGATGTCCTAATCCCAAACCCCCGGCGATTAAATAATGGAAGACATCTCTAACCAATGCTATCCAACTCAATTGAGAAGCAGTATGGTGTAGTGGATAGGGAACCAGCCTGGGAGTCAGAAGGTCATGAATTCTAATCCTGGCTCTACCACTTGTCTGCTGTGTGCCATTGAGTAAGTCACTTCACTTCTCTGTGCCTCAGTTCCCTCATCTGTAAAATGGGGATTGAGACTTTGAGCCCCAAGTGGGACAGGGATTGTGTCCAACCCGATTTGCTTGTATCCACCCCAGTGTTTAGTACCATGCTTGGCACATAGTAAGCGCTTTACAAATACCATAATTATTTATTATTACTGTTGATAGGGTTTCCTACTGAATGTCCCAGTGACACATGTGCAGATTCTCCAACCGTGGAAAGTCAGCAACGGGCAATGAGGAATCAAAACAGAAACTCAAAGGGTCAGTGGCATAACTAGCAAGGCCGACAGGAGTCACGGGAATCTGATCCAAAATCCAAGGAGCTTGTGGCAGGCCTGCCCTACATTGTTATCTCACTTCTACTGAACCCAGGAGGGCAGCAGAGCAGCCAGGCTGGAAATCAACTTTGCCGACACCACACCGCTGAACGTGGATGCACCGATAGAGATGTCAACCCTGCTCCCTGGAGCTTAGGGGGCAGGAAGAAGACAGGTTCTCCTCTGCAGCGATCCAGCAATTACCACTAACGACCGAACAGCCTTCTTCACCAGGAGAAACAAGAACTGTCACTTGACCTTCAGTTCCTGGCCTGGGGGGGCCTACTGTGTTAAGGTATGAATGAGTAAGACCATGTGTAAAACTCCCCTTACCAAAAAGAAGCCTCAGCTTGGTGAGAGATGCTACTGCAGAAGCAGATTTCCCAGGAATTGCCCTACTACCCAAAACTCTTTGTCACTGCAAACCAAACTGTGCTCATAATGACACTCAGGACCCTTGGAAGGAAATGAGAAGATGCTAGTGGGCTAGAGGAGAACCAAGAGGCATAACTGATGCTGGCAAACTGTCTCCACTACCCGCCTCTTGCTGCTTGAATTGCAGTGTGGCGTTATGGGAAATTTTGCCTCCCCAGGCCAGGCTGGAACCTGTTTGAACAAATAATTTTTCCCAGGGAAGGGGCAGCCCTGTTGCCCATCAGGTGAGTTCCTTAGAAAGGCTGCCAGGCCACACCCACCCAGCCTTTCACCAGCTTCTTTGCCCTCTCTGACGTGCAAAGGAGCCTGTTTCCCTTCTCCCCTGAGGCTCTGGGCCGGCCCCATGCAACCCGTGAAGGCCCCCCACAAGTACCCTCAAATCCATGTGGGATGTCCTCTAGTGGGCTTTGAAATCAAAGCAAAAATAATCTTGTTTCAAAAGCTCCCAAGCGACTGTCCAAAAAGGAGGTTGTCCCCTCACAACCGACACTTCTGGGTGTTTTTATTCCTCCTTGAAGAGACGATAACCTTGTCTACCAACTCTCTTATACCGTACTTCCCAAGCACTTAGTACAGTGCTCTGCATGCAGGAAGCGCTTCAATACAACTGGTCAACTGAGACACCAAAAGAGCTGCCCTCTCAGCAGCCCTGGAGTTCACAGGGCCCATGGCCACCCTATAACCCTGAGCCCTTGACTCCCCATACCCGGGAACTCTCCTGGCCACCAAGCCAGAGTGGAAGCCAATACCGAGCGGTCCCTCAGACACGGGAAGAGTGTGCGTGGGGGTGGAGAAGGGCGGAGACGGGAGAGGAAGCATAATCTGTTGAAACGTGTCAGGGCCCATTTCGGACGGAGAGCACAAGCCTCTATAATGAAGCAAACAACCTTCGCCGCGGTGTTTTCCCGGCCCCTGCTGACCACCGAGGACTCACGGGGTTGGGAGGGTCCCACTTGGGGAGGGGGTAGGATGCCTCTCCCGGTCACCCTCAGCCTACTGGAATTTCGGGCAAAATGAAGATGTTAAAATTCCAAGCTACTTACCTAAGTAAGTTCCTATCAGATTGGCAAAGGAAAAGAAAACAGATTCAAAGTTAAAAAAAAAAAATGAGGGAATGTGACTGGCACAGAGCAGAATTCAACAAGTCTCCTGGGCGGGAATCGCAGGCAGCGAAGCCAACTTCGGGGACATGTGACCGGGGGTGGGGGTGGCAGTTTGTCGGTTCACCCTGCAGCTGGTGTCAAGCCAACAGCTCATCCCACCAGGCAATGCGCTCGCGAGAGCCTTGATTGGCTCTGAGCGGTCGAGAGCAGCTGGAAGCTGGACAGAACTCAGGAGAAACACTGCCCGCGGGGTCACTGGCAGACCCTGCCCCGAGAAGGCCACCTCCCTGCTCGCAAAGAAGAACAGGGAGATCGAGAATCGTCACAACGGCAGTTCCTGAGAAGTGTCTCCAAGGAAGGAGCGAAACCCTCCGGCGTCGGCTCGTGGAAATCTCCCTGAACACACACGTCAGGGGGCGGACACCCACGATCTTTCTCCCGCCTCCCCTCCTTGAGGGAGCCACAGAAATAAAGCCTACCGGCCCCTGATTCTCGGCCTTGTCCCTGAGGGCGGCAAGGGACATCTGGAATCTCAGTGGGCTTCTCTGGGCTGGAAGGGAAGCCAACCTTGGAGAAGCAACCTGGCTTAGCAGAAAGCGCATGGACCTGGGAGTTAGTAGGACCAGGGTTCTAATCCTGACCCAGCCACATGTGACCTTGGGCAAGTTTCAGTTACCTCATCTGTAAAACAGGGATTGAGACTGTGAGCCCCATGTGGGAAATGGACTGCGTCTAATTTGACTAGCTTGTATTTACCTCAGTGCTTAGTAAAGTTTCTGGCAAACAGTAAGCAAATACCATTAAAGACAAAAACAAAAAAACCCAGTAACTTCATTTCTATTGCCCAGAAGGCCTGGTCTGGGATGGAGACTCTACCTGCCAGAAGTTCCGGGGAGGGTCACTGGGCCCACTCCGTTCCTGTTTTGGGCTCAAAACCAGGGGAAACTGAGCAAGGACTAGGATTCAGAAACATTTGGGGCAAGATCCCCTCATGCTCAAGGGAGACGGGGCTCAGGACTCTTCCCATTAAAACCCCACTGCTTCCCAAGGGGTTCCCTTCTCCCCAACTCCCCAGGGCAGTCAGATCCCCACCTCTCCCGCCAAACACGCTGGGTGGTATTTCCCCACCACCAGCCAAAGCATAGTGGAAAATTCCAGAAGGACACATCCTCCAGATCAAACAAACAGGAATGCCTGACGGCTGGGCAGGAGTGGGGAGGTAGGCGGGGATTTTCTGCTGGGTTAGAAGGGTTGAGCTGGAAGGCACAGCCTCTGAGGAGAGCGCTCGGTTCACTTGTATATGATACGAACGGAAACCAGACAAAATCAGAAGTGAGAAAAAACTATTTTCAGATCTGAAATGCCCTCAGGAGGGAGCAATATGGGAAGCAGCATGGTCTAGTGGAGAGAGCTAGGGCCTGGGTTCTAACCCTGGCTCCATCACTTGTCTGCTGTGTGACCTTGGGCAAGTCACTTCACCTCTCTGGACCTCAGTTCCCTCACCTGTAAAGTGAGGAGTAAGACTGTGAGCCCCATATGGGACACGGACTGTGTCCAACCTGATTAGCTTGTACCTACCCCAGTGCTTAGTACAGTGCCTGGTACATAGTAAGTGCTTAACAAATATCGTAAAAAAATTACGGATGGCCTACACACAGAATCTTGGGACGGAGGGTTAATCCTGGTGCTTTTGCTTTCTTTGGCAATAGTTTAGACCCGAAGGCAGGACAAATGTTTCCTCCAAAGGCACGGAGACCAGATTCTGACCACTGAATGACTCTCAACTGCAGCCAGGCCCACACCAGGGAAAGTCTCGGGAGAGTCATTACAAAAGCGTGGCCTAGTGGAAAGAGGTCTGGAAGTCAGAAGACCTCGTTCTAATCCTGGCTCTGCAGCTTGCCTGCTGTGACCTTGGGCAAGTCATTCCACTTCTCTGTGCCTCAGTTTCTTCATCTGTAAAGTGGGGATGAAATTCCCCACCTCCCTCCTACTTAGAACACCGGCCCCAGGTGGGACAAGGGCTGCGTTTGACCTGATTAACTTGGATCTACCCCAGCATTTAGAACAGTTTGACACATAGTAAGAGCTTAATAAATACCACATAGTGATGAATCATAATTATTATTATTATTGTTATTACAGAGCTGGAGAAGGTGCAGACAAGATGATCAGGCGGATGATGTTCCAGGATGAGTCCAACGGGATTGCAATCTTCAGTCTCATGAAAAATGTGGGCGAATATAGAATTTTTGTTCATCAAATACCAATGCAACAGGACAAGGGAAACAGTGTGGCCTAGTGTATAAAGCCCAGGCCTGAGAGTCAGAAGGACCTGGGTTCTACGCTCAGTTTTTCCACTTTGCTGTGGGAATTTGGGCAAATCACTTAACTTCTTTGTGCTTCAATGATCTCATCTGTTAAACGGGGATTAAGACTGTGAACCCCAAGTGGGATGCTGACAGGCTTATATATATACATCCCAGCACATAGTACAGGGCCTGGCACATAATAAAAACTTAACAAATACCATGAAACAAAAAAAAACAGGCGGACATGTAGTGAGCCTTCCATACAGAGAAGTAGTGTGGCTTAGTGGAAAGAGCACGGGTTTGGGAGTCAGGTTGTGGGTTTTATTCCCGGCTCCTCCACTTGTCAGTTGTGTGACTTTGGGCAAATCACTTAACTCCCCTTTCCAGATACCTCATCTGTAAAATGGGGTTTAAGACTGTGAGCCCCATGTGGGACAACATGACTACCTTGTATCTATCCCAGTGCTTAGAACAGTGCGTGGCACATAGTAAGCACTTAACAAAGACCATCATTATTATTATTATTGCTATTATGATTATTATACTAACAAAAGGGAAGCAGCGTGGTCTAGGAGATAAATCAATCAATCGATCAAGTATATTTATTGAGTGCTTACTGTGTGCAGTGCACTGTACAAAAGCATGAGTTTGGGAGTCATAGGACCTGGGTTTTAATCCACCCGGCGGAAGCTGAGGACATGGGATACGTTGCTACAGGAAGTCCTACAACTAAAAATATTTACAGGTTCAAAAAGGACTGGAGAAGCAGTGTGATTTAGTGGAAACAGCAGGGGCCTTGGCGGCAGAGGACCTGGGTTCTAATCCCAGCTCTGCTGCTTGCCTGCTGTATAATCTTGGGCAAGTCACTTCACTTCTCTGCACCTGTTTCCTCATCTGTAAAGTAGGGATTCAGTGCTTGCTCCCTGCCAGTGAGATGGTGAGCCCTATGTGGGATGGGGACCGTGTCCGAACTAATTATCTTGAACTCACCCCAGTGCTAGGTAAGGTGTCTGGCACATAGTAAGTAAGTGCTTACCACAAATATTATCATCACCATTACATTCAAGGACAAGTGGAACATAATGGGTGCTTGGAGTGAAACTTATGATGGTCGAGAGAAAAGTTCAGTGTTAATAGTCCATTCCTAAGCAGGAGGGTGGATATCTGGAAGGGTAACCATCATGTGACTCTCCCAAGAGTCCTGGCGCCAATGTCAGGGACCAAGCAACGGCATTGTTTTGTTGTCTTCAACTGGAAAGATCCTTCATCTGTCTGACAATTTTCTCCTATTTTAGAGCACGAGATTAAAGCAACTGTAATCTCCACCCAGAGGCTGGGACACTGAAAATGCTTTGGCAAACATACAATTAGGGGTAAATAATGGTCATTCATCCTGCTAAGTGGATGGCGTGGATTCCGGCCGACACCATCATTCGAAAAATTGTAATTAGTCTTCTTAAAGGCTCTTCGGTGCACTTTCAAATAGTCAGATGGATCCCAACCAAGACAGAAATTATTATTCGGAGGAATTGGATGGGAGAAACAACTAAATTAAAATGAAGCAGCACGGCTCTCGGTAATTGGGAAAATGGAAGAGGCAGCTTAATGCAAAAGATGTCTGCACACAAAAGGTGGGGGAGGGAAGGTATAAGGCAAAGTCTTGTCAGCAAGGGTTTGGGGAACTAGGAGGAAAAATTCCCTATTTCTGGCCAGAATAGGTGGCTGGCCCATCCCTGGAGAGGTTCTTTGGAGCCAGAGGCCTGGGGGGCTGAAGGGGGAGACCGCAGGGCCACTGGATTCCTAAAACCCGGGCAGAGGTGGATGAAGAGAGGGGCTGCATTGCTTTCTAGTGGGACCACCACCGGTGGCTGCAAAGCAAACTGGCTTGGCCAGTGGCAGGTAGCAGCGGAAACTCGGAGGGGCTAGAGAGGTAAGGGGTGAGCAGTAGAGGAGGTGGGAGGGTCGAGCCTGAAGAGTGAGGAGGAAGACCGTGACGCCTTAGGAGCAGGGGATCGGGGTCTGAACAGTCTGAGGGAGGGTAGTCCAAGGTGCCAGGTGAGGGATCAAAGCAGGGTGGGGGAACCATTAGGGAGATTGGACTTGGGCTCGCTGCCCAAGCCAAAGCTGAAGCAAAAATTCTTTTTTGCTCTGAAGAGAGAGCCGCATTGACTGGCCTGTAATGGGTGATGCCCTGGGGACCAGAATGACCTGGCTGTGGCCAGTTGCTCAGGTCAGGAAAGACAGAAGACTGGAGGGGTCCTCCCGCCACCGGACCTCTCGCCCAATCAATCCCAATTGAGGTCGCCCGCCTGTGTCACGAAGGCTGAATTCTCAGCGCAGAGACGAGTGGTGAGGCCCAAGACCTGGCTCCAATGAGTACTCCTGAAATGGACTGGCGACTCTGCCAGGGCTCTCAGACTCCCGGCCAGTTCAACGATCAGTGGCCGCTTCCTTCCCTCCCCAAGGTCACTCCTCTCCGAGCAGTCCATTTCCAGCCCTGTCCTCCCCTTCCGTCCTCAATGGAGGAACCCAAGAATGCAGCCCATTCATCCCTCCAGTCCGGCAGAGGATCCTTGCTGCCCAGCCTGGGGGTCTTTGCCCCCTCATGGCACCATCCACTCTTTCCTCTAGGAGGCCAATGTCCTGCCCCGGGCACCTTCCTCCATTCCTCATTAACCGTCCCTCTGTTCTGGAGCTTGTACCCCTTGTGCTGAACACATATTTGGATGATCAGTCAAGGAACCTAGGAACTCTGCATTTGAGAAGGGGACCTGCGGCCTCAAACTCAGAATCCAGGCAAAAATCTATCCTCCCACTCCACACAGACACCACGGTTGGCTTTTGGGCCACCCTGGCTGTTGGTAAAATTCCCTGCAGGCCTCTTCCCAAAGAAAGGATCTTCTCCATTCCTTCCCACTCTCTTATCCCTTCATCACTCGGCCTGTTAACGGACTCAACCTCCCTTTCTGGTTCTGCCCGAAGGTTCTGCGCTTTCAAAGAAACCCCAATAGCTACGATTTGCTCTTAGCCCTGTCCTGCTTTTCCTCTCATGCCCATGCTTCTTCCCACACCAATGGGCTGACAATTCCCTTTCTCTCCAGGTTATTTGAGGTTACCTGGGGCACTGTCATTACATGAGTTCAGAATTACAGTGCTCCAGTTCCCCTCAGCCATTTCACCAGCCACCTCTACCATCCCTTGGCGGGGAGAAATGAGCCCTTCTTTTCGGTCTCGGGATGAGGCGAGGGGTGGGTGGATTCTTGATTTGGAGTTGCCGGTGAACACCTGCCACCGCCTCCACCTGAGCCTGCTGCCTCAAGCGCGGAGTCTCACCAAAGAATTCCAACTGGCTCCTTCTCTCTGGCTCCTGGCCCTAGCCACTGCTAACCCAGGAAGAGAGACCGTGCCAAGGAAGCTCATGCTGGCTGAGAGACCACCTCTTTGTGGTTTGCTGGTTCCCTCCAGGACTCCCTGCAGCGAGGCCTGGTTCTGCTCCGCCACTGAACAGACCCCACTTCTGGCCAAAAAGGGCCTGTGCCCACCCACCCTCTTCCATAAGCTTGGCCCCAGGGCCTCACAATGAGCCAAGACCTAAGGCAGAGGACTCCGCCCCCGGAGGACAGGTGCCATTTCTCCTAGTTTGGATGGCATGGTGGTAAAATCGTCTGCCCTCCCTATCAAGCTCAAGGAGGCCATCTCCCAACTCTTCCCCACCCACAAGATTCACTCCCATCTGCCCAGCCCCCCAGCCCCTGGTTGACACCTGGCAGAGAAGCTTGGCTCACTCGGGAACACTGATGCTTGGAGTGAACATTCCCTAAGAGGGTCGTGGAGCCTAAGAAGCTCCAGAAAGGAGTCACTGGCCTAGAGAAGTGACTACAGAGGCCTCTTTTAGTCCCAACAGAGACAACTCGGGCCACGCTGACCCCACAACTCAGATAGGGGGATGGTCCCCAGCCAATGTGAAAAGACCTGGTTCTGGCAACCCCTCCACAATGATGGACTGTGGGATAAGCTGCCGGGTTCCTGTCACTCTCACAGGGAAGGGCTAAATTCAATCCCAAATGGCGCTCATGCTGACCCAGGAGCAGAGGAAAGACCTCCCCCAAGACATTCCCACTTCTCAGTTCTGAGTAGACCATGGAGCATGTTGGCCCATCCACAAGTATCAGGTGTGGGAGCGGGTTGACTTGTCTAGAGTTTTCTGGTTTGGGAGTGGGTTGGCCTGTCCTCAGCTATTTGGGGTGGGAATGGGTTGTCTCGTCCACAGCCACCTGGTGTGGGCAGGTGCATGGGTGGGGCAGGAGAACATAATGAACTAGGTTCTACCTGTCTAGAAGAAGATGGGCTGCAGTAAGCTGGAGAAAAGCTAGCACCGTTCCCTTCTGGTATGTCCTTTCCCTAACTTCTGCTCCTCTCCCCAAAGTTTCCCTGGGCCAGCTCTTTCTCCCAGGGCTTCCTGTCACTTCTGAGAAAGCCCCGATGGGTGGGGTGGTGATCTGATCTAGAAGATGACACTATGCTTCTAGGTCCTGGAGGGCAGGGACAACCTATCAACCAACACCATCTACCCAGCCCCTACTGTGCACAGAGCACTGAACCGACTGCGTGGGAGAATACAAGAGAAGGCAAAAACCTGGTCCCTACCCTTGAGTAGTTTCTAATCTAATGGGGGAGTTCAACGCCTCATAATCCTATTATACCAGCATCTGTTTCCTACCAGCTAGGATGCTCCCAGAAGCAATGACGTCTCAGCTTGGCCCCAAATTACATTCTCCTGATTAAGGCTACCGCAGGGAAAAGTCGTTCGAACACAGGCCAAAGCATGCAGAGGGTCACTTGGGGCAGATGAAACTTGTCTGGGCCCTGTTAACCACTGGTGGTCTGGCTGAGGAGGAGGTGTGGGGGAGCTTGATGGGAGGGGGCGTTGGGGGGAGAGGAGAGCCTGGTCAGTGCCTTTAATAGACCTTTAAGCAATAGGCTGCAGGAATCCAGGCATCCCCTCCTCCCCCAGGGCAAGGGCTCCCATTAGCATGGCCAGAGAGGATTTGGAGCACTGTAAGAGGGCAGGGCGAAGAGCATGCCAACCACACGGAGCACGACGAGAACAATCCAGAGCAGAGCCACAGGGCCGGGCCGGCCCACACTTCCTCCCCGCCACTGCACGGCACACAGACAATATCCATTTTGAAGCGGTTCACACGGACACAGGAGGAAGTTGGGCTTTTTCTCCCCAGGGGAAACAGTTCGAGGGTTCTGCCCCAGCCTGGTGGAACGCCTCTGCCTCTTCCTCCTCCTCCTTCTCCTTCCCATCTTCTCAGAGTTAGATTGGTAGGTGGGAGAGGGAACTGCCCAGGACAGAGATACGCTGGCCTCTTGGCTGCCAGCTTCTCCAAGGGGGTCAAGTCTGGGGTTGGATCTGTGGGTACCCCACCTCGGGCCAGAAAGTTGGAGGGGGCCTGGACTGGAGCAGGGTCAGAAATGTCTGTCATTAGGAAAACGTGGGCATCCGTGAGTAAATGGATAGAGTCTGGAGTCTGGAGTCGTTAAGCTGGGGGGATTTCTCCTGCCTTCAGGTCCAACTGTTATTTGCACCTTTTTGCCCTCTTGTAAGGCTGCTGCCATGTGTTTGTCACTCAAATGGCAGCTGGGCACCCTGGGAATACAAGTCCCAGTTTAGGAGGGGCTGTCTCAGATTTCCATCTCCTTCCATTTTCTCTCCTCCCTCTTCCAAAGTCCCAGGACCTTCCAGATTCTCTAATGGCATCAGAATGGGTGTCCACTCTACAAAGCAGGGGGTTACCCACAGTCCTTTCACCCATTAGGCCCTCCTCAGGAAATCCCCGGTCCTTTCAGGGGCTACCAGAAAACGGACAAAAAGAACTGGAGTCAGGGGAGGTCAGTTCCCAGGGAAGGGGACTGATTTACTCAGATGGACGGGTCAGCTGCCAATCTCCCTCCTGACCCGTAAGGTGCCCTGTGTCAGTGTGGACCTTCAATGCAGATATTGTCCCGAGAACATTCAGCCACCAAGACAAGATTCACACAAAGCATTAGTAGCCACAAAGCACAGACAAGCCAACTAGAGAAGCCCGCAGGTGAGTCTAAGATCATAGACTGTCCTAGCATCAGCTGACTGCAGCTTCGAGGTCTTACCCCTGCTAGGCATCAAAAGGCGCTTCTTCATGTTGCCTGATAGTACAGGTGAACAGAAAAGAGAAAAAAAAACTACATCATGAAAGGGAACAGTGACATTTCAGTTTTAACAGACCAGTTTTAAAGCCCAGCAGTGACCACCAGGGATTGGATGCATAGCTTCCTCAACATTTCATTGAATTTTTCTATTCAGGCCAAAAGTCGCCTCTTACTCCAGTGTTAGCTCTGAGGGAGAGGATGCAGGAAAGGCCGAGTTCTGGGAAGGAATGGGAATGCCATGTGGGGGCTGAGGCTCTGGGGGTGTCCTGGACAAGCGGAGCTCCTCCCTTCTCGGCCCCTCACGTCAGCTCTTTCCCGCCTCTCATCCCTCCTGGGTGATGGCAAATTTGGCTGGGGTCCGAGGTCACCCCTCTTCCTGGTTTTCACCACCCTCATTTCTCCCACAGAGGTCTGGGCTGCCTTATCCAGTCCAGGGAGTCTACGGGGAATACCTGCTTTTGCTCTATGAAAGGGATATTCTGGGAAAGTGAAAATTCTGTATTGGGGCCGGACAGGGTGGGGAGAAAACAGTTCGGGTCGACTGACTCATTGAGCGAGATCCGACAGGGCAGCTTGACCAAAGTCAACGGCTGTATCTTTTTTCACTTCAGCTCAAGTGTCTCTGACTCCACAAACCCCACCCTCCACCCAGCCCCCTTCACCAAATCGCCGTATACAGCGAGATCATCGAGTGACTCTTCTCCCTCGTGCTTCAGACGATTCGAGCCACCTGGGCTTCTGGATGAGAATGGGAGTTCCTGCCTGAGGGGGGATGGCTGGGGGAGAGGCTCACCGTCCATCCCGTTGTGCTGCTCATAGCTCCGCTTGCCCAGGATGGTCGGGGACCCATTGTTGATGACCGGAGAGGACTTGGCGGGGGTGAGGCTGCTCAGGGAACCAGAAGCGGTCTTCACAGGGTCTGGCTTGGGAGGACGGGGATGGGTCTCTGTTGAAAACCAGCATGGATATGGTGTTACTTGTTGTCCCCCTTGGAGGCATGTATCTAGGAGCCTGGCGGCTCTGGGCGAGGGCAAGTGGCCCCTTGGGAAATGCTGGACTGCCCTGAGCGCTCTGCCTGGTTCTGAGAGGTGGCAAGAGGAAAGGGCCTGCACCCACCCTGGCCAGAATCACATTTCTAGGTCTACTTTCCTGAGGGAAGTATCCTGAGTTCTAATCCTGGCTCCGCCACTTGTCTGCTGGGTAACTTCTCTGTGCCTCGGTGACTTCATCTATAAAGTGGGGATTAAGACTGTTAGCCCAATGTGGGACAGCGACTGTGCCCAACCTGACTCGCATGTATCTACCCCGGCACTTAGCACACTGCCTGGAACATAGTAAGCGTTTAACAAATACCATTAAAATAAAAGGATCACGGTCTTAGGCTGTTAGGGATGTGCTTGCCTCCGCAAAAGCCTGCCTGAGGCTTTAGCAGGCGAGATGGAGGCAGGCAGGCAGGAGGACTCTGGGGGGCTTCCTTTGCTTCCTTTCCCACCCGCGGGGTTCCCGAGACTGGTGGGGACCAGAGACCTGGCCGCATACTCATCCTGCTCAAAGGCATCGGAAGAGGGAGCGCCCAAGGCGGGAGGGCTCAAAAGTGGTTCTTGGTTCTTTCCAAGGGACGGAGCCAGGCTTGGAACCTGGACCGTGCCGATTCCACTCATCCTCTCTTGCGGCCCAGAGTGGGGGACCTGCTGTGAGGGATCCCACCCAAGAAGCACTGAGAGGGAGGTAAGAGGGTCAGCTGCCATGACCCCCGCCCCCTCCCCTGCCATTGTGGTTACAGCTTCAGGTTATATCAGGGAGAAAATGTGCAGGGAAGCGGGGTTGCGTATGTTCTGGGGGTGAGAAGCAGCATCGTTTGGTGGATAGAGTACAGGCCTGCGAGTCAGAATGTCATGGGTTCTAATCCTGGCTCCACCACTTGTTTGCTGTGACTTTGGGCAAGTCACTTCATTTCTAGGGCCTCAGTTCCCTCATCTGTAAAATGGGGATTGAGAGACTGTGAGCCCCACATGGGACAGGAACTGCATCCAACCCGATTTGCTTATACCCACCCCAGTGCTTAGCACAGTTCCTTTTCACATAGTAGGTGCTTAACAGATACTACAATTATTATGATTATTATGATTAGGGGTGGTAGCAGGGGGAAGGCCTGGCCCGGGGTGGTCCCTCAGAGCCCACATTTGGCTGCTCTGCCCAAGAAAGTTCCTTGGGGAACAATCTTAGCCCATCCTGCTGTTTGTCAACACAGAGGTGAAATTCCAGCCAACCCCCTTGGGCGCTAACACTACCGGTTTGCGACTATTTGAACAGATGAAAAGGTCACGGTAGACAGCAGGAGTTTCTCAACGGCCTCAGCTCAGTCAGGAGCACTTGGGGGAGGCCGTCCAGACTGACGAAAGGACTACGTCACCTGGTAGGGAAGCGGCACGGTCTATTGGCAAGAGCCCGGGTCCAGGAGTCAGAGGCACTGGGTTCTAATCAGGCTCCGTCACTTGCCCGCTTGGGACCCTGGGCAAGGCACTCCACTTCTCTGGGCCTCAGTTTTCTCTTCCATAAAATGGCGCCGCTTCGATACCTGTTTTCCCTCCTACTTAGACTGTGAGCACCATGTGGGACCGGAACCATGTCTGTCCTGAATTACGTTGTTTCAACCTCAGCATTTAGCACAGTGCCTGGCACATAATAAGCACTTAACTAATACCACAATTATTATGGTGCCCCGCTGAGGAAAACTGAAAACTCACCCCGGTAGGAATGCCTTCCCCTGTTGAGGGGCATCCTCGAAGTGACAGGAACAAGAACGGTCTGGTTCGGTTTCTTTCCCAGAAGGCACAGCGGGGGTACGCCCTGAGCTGGGGAACGCCCCTGGAGACCACAGGGATGGGCTGGCCCTGCCCACTCAAAACTCTATTCCAAGTGCATTTAACTACTAAACCGTTGTCTAAGTGTTCCCGGTGATGGGAACTGACCTGCAGTGACATGACCGAGAGAGCCCTTGCAGTAAGGTTTATGCTGCACGTAGGCCAGTGCATTCACGGTACATTCGCAGGGACTACCCCCCGGGGTGAGAATAAATTATTACCATCAGTAGTAATAATGGTACAATATTATATTTTTTATTATGGTATGTTAAGCGTTGCATGCTGATACTGAAACCACTCTCAGTCCCCTCCAACAGAGAGGGCTGAAGGTGAGGATGAAGGGAAAAGTGGCCAAGGAAAGGCTCCTTTAGGGTTGGCTGTGGCCTCTTCGGAGTCTGACTCCAAAGCAATCTCCACAAAAAAGAATTTAAAGAGAAATACATCCACTGCTGGCTGAAGGCCAACGATGAGAGGAGGAATATCCCAGCTCGCTTTTCCAAGAGACGGAAACCAAAACGCCTCAGAAAGAAATAGAATTCAGTCAACTCCCAGCTATCCATGAGCAGAGCCTTTAGCTGGTAGGTAATGAGGGGTTTTGCTTTTCACCCTCAGGCTCTTTCCCCTGGGGTCATTAGACTTCCACCAGAGAGGGGAGAGGGCAGAAAAGTCAACTTTGTTACTCTGGCTTTCGGCTTTCAACTCTGGAAAGGAGAGAGGCCAACAAAAATCTGACAAGAAACTCTAGGAACCCAAATAAGGTGCTTGCAAAACACCCGCTGCTATTTTAGGAATCCCTTAGAGAAATGCAAGTAAAGTGAAAGCCCAGAGGTTCTGAATCACTCAAAAATGGCCGAGGGCAGTTCTGACGCCCGGCCTTCCTCTGCTGGGTGGAGAGTTAATGATTCTTGGAAATGTCAACGGCTCTCACCCAAAACCATATCCTGGGTGGGTGGGGCTGTGGCCTCTTGGAGAGGCCGGGTCTGCCTATATTTACCAGCTTTGTTCACTTGAAAGTCGATGACGCCAGGAATTATGTGCAGGAATGTCTTCCGGAAATGCCAGAGTGGGTCCCCTCGGCTCCCCCGAGCCCTGGGACCTAGTACTAGCACTCTCTCTCTTCTCCCACCCGGCAATCCTCAGACCCTCCCCCACCCCCAGGGCGTTTTGCTGCTCATTTTGAACAGGCCCAGTTTCTTCCAGTTTCCAAAAGCCACTGCTGGACCCTGCTTGGCCTCGTGATGGTTTAAACTCACTGACCGCCCCAGCTACTCCCTCCCCCGCAAGCCTCTCCCTCCAGCCTTATTCTCCTCTGTCTCTCCTCAGGGCCGAACTCTCTCCAGGCTTCTCTGGCAGAGGTCCTGCCACACCTCATTTCTTCTCTTCCAATTCCATTGACCTCTTGAGCATCTCCCTTGACAGCTGCTCCCATCAGCTCCTTAACAAGTCTGGGGAGGTCCCCCAAAGACTGTCGCCCTCCAAACTCTATCTCTCGGGGAGCTGTCATCACTGTACCTCTACACTGTCTTTCTTGCTTATATGTGGACTTCCCCTATGATCTCCCCCCGACATCCGGTCATGAGCTCTCCTTCTCTGTCTTGCGGGGCATCCTGAATGAATGTGCCACCCTCAGTGCCAGAGGCGGGACTCCCCGATTTTCTGGTCACAACTTCCCACCCTCCCTCCCTCACAGGTAGCCTCCACCAGCCTACGTGTCTTCCCCGAGCATGGAACCACCAGGTAATCCCTCCTGCCTCCCCCTCTGGAAAGGGTGGAGAGATTGGCTAGCTGACCGGCTGACCCCACCGGGCCTCGAGCCAGTATTGGCAAGGCAACTGCTCCCTCTTCAGTTTCGGCTCCAAGGAATGGGATGACTCAAACAGCCCCGGCTGACGGCCCCCGCAGGCCAGAAGCCCCCACGAGACGCAGGTGGTCAGAGATGGGCTGCCTGTCCCGGCTCGGCCCTGCCAGACCTGCCACCGAGTCTGAGATGGAGAGGGAGATGAAGGCGTAGGAGGCGAATTTCTTGGCTGGTGGCAGTGTGGGAGAATGCTCGGCTAGGAGACTCGAAGGGCCGAATGAGAGATTTTTAGCGATGGGGGAGGTAGGAACTTGCCACCTACCTAATTTTTCATCCCTTCTAGCGGCAAGTGTGAACGCTACACCCCGTCTCCCAGAAGTGCTTTACCTAGATACCGGAGCACGGCTTCTAGCGGCTTACGAACCACCTGCTTCAACACGAGCGGGCGCTGGGAGGCTTCTGGTAACCGGGCGGTGCCTGCCGAGACAAGGGGCCGGAGTCAGACACTGAGATGGTGGATTGACTCCGTTACCAGGTGACAGCCGGGCTGGCTCTGAGCGTCTTCCAGAAAAAAAAACACTCTCTGGAGATTTTTTGGGCCGGGGAGCACAACCCAACAAGACGGTGGGATGCTAGCACAGCCCAAAGCTAAAAGAACATTTACGCACTCTCCCCACCCCTTTCAAAGCCTTATTGAAGGCAAATCTCCTCTAAGAGGCCCTCCCAGATTAAGCTTCTCTTTTCCTCATCTCCCACTCCCTTCTGCGTCACCCACACTTGCTCCCTTTGCTCTTCCCCCCTCCCAGCCCCACACCACTTATGTCCATACCTGCCATTTATTTATTTGTATTGATGTCTGCCTCCACCCTCTAGACTGTAAGCTAATTGGGGGCAGGGAAAATCACTGTTTATTGTTGTACTGTACTTTCCCAACGGCTTAGTACAGTGCTCTGCACAAAGTAAGCGCTCATTAAATATGACTGAATGAATGAGTCTGTGACCTCTGGGCATCTGATATTTGCCCGATCCCCAGTGCCACAGCACTTACAGGCGTATCTTTATATTATACATTATTATTTGGTTGTAATCCTGACTCTACCACTTCTCTGCTGTGTGACCATGGGCAAGTCACTTCCCATCCTCTACGTCTCAGTTACCTCATCTGTAAAATGGGGATTGAGACCATTAGCTCCAATTGGGACATGGACAGTGTATCCACCTCAGAGCTTTGTACAGTGCCTGGCACATAGTAAGCGCTTAACAAATACCCTGATTAGTATTATTATTTATATTAAGGTCTGTCCCCTGCTCCAGACTGTAAGCTCAGGATGGGCAGGGATTGTACCTGCTCATTCTGTTGTACTCTCCTCTCCCAAGCGTTCAGTACAATGCTCTGCACATAGTAAGCACTCAATATGTACTACTGATGGAATGACTGAATTCTCTTGTGTCAGGGCCCAGGCCCCGGGCAGGTCACCACGAAGACCGGGCCGGGCACTGTCTCGACAGGGCGGCAGTTCGGCCTGAAGAAACACTTACATTCAGCTTTGATGGCGGCACTGTTGATAGGCAGATAGGGGTGTCGGGCCGCGTACCAAGGGCGCAGGATATCGCGGCACAGGCGCCGGGCGATCCGCGTCAGTTTGGTTGTGTGCAGGTAGAAGGCTTGTCTCGTCTTCATGGCGAACTTGGGGCTTCCGCTGTTGCGCACGGGGACGCCGTGAGGACTCTGAGAGAGGGGAGAGGCCCGCCCGCACACACGGCTTCCGTTATCTCTTGGGTAGCATCGCGGAACGGGCGACCCCCGGCCGTACAACACCACGCTACCTGATTGTCAACCCAACTGGAGGGTGCCCTGTGGAGCCTCGGGAAATAGTTTAGGAGGTGGGATATCTTGGGCCTCCCGCTCCTGCCCCACCACAGGACTGTCAAGGACCTGCCTGGCCTTCATTTTCACATTCCAGCACTGGCCAGTGGCCTTCTTTTCAGCGTGGGAGAGTGGAAGAGAATGGGCTTGGGAGTCCCCGGAGCAGGATTCTAATCCGACTCTGCCGCTCGTCTGCTGTGTGACCTTAGGAAAGTCACTTCACTTCTCTGGGCCTCAGTTACCTCATCTGTAAAATGGGGATTAAGAGTGTGTGTCCCATGGGGGACAGGGAATGTGTCCAACTTAACTTGTATCAACTCTAGTGCTTAGAACAGTCCTTGGCACATAGTAAGTGCTTAAAAGGTATCATAGTTATTATTAAAATGGGGATTCAATACCTCCTCTCCCTCCCACTTGGACTGTGAGCCACGTATGGGACAGGGGCTGTGTCTGTGTGTCCGACATGATTAGCTAGTACCTACCCTAGCACTTAATATAGTTCTTGGCACACAGTAAGCACATAATACCATTTTTTTCCTTAAAAAAAAAGCACTTACTATGTATGGGTCAAACACTATTCTAAGCACTGGGGTAGTTACAAATTAATCCGGTCAGACACAGTCCCTGTCCCACATGGGGCTCACAGCCTAAGTAGAAGGGCAAACAGCTATTGCGCCCCCTTTTTACACTTGAGGAAACTGAGGAATAGAGAATTTACGTGACTAGCCCAAGTTGACATGGCAAGCAACTGGCAGAGCTGGGATTAGAACCCAGGTCCTTCAGACCCCCAGGCCGGTGCTCTCTCCACTGAGCCCTGCTGTTTCCCATGTTATCATGGTCATTATTTTTCAAAGCAACACCATACACCCATTGATGGGTCTCAGAGGCTATTTGGCTAGAGTCGCTAGTAGAGTCAGAGCTTATTTTTTGTCTGCGTCTTCTGATAATAAGACCAAAATCTTAATAGAATCCACAAAGCAGGACATTTTCAATGGGAAGATTGATCTCTTTGACCCCTTGGCTGGGGGCTGTCCCAAGGAACACGGGGCTCTGACTCATTACCCTTCAGCCCATGACGTACAGCAGCCCTGCGGGTGCATGACGCTAACAATTTCCTGCTGAGGAGAAGGGGACAGGCGGCTCTCCAAGAGTCAGGTGTGGAGGAGGGGACTCGTTTCCAGGGCATCCAGTAAGCGCTCAGTAAATAGGATCGAATGATATGGCTCACGGTGCTGGAACATAAATCAGGCAAAATGTGTCGGAGGGAGATTTGGAGGAGGGAACTGAATGTGTGTCTCCCCCGCTCTAGACTTCAAGCTCGCTGTGGGCAGGGAATGTGTCTGTTTATTGTCGTGTTGTACTCTCCCAAGCGCTTAGTATAGGGCTCTGCGCAAAGTAAATGCTCAATAAATACGACCGACTGAGACCAAAGATCAACTCAGTGGTCTGCTTGCTCTGGTGGGGAAAGGGCTCCGATGAATTAGAGCCCTAAGTCTTCCCCGATGACAACAGACACGTTTTTTGAGAGCAAGGACGGGGACACCACAGTCCCACGGCTCCCAGCCCGCCTGGGCCCGGACCAGGCGGCGAAGAGCAAGGCGGCCGACTCCCCGGACATACCATGTTATTGCGGTTTGGTCCTGGCCGCTCACCATCCAACCGGGTTGGCATTTTCAAGCCGCCATATTTCTTCCAGTATGTCCAGCAAGATGCACAGAGGCGACACTGCATGGTAGGGGGACCCCAAGAATACCACTGGTAAGACTGGGTGGCTACGGACAACAAAGTTGAAAATATACGTATTCTTAAACAGGACTATTTTTTAGGAAGTTAATTATACTTCAAAGTCATTTTTACAGCTTCAAGAAAGGAACACTTCATTTGTCTCCACGTCGGCAAAACTAATCAGCGTTTTAGCTCCAGAGGGAAGGCCGCAACTTTCGGAGCCGGGGAGCCATAAAGAGGCACTAGGGTCCAGGGTACCCTCCCCCTTCTCATCCGGGACCGCTGCTCTCCCCATCTTCAAAGCCCTGCGGAAATCGCATTTCCTCCAGGAAGCTTTTTCTTGACACCTATCCACTCCCCAATTCCCATTTCCCCTACTACTTAAGTACTCCCCCCAACCCCTCCCTCACCAAGAGCCCCTCCCCACTTCAAAGCCTTATTGAGGGTGCATCTCCTCCAGGAGGCCTTCCTTAAGCCCCTCCTTTCCTCTTCTCCCATTTCCTTCTTCATCGCCCTGACTCGCTCCCTTTGTTCTTCCCTCCCACCCCACAACCCCCCAGCACTTATGTCCATATCTGTCATTTATTTGTGTTTATGTCTGTCTCCCCCCGTTCTGGACTGCATGCTTGTTGTGGGCAGGAAATGTGTCTTTTTATTGTATTGTACTCTCCCAAGCGCTTAATACACCGCTCTGCACACAGTATATGAATGTACATATCTTTAAACTCCGTTGCTCCCCACTTCCCCTCCCCATTGCCCCAACCCCCTCCTTTTGCTCTACCCCACCTCCCCATCCCACAGCACTTGTGTATATATGTACATATTCATAATCGTAATTCTATTTATTGTTATTAATGATGTGTATATATCTATAATTCTGTTTATTTATAATGATGCTACTGATGCCTGCTTATTTATTTTGATGTGTGTCTCCCTGCTTCTAGACTGTAAGCCTGTTGTGGGCAGGGATTGTCTCTATTTGTTGTTGGGCTGTACTTCCCAAGTGCTTAGTACAGTACTCTGCACACACTAAATGCTCCAATAAATATGACTGATTGAATGAATTTGTTTTCACGTCTGCCTCTTCCAGTAAAGTGTGAGCTCTTTGAGAACAAAGATCATGTTTACTAACTCTATTATAACATACCAAGTGCTTATTGAAGTGCTCTGCATGTAGTAAGCGAGTACTTAATATATGTACTGGAACTGGGAGCCCCATGTGGGAAAGGGACCATGTCCAAATTGATTATCTTGAATTTAGTTCAGTGCTTGGCACACAGTAAGCCCTTAACAAATACCATTTAAAATCGAACAAAAGAAGTCACAGTTACTACTAGTGCTATCACCATCGAGCATTTAGTACAGTGGCCTGTACAGAGTAAGTGCTCAGTAAACCCTATGGATTGATTGCATAATTCAACAGGTCTGGCACAAAGTTACATTTCTCCCTCTCTTAGAGAACTCGGTGCTTTCCGTTTGACCCCAGAGTAAGATAAACAGGGCACAAGACTTACGGGTTTCTAGATGGCAGTTCCCTCCCTCGGGCCTAAATTGATTTGTGACAAACAGTCCCCTCACCCACTGGGGTCACACCAAAAAAGGGAACAGATTTCATCAATAGTCTGGGCGGGGAAGAGGGAGGACAGAGCAGAGTCTGGGGAGAATTATTCAATGCGCGGGTTTGCCCATGTTCATCCACTTGGAAAACATTTGAAAATGAAGCACTATCTTCAACTAGACTGTAAGCTCATTGTGGGCATGGAATATGTCTGTTTATTGTAGTATTGTACTCTCTCAAATGTTTAGTACAGTGCTCTGCACAAAACAGGCATTCAGTAAATACCACTGATTGATACACTGATCTGAGCTCTGAACCAACTCCGCTAATGTTCACCAGTGACGGCAAAATGGGTTTTTTTTTTAATGGTATTTATTAAGCGTTTACTATGTGCCGGGCACTGAACTAAGCACTAGGGTAGATACAAGATAATCGGGTTGGACAGAGTCCATGTCCCACCTGGGGCTCACAATCTTAATCCCCATGTTACAGATGAGGTCACTGAGGCTCAGAGAAGCAAAGTGACTTACCCAAGGTCACACAGCAGGCAAGCGGCAGAGCCGAGATTAGAACCCAACCCTATTTACTTGTATCCATCTCAGCACTTAGTACAGTGCCTGGAACATAGTAAATTCTTAACAAATACCACAATTATTATTATTATTGAGTCCCAGGCCCATGCTCTATCCACTGGCACATGCTGCTTCTCAAAACCCCTCAAAAGACCCCTCAAAAAAAAACCCCAGGGGACAGGAGGAAGGCAACTAACCTGCAATTCCTCCTAATATCCTGTTGCCAATCTCAGCAGCGCCCTTTCCTCTTCTACCTCTCCCTTCTTCATCTCCCTGACTTGCTCCCTTGCCCCAAAGCACTTACGCACATAGCTGTAATTTATTTATTTGTACTGATGTCTGTCTTCCCGCCTCTAGATTATAAGCTCGTTGTGGGCAGGGAATATGTCCATATATTGTTGTACTGTACTCTCCCAAGTGCCTAGTACAGTGTTCTGCACACATTACATGCTTGATAAATATGACCGAATGAATTTCTGGCCTGATTGGGTCTCGGTGGTTTCCGAAGCAGCATGGCCTAGTGGACAGAGCCCGGGCCTGGGAGTCAGAAGGTCATGGTTCTAATCCCTGCTCTGCCACTTGTCTGCTGTGTGACCTTGGGCAAGTCCCTTCACTTCTCTGTGCCTTAGTTACCTCATCTGTAAAATGGGGATTGAAACCGTGAACCCGTGGGACAGGGACCGTCTGACCTGATTTGCTTGTATTCATCCCACGGCTTAATACAGTGTCTGGCACATAGTAAGTGCTTAACAGACACCATACTTATTATTATTCTTATCTTCCTGCAATGAAAATCTGCCAGCTTTCTCAGGACGAACTTTGCAGCCTCTCTCCCGAATCAACTCTGTTCATTCCCATCGTGGCCCTCCTCGAACCACTTACTGTAGCAGCTTTCACAGCCCCGTCCCGCTCCAGGGTTCTGGCCCTGGACGCCCGTGCCGTTGACCGCTCCCGGCTTGACATTATTTACATTGATCTGATTCGGATTTGGCTTGTTACTGAAAAACAAGGACAAGAGGAAAAGAACGTCAACGGCGCCTCCGTCGTGACAATTTCGATTGGTCTCTCCTTTCAGCCACCCGGCAGACATTGCGTCACTGGCCCCAGGGAGGGCTGGGTATATTAGTTTATGCCAACACGCCGTTTGCTGGGAAGCTTCCAGTCTAAAAGCTGGCGTAGACACTGGAAAAGATGAGACGAACTTCCGCCCCATGGGACAGGAAGCATCGGGAAAGGAGCTAAAATACTTTCCTCTGCTGGCCCCGTCTTCATCCTCCTCTTACCAATGTGACTAATAGCCACTCCCATATCTTCCCACCGTTCTGTTATTTTTCCCCTCTCCCAGCCAAAGCTTCATTCACTGCACGTCTAATCCGTTCATCCAGTTAAGCTGGAACACTGTCCCTCTCCCTAAAATTCCTGCCAATTGCACCAGCTCTCCTTAAATCCATCCCTCTTCCTCCTTCCAGTTCTCACCAAGGTAAGACGGTAAGTTCTGTCGGGACTTTCGCCCTTTGCCGTTGTCTCCCTGTCACTGCTCCTCTAATCATTCCTTCTGCTCAAGCTACGGCTGGCGGCTGGCGAGTGTCCACCTCACATCTGCTCCTGACCTCATTCCGTGGCCACCCAGGCTCTGGGGAGGGCCCGATGCTGGGGGCAGTGAGAAGCAACTCCCGCAGAGCCCACAGCTTGGAAAAAGCGAGGTCGAATGGATGGCCAGGCCGGGTGGGGTGGGGTGTGAGATTTCTCAGGACCTGCCCTCAGTCACTTGCAACCCTTGGGTAGAGGATCTCCAATTCTCTGGATTCCTCTGCTTCTGATCCCCATTTATTTTATGCGCAAGATTAAGGGGAAGATTGACAACAAATCTGAAGAGACACGTTGGTGAGGGGGATGGTGACGTATGCTCTTCCCCCGCCCTCTCAGCTGTTCCAACTCCAGTCGGTTCTCCTAAGACGTGGGTGCCCTGTCCCTGAAGAACCTTGTGCTGAGGAAGATGGGCGCTAGGATGTTCACGTCTTGACCCACATAGCAATCACGTGTACAAGTGTTTCTTCCAACACTGTGTCAGGCTTTCTACGGATTGATGATCATTGTCGGAAGAACATCCCCTAATTTGCCAACCGGCAGAGGACAGGACATGGATTGGGGGGTGAGGGGGAGGAATACACACACACGAGCGCGCTCCCAGACAGGAAGTGGCTTGGGAATCACGGTTTACATTTGAACCCTTCCCAGTGGAAAACATAAACTTTCCTTCTGCTGAAATGGAAATGCTTTCAGGTGCTGGGGACACAGCATACTGCATTACTAGGGGACTCTGTCACTGTCCTAGGCCAAAGCCACCCCAACTGCTCTCCTTCTCTCCTTCTCCAACCCAGCCCACACAATTTGCTCCTCTGGTGCTAACCTTCTCAATGGGCCTCCATCTAGCCCGTCTCATTGCCGACCCCTGACCCACATCCTGCCTTTGGCCTGGAACACCCTCTCTCCTCAAATCCAACAGACAATTCCTCTCCCCCACTTCAAAGCCTTACTGAAGGCCCATCTCCTCCAAGAGGCCTTCCCAGACTAAGTCCCACTTTTCTTCCAAGTGCTTAATACAGTGCTCCGCACATAGTAAGCACTTGATAAATACAACTGAATGAATGAACTGCTCCTGACAGAAGTTCCTAGAGCCCATTCCAACTTGGCTGCCCATCTCACGGCCTTCCCGTGCAGCTGGCTATGTCACGGAGCTCACGGTGACCTTCCGTGTATATCTCGTCCTTGCTGCTTTGCAAACAACCCAAGTCCTCCGAGAAGAACAACTTACTAGTTCGGTATGTACACTTGCTTCAGCTTGCTTTCCGCTTCGGCTGCTTTCAATCGTTTCTTGGAACACAAGCAGAGGAGAAAGTCAGGGACGCGGATGGGAATTTTCTACTCCAGCTGGGAAAGAAGTTAGCCTGCAGGGCTGGGACGGAGGTGGGCGATCCCTGAATCCCTACTGATGGACGTAAAACTGTTTCAGCATGGGTGGGTTGTGTGGAGAGGTGGTGGGCCCTCCTTCCTCGGTCACCTGTGAGTCCGTAGATTGATCTGACCAGATTAGAATCAATCAATAGTACTTCTTGTGTGCAGAGGATTGTACTAGAGCTTGGGAGTGTACAATGTAATAAAATTGGTAAACCACCTCCTGCTAATAATAATAATATTTGTTAGGTGCTTGCTATGTGTCAGACACTGTTCTGAGTGTTGAGATAGATAAAAGAAAGTCAGGTCCCTATCCCACATAGAGCTCACAGTCTTGATCCCCATTTCACAGATGAAACTGAGGTACAGAAGTTAAACAACTTGTCCGAGATCACACAGCAGACAAATGGCAAAGCCAGGATTAGAACCCAGGTCCTTCCGATTCCCAGGCCCGTGCTCTATCCACTGGGCCATGCTGCTAGATTGGGCAATGAATCCCCCTCCCCCTCAGGCCTTTGATCCTGTGCTGTCCCATACCACTTGTGCTCGATTTACTGGGGAGGGGAATGTTAAGCTAGGAGCTGGGGAAATGGATTGGGGGTGTCTTCCCCCCCCCGCAACCAGATTCAAAGGAGAAAGTTGTACTAGGCAGAGGAAAGGCTGTGGGGAAGCAGTATAGCCTAGTGGAGAAAGCCTGCGCCTGGAAATCGGAGTCCTGGGTTCTAATCCTGGCTCTGCCGCTTGCCTGCTGAGTGACTGTGGGCAAGTTATTTCACTTCTCCGTGACTCAGTTTCTTCATAGATAAACTGAGGATTCAATAGCTGTTCTCCATCCTATTTAGATTGAGAGCTCCACGTGGGACAGGGACTGTGTCTGACATAATTATCTAGTAACTACCCTAGTGAGCAGTACAGTGCTTGGCACATAGTAAGCACTTAACAAATACTACAATTATTATTATTACTATTATGTGAGTGAGAGAAGGTGTGATGGGGGGGTAGAAGGGCACAGAGAATAGCAGAGATGCCAAAGGACTTGAATACATTCTCTAGACTGTAAACTCATCGTGGGTAGGGTACGTGTCTACCAACTCCATTACACCGTGATCTCCCAAGAGTTTAGTACAGTGCTCTGTGCACAGTAAGTGCTCAATAAATATGACTGACAGTCACATCTCCCGCCCAGAGAGTGAGGATTTGAGGGAGCAGAGATCAACCCAGCCAGAGGGATGCCTTGAAGTGGGCGAGGAATGAGGACTCTTACCTGCTGAACGTATCTATCTGTTGTCTTCCACATGTAATAATATTCGATTATGCTGGTTAAGGACTTCCACGGGAGCTATGAACAGGAAGAAAAATGTACTCATCGTCTAGAATCGGAGAAAGGGGTTTAAAGGTTCTGTCGGGTAATGTTGCAATCACAAACCTGGTGTAAATTTATTTGCAGAGAGAAATGATGAGGGAGATAGCTTTGAGAAAGTCTGTCCCTCTGCTCATGGTGTTTGAAGCTCCCGCAACAGAGTCTGGGTTAACCCACCAGGCCTGGCTCTCCCGAGGGGCGGCCAGGCGAATCACCAGTCCCTCTGACTGACCTCATCTCCCGCCACTCTGGCGCTGCTGGAACCCCCATAGGCCCCTCAGTTCGGCATCTGAGGAGAACGGAGCTTCCCGTGCCCCCAGCAATGAGACCCACCTCCAGGGAAGAGCCCTCGGTTGCCAGCAGCCTCTCTACCGCCTCTGGAGAGAAAGCTCGTGAGCTTTCAGAAACACAGGCTGCCTAGCCAGATGGTCTGAGCCACACTCCCCTCCGAGCCAAACTGGCCTCTTCTCCATCTGTCTTGCTTATTCGAGCTACTGCTGGCCACATCCTAATCGGCTCAACTTCCCTCAATCCCCCAGATTCGATTCCGTCAACGCGATGCCTCCAGCAGAGGAGACTTCGGCTCCGAGGAGGGAAGCCGGCCTCCCGATGAACACCGAAATTCACACGGATCAACACCGGCAGCTCTTCCCGCCAACAATCACAGCGGGGGGTTAAGGTGGGGGAGGGTTCTATAGGAAGACAGGCCGAAAAGGTTGGGGTTTGGCCACCTGGGAATAGGCCAGATGAGAGGGGTCCACGATTCAACTTTACAGTACCAAGATTGGTTGAGAAAGGGTGGACACAGAATTGTTGTTCCCCAAAACCTATCCTTCTGGGATAGGATTTGGGCATGAGGGAGGGTGGGGGGCAGGAGGTGGATGTCCTGTAGGCAGAAAGCATCATGAGGTCCAAGGGAGTCTGGATAAATCGAACAGTTCTCATCGTCCCGTTTGCCAGCTTCTAAGTGTAATCACCACTCTCTCCCCATGAAGCACAAGGCTCAAGGGTGACAGCTGAGACGGGTGGCCAGTTTCTCTCTCTTGGCCCCGGATATTGGGGGAAGCCCAGAGATCATGGTCAGCACCGAGGACAAGTACTTACAAAATCTTGCTGAATGTCAGTGAAATCTTTTCCATACTTTTCTAGGGCTTCTTCGAAGAGGTTGGCCTCGGAAGCAGACCACTCTTCCATCTCATCCCGGCACAGGACGGGCCCGCCCTGGGGCACCAGAGCAGAAATGGCCTTGGAGATGTCATAGACGTTTTTGTGCAAAGTGTCCATGGCGTGGAACTGAGGGGGAGAAAAACCAAAAAAGAAAAATGGAGGTGAGATGAGGCCCTGCTCAACTGAGAACCAGCCTGGAGATGCTTGCCGTTTCTGTGGCCCCAGGCCCAGGGAAGTGAGTAATAATAATAGTAATAAAGTAATAATAATAGTGATATTTGTTAAGCATTTACTATATGCCAGGCACTCTACTAAGAACTAGGGTAGAGATGAGCTACTCAAATTGGATACAGTCTCTGTCCCACATGGGGCTCACAGTTTCAAGCCCCATTTTACAGATGAGATAACTGAGGCACAGAGAAGTGGCTTGCCCAACATTACACAGCAGACAAGTGTCAGAGCCATGATTAGAACCCATGTCCTTCTGACTCCCAGGCCCACGTTCTATCCACTAGGCCACACTGATTCTCCCCAAAGGGCATCACTCCAGTCAGAATCACCGAAAGATCAAATGCATCCCACCCTGGAGGGTATCCAGCTTGAGGGCCAAACTCAAGCAGGCCATAGCCCCCTGAGCCTAGAAATCACCAGTAGGTTGAGGCAACTCCTCACCTGAATAATATTAATTGGGGTTTTTCTTAAATGCTTACAGTGTGCCAAACACTTCTAAGCACTGGGATAGATTCAAGATCAGTAGGTCTCACATGGGGCTCACAGCCTAAGTAGGAGGGAGAATAGGTACTGAATCCTCATTTTGCAGTTGAGGGAACTGAGGTCCAGAGAAGTGAAGTGATTTGCCCAAGATCACACAGCAGATAAGGGACAGAGCCAGGAAAGGAACCCAGGTCCTCTGATTCCCAGACCTGGGTCCTTTCCACTAGGCCGTGCTGCTTCTCACCTGAAGGGAGTCACTTTCCTGGCATCCTGAGAAAACAATCTGCTGTAGTAGAGATGGCTTCAAGGCTTTTCCCAAGCCATGGGGTGTACTAAGATTGAGTTTCTTTACCAACGGCCTTGCCCACTGGTTGCAAAAATAGAGCAAACCCGTGGGCTAGGTCCGAATCAAAGAGGCAAACAGGAGAGGTCTGGGTCCGACTAGTGTCTCCTTTTTATGGTACTTGTTAAGCATTTATTACGTGCCAAGTACCTTCCTAAGCGTAAATATAATTTAATCAGGTGGAAGCTGCCTGAGAATAGACCATATTGTCCACACATGCTCACTTGCACACAAGAATCAAATGCCAATTCTCCTGTGCCCCATTTACCTGCCTCCTGCTGGAAATAAGGAGGTGTGGGGGATTTGGTATGTGTCTGTCTATCTGCACACACATCTGACCTTCATATTTAAAGATAAAGCCGCTGAGGGAGAATCTCACCAATATACGCAGATGTACGCTCGTCGTGGGCAGGGACTGTGTCTGTTAATTGTAATATTGTACTCTCCCGAGTGCTTAATACAGTGCTTTGCACATAGTAAATGCTCAATAAATGCGACTGAGAGGTTTCAGCGCTGTTCTTCACCCGCCTCTTATATCTGACATGCTGCAGACAGCCTGTCTCCTGACCTGTGGTTTGGTCTGGAGTTACGTTGCAATCTGGGACTCGGGCTAGACCTTTGCAGGCAATGGAAATCAATAAGACACCCTAGTAACCTCTGGAGTCTCTGCTCTTTCTTCACCCTTCTCCTGGAAGGTGGTGGTGGCAGGAGGTGGGGATGATCTATGTCACTCTGAGGATCTCTCTGTATTCCCCATGTTGAAGCAAAGCTCGTCGAAGTGCTTACTCGACCCATCCCCCTCCGGGCTTCTACATCTCCATCAACTGGCCTGTCATCAGGTCCTGGTGTTTTGTCATTTTTCATGGTGCTGGGCTGCAGCAGGGGCTTTTTCAAAAGCCAAACTGATGCCTCTGCTAGGATTTTGCTTTTTACGGCCTTCTCCCCGACAGAGGAAGGTGTGATAAAGGAACATCTCCATAGGATTTCCTCCTCGACCGTGACAAAGCTGGAACCTGTCCTTGTCCTTTAGCAGTGCTGTGAGATGGTCACTGCGGTCAGGTCGGTGGGGCTGAAACTCCTTCGGGGACATGGAGACCTTGGTTTCATGATGGCCAAGATATTCTTGGATCCCTCGGGCCTTCGTGACCCTATGTGGGCCTGGGACATTTTTACCTCACTTTGTCCCAGATGTAACTCTCGGGGGGAGCATGCAGATGGTGTTTCAAAGTTGCTTGCGAGGCCTGGGTCCCAGCAAAGACACTCTGACCCCCAACTGCCCCTGGATCCAGCTAGCTGCCCTGTGACTGATTGCATCTTTCTGTACAGCCGGATAAAAGGCAAATCTTCTGAATACTTCCCACGCTGCAAAGTACATAAAGCATGGGCCTGGGAGTCATTGGGCAGGGATTGTCTCTACCTGTTGCCGAATTGTACATTCCAAGCGCTTAGTACAGTGCTCTGAACATAGTAAGCACTCAATAAATACTACCGAATGAATGAATGAATGAATGAGTCAGAAGGAATAGGGTTCGAATCCCTGCTCCACCACTTATCTGCTGTGTGACCTTGGGTTTAACTTCTCTGTGCCTGTTTCCTCATCTGTAAAATGGGGATTAAGACTGTGGGCCCTCTGTGGGTCAACCTAATTACCTTGTATCTACCCCAGTGCTTAGCACAATGTCTGGCATATAGTAAGCATTTTACAAATATTATTATTAATTCTTCACTTCCAGCTCATGCACTCTGACAATAGCCAGGAAATTTGCTACTCCAAAGGTCTGGATCTTAGTACGTGCTTTGTACAGTGCTCTGCACAGAGTAAGCACTCAAGCACGGGCCTGGGAGTCAGAGGACCTGGGTTCCAATTCCGGCTCTGCAACTGCTTGCTGTGTGGCTTTGGGCAAGTTGCTTAACATCTCCGTGCCTTACTTTCCTTAACTGTAAAATGGGGACTAAAATCCTACTCCATTTTGGCTGGGAGTCAGAAGGTCATGGGTTCTAATTCCAACTCTGCCACTTGTCTTCTTGTATGACCTTGGGCAAGTCACCTCACTTCCCTGGGCCTTAGCTCATCTGTAAAATTAGGGATTGAGACTGTGAGCCCCATGTGGGACAGGGACTGCGGCCAACCAGATTTGCTTGTGTCCATCCCAGCACTAAGCACAGTACCTGGAACATGGTATGTTCTTAACAAATACCATAATTATTATTAGTCACTTGGACTGTGAGCCCCATGTGGGACAGGGATTGTGTTTAACCAGAAAAACTTGTACCTACCCTCAGTGCTCAGAACAGTGCGTGACACACAGTAAACACTTAGCAAATACCATAAAAAAAAACACCATTAAATCAATACCACTGACCACCCCCGAAGGAGATGTTTAAAGGGAGGGGTGGCTGTTGGTCCAAGTCCAACAGGTTCAGCAGTCAGGGATGAAAGCCAATTGTCTCAAATTCCACCCCAAAGCAATAGCATGATTTCCCTGGGGTCAGAGTTCACACCAACAGACTTCATAGACCACCCTCTTTAGAGATGCTGGAGAAGCAGTGTAGCTTAATGGGACAGGAATTGTGTCCAACCTGATTACTCTGCATCTACCCCAGCGCTCCCAACAGTGCTTGACACAGAGTAAGTGCTCAACAAATACCACAATCATTATTATTATTATTGTCTTTTCTCCTCATGGTAGGGCTTCTTCGTGGAGATTCTTCTTTGGGTGGATGGCCCAACCAAGGCAATCTTCTTCAGGCCTGGAGAAAGCATTTCTCTTCTTTGTATAAATAATCCTTTTTTCTAACCACCCCTGGAATTTGGCGGAGCACTTCTATTTCATCTATCACTTAAATTATAAGGCCATTAAAGGCAGGGATCGTGTCTCTTTCCTTCCCACGTGCTTAGTAGAGTGCTCTGCCCACAGAAAATGCTCGATAAATATCGACCACTGGATTGATTGTATTTTCAGGTGAAAGAGAGGTTGAAGAAACCTCCCCTCAGGCAAGGGAGGCAGACAGGCTGAAATTTCCCCTTCAGGAGCTCAGAGTGGTCTGGGCAGACCAACTCGGGGGGCTTCATGTCCAAACAAGGACTCTGGTGGCCCTCCAAGAGGGATGGTCTCGACTTCCGTGGGAGGAGGAGGCAGCCCCTTGACTCCAAAAGCCGTGTAGTGAGTGAATAGAAATCACGTTCTGGACCCACGAGTTCTAGCCCCATCTCAGACCAGAAATATCCGGACCTTTCCCATTAAGTGCCCATTAAGGAAGCACTAAGACAGAGGCTGCCCAGCTGACAAGAGTGTTTCAAAACACCGAATGAGGTAAGGGCATTTTGGCAGTCAGGGTGAAGGTGGTGGGAAATATCTGGAGCTGTTTTCTTGTCACTTGTTCTAATAATAATAATAATGATGGTATTTGATGATGGTATGATGATGGTACTTGGTTAAGCGCTTACTACGGGCGAAGCACTATTCTAAGCACTGCGGTTGTTCCCCAAAACTGTGTGTACGTTTAATGGGGGGGTGGAGGGGATCTTGTCTGAGGGAAGAAGTGAGAAGAGCTAAGCAAACTGAGGCGGGCAAGGGAGATGTAGGAGAGGAGGAATATTTTAGATCTCAACTTTGAGAACTTAGACCCAGCCTGGCCTTCAAACTCCTGCAAGGTGAGTTTCTGAATTTTAAAAAAATAATAATTATAATAATAATAATAATTATGGTATTTGTTAAGCGCCTTCTATGTGCCAAGCTCTGCTCTAAGCACTGGGGTAGATACAGGAGAACCAGGATGGACACAATCCCTGACCCACACGGGGCTCACCATCTTCATCCCCATTTTGCGGATGAGGTCACTGAGGCTCAGAGAAGTGAATGACTTGCCCAAGGTCATCTCGGAGACAAGTGGAGGATCCGGGATTAGAACCCAGGTCCTTCTCACTCCCAGGCCCGGGCTCTATCCATTTGTCGACTCGATACCCAATCCAGCCCATGAACTCCTGCAAGAAGAGTTTCTGAATCGAGATTGAAAACCCCCGGCTCAAGGAAAGGAAATGATGCTATTTTAAGGTTTTCCTATTCACGCCCATCGGCTGGAGCCGAGCTTGGCGAAGCGCCCCCCTCCCCCCCGTCCCCTCCTACGCCCCTTGTCCCGGAGGGAGGCTCCACCCCCCTGCTGTGTGGCGGCGGTGGGCTTCGCAGGCCCATCTCGAGCAGAAAGAGGGGCTGTCGGCGGCGGGGATTGACGCGGCTCCAGAACACGCAGCTGCTCGAAGGGAGACAAAGCCGGACGGAGACCGTGGGATCCCCGACGCGGACGCAGGACGGCAGAGGGGACACAGCTGCACGTCGGGCTCAATCTGGGCCGGGAAAAGGAAACCGGCCAGACGGACCCAGGCATTTCAACAATGGAAATGCTGCTTCTGAAAGGGCGGGCATTTGATGGCGATGATTTAACGGGGTGGGGGGTGGGGAAGAAGGGCAGCCGAATGGAGGCTAAGGCAAAGAAATGAATCAGAGACACCCCGGAGAGCAGCAAATTGAATGTAAAGCTAAAGGAATCAGCCGGGGGATTTAGCGTCTGCTGTCCCTCTACCATCCGAGCTTTAACGCAGCGTGGCCTAATGGACAGTGCCCGGGGAGTCAGAAGGACCTGGGTTCTAATTCTGGCTCTGCCACTTGTCTGCTTTGTAATTTTGGGCAAGCCACTTTACTTCTCTGGGCCTCAGTGACCTCATCTGGAAAATGGGGATTAAGACTCTGAGTCTCACGTGAGCTCAATCTGCTGTATCCCTCCTGCGCTTAGTACAGTGCCTGGCATGTAGTAGAGGCTTAACAAATACCAGTTATTATTATTATAATTATCGTGATGATTACTATTATTAAAGCCGCATGACTAGCAGACAAAGCACCGGCCTGGGAGTCAGAAGGTCATGGGTTCTAATCCTGGCATCGCCACTCATCTGCTGCGTGACCTTGGGCAAGTCATTTTACTTCTCTGGGCCTCAGTGACCTCATCTGTAAAACAGGGATTGATACCGTGAGCCCCACATGGGGCAGGGACTACGTCCAACCTGATTTCCTTGTATCTACCCCAGCGTTAAGTACAGTGCCTGGCCCACACTAAGTGCTTAACAAATACCATAATAATAATATTATTATTAATGCCTGTTAGCCAGATCATCGATCACCACTCCTGCCCAGGGCAGTGCCAGAAGTGTGGAAAAGGCACGGGACCACTGTTGAAGTCTCCCTCGCTCTCAGAAGGGAGCTGTGAGAACAGGACGGAAGCCTAGAGCTAGCCGGTCCCTCAGTCTCCCCTGGAAGGACACCCAGCTCTGCCGGAAGCCGGCAGTGGTCAGGGCCAGCGGCGGCAGCTGCTCCCCTTTGGAACAAGGCAAAGAACTTTCCAGAAAGCACTCCCAGCTGGCAGGACAGACACGGGGCAAACGGGGTGGCTATAACCGCAGACCTCAGGGAACAGGAATGGAAGCGAGATGCCAACTGCTTTTGCTGATTCCCACTGGGCCTGAGCCGGAGAGCCAGGACCCGCCAGGATGCCAGAGAAGCGAGTGTGATGAGGTTGCGAGTGTGATGAGGTTGCAAGCGTGAGAAGTCGCATGGCCTAGGGGATAGAGCATGGGCCTGGGGGTCAAAGGTCATGGGTTCTAATCCCACCCACCTCTAATCCCACCTCTAATCACACCTCTGTGTGACCTTGGGGGAGTCACTTCAATTCACTGTGCCTCAGTTACCTCAACTGTAAAATGGGGATTAAGACTGGGAGCCCCATGTGGGACAACCTGATTACCTTGTATCTACTCCAGTGCTTAGAACAGTGCTTGGCATGTAGTAAGCGCTTAACAAATACCATCATCATCATCATTATTATTAACAGGGACTATTAGCTTGGATCCATCCCAGCACTTAATACATTGCCTGGGCACGTAGTAAGCACTTAAAAATACCACTGCTTTTATTATTATTACTATTATTATTAATAACAAATACCATAAAAAAGTTCAGGTGTTTCCAGATGATGCCGATCTGCTCTTGGAAATCCTGCCGCTCTGAGAGTTGGGAGTTTGTTTCCCTGAGATGTGTTTTGACTCCGGCCCCCAAGACACTTATCAGATGGGGGGAGGCTACTCCCACCAAAGAGGGTGCGCACACGTGCGTGTGTGTGGTGTGTGTGTGTGTGTGAGAGAGAGAGAGAGAGCATGTGTGAGCAGGGAGCTGGGTAATGGAGGTGGGCAGCATGTATGCTGGCTTTGCTGGATCTTACAGAAAATATGGACACAGAAAGCCAGTCCTAGAGAGATCCCAATGCCCGGTATGGATAACAATAACAATAATAGTAATAATAACACCACAAGTTTTGTAGAGTGCTTTGATTCCCTATGTACTCTCACATTACTTATCTCATTTTCACCCTCACAACAACCCGTGCGGCAGAAAGGCAGGCTTTATTGTTCCCATTTTACAGATGAGGAAGCTGCAGTACAGAGATCAATAGACTTGCTCAAGGTCACCCAGCAGGCTGGGAGCAGAGCCTGGTCCTCCGGCTTCCAGACTGGCACTCTGCCACTACCCACTACCCCCCTCCCATCCCCCCCGCTGCCTCCCAAGAATCCCCGCCAGGGCCGTCTTGCCAGCCCCAGTCCCTGATATGGAAAGGCCCGGGTAGCTTAGCTCTTGGATCTGGGGGTGAAGACAGTATTTCAGCATTTCCAGAAGAGTGGAAGAAGACACGTGAGAGGCAGGGAGGCTTCACTAATTTTTGTCCTGCTACTTGATTTTCCAAGTAAGTGAAAGGAAATCCCAAGAAGCAGCAGAGCCTACTGGAAAAAGCATGGGCCTTCACTTGCCTGTGGTGTGACTTTGGGTAAGTCACTTCACTTATCTGTGCTACAGTTTGCTGATCTGTAAAATTGGGATTCTATACCTGTCTTCCTTCAGCCTTAGAGTGTGAATCCCATGTGGGACAGGGACTCTATCCAACTTGATTAGCTTGTAACTACCCTAGTGTTTGGTAGAATGCTTGGCACACAGTAAACACTTAGCAAATACCACAAATACTTCCAAGGAAATCTATCCTCAGCGGCCTGCTCTTCCGTTTCCATCCCTCCTCACTTCACGACATCAACTCTTCCCTCCCTGGCCATCACCTTCAACCACTTGCTTTCTGATGGCTTCCCCTCTGCCTTCAAACATGTCCACTTCTCCCCTAACCTAAAAAAAAAACCCCAAACCCTCCTCTAGACTCCACTGTGTCATCTAGCTTTCATCCCAGATCCCTTCTCCCATTCCTACCCAGATTCTTCCTGAAACGGGCTGCCTCCACTTCCTCTCCTCGACCCTCCACAAACCAGCTTCTGCTCCCATCACTCTACCGAGACCTCTCTCCCCGAGGTTACCAATGATCTCTTATTTGATTGAACTAACAAGCTCTACATTCTGTCCTAATCCTCCTCGACCTCTTGGTTGCCGTTTCTGGACCACCACTGCCGATTACTACGAATCCCTACCTGGACAAGCATCTAAATTTTGATCTTTCTGATCCTCCCGATCTTAGGGAGTTCATCCCTGTTATTAATTCTACTGTACACCTGTGATCATTGATTGAGCATATATTAGGAGCCCAATAAAAGCTATTGATGGACAAAGAAGCATTGTGGCCTAGTGGGTAGGGCATGCGCCCAGGAGTCAGAAGGACTTGGGTTCTAATCCCAGCTCCACCACATTTACTGTGTGACCTTGGGCAAGTCACTCTGCTTCTCTGAACCTCCTTTATCTCATCTGTAAAATGGGGATTAAGACTGTGAGCCTCATGAGGGACATGGACTGTGTCCAACCCAATTAGCTTGTATTTACTCCGGCTATTAAAACGGTGCCTGACTCACAGTAAGTGCTTAACAAATACCATTAAAAAAAAAAAAGGACAAGTGAAGAAAGTAGACCATAACCCCAGGAAGCCGCTCCAGGAGAAAATCCACAAATAAGCAAATTTCACTTTGCCAAAAAAATGTGCAAGTCACAGCCTCCCCTCTCCCTCTGGCACTACTGATGATTGGGCACTGGACCTGTGTTAATCTGTAAAGTCCTTGAGGGCAAGACTCTTATCGGGAAATCTAGCCCTCCCTTGGGCGGGGAACTCAGCCTGGCTAGAGAAGTAGAGTGGCCTAGCAGAAGGAGCATGGGCCTGGGAGTCAGAGGACCTGGATTCTAATCCTGACTTTGCCACTTGCCTGCTGTGTGATCTTGGGCAAGTTACTTGGTAGTGCCTGGCACATAGTAAGTCGTTGACAAATACCACTAAAATAAAACAAAACACCAACCAAAAAACCCAGGTTGGAATTTCCTGCATGTCTGCTCTGGAGGGAGAGGCAGCCTATTTTCTTTAATATCAGAGCCGCGAGAAACCAGTGTTGGTCAACTCTGTTGTACAGTGCTCAGCCCACAGTAAGTGCTCGATAAATGCCACTGATTGACTGAATGAAACCACGTTGTAAGGACCACTGAGGTGGTGGGTTTCAATGGAATGGAGCTTTTGAGACCTATATATTTCACCCATTTCCCCCCGCCTCAGGATCCAGAAACATGACACTTCCCAGGGACACCCCTGTCAAACTGCATGGGGGAGAGCCCATGAAGCGTGATGTTCCCATATTTAAAGGATGTTATCAGGGCAAATACAGAATAAACAAATCCCCTGTCCCACACAATTTTATAGAGCTGGACTTAACTCCCAAATTTGGGACAATCCAGCTCTCTTTGTTTTTGAGGAAGTAGCCACATGCCCACTGCCAGGGAAACCACTTTCAACAATGGATCCTTCAGCGCCTGGACCCCGGCCCTTTACTTGTGGTCTGTGTTGATTTCTGGTTAGGAGAACAAAGAGGCTCCAGTAGACAAATGAGGCTAGGCCGCATTCCGCTCAATCAGTCCCATGAAGAGTGCGCTGAGCCCTCAGGAACGCCTCCAAGAAGCTGCTGGAAGAAATGTTTTACGGCCGAAATTTCTCCGCTTACCACACCGACGGACCCACAGTGAGGCCAGAGAGATCCCGAGCTATTAGCTAACTCCCAATTCAGGGTCTGTGGGGAGCCAGATGTGCAGTGTCTCCTGTCAGCTTTCAGGCTCACCTGTAGCCCCCATTGCTCTGGGCCCTCTTTTCATCCACACAACACCATCTCGCTCCACCCTCCTGAGACTGAAACTGGAGACGCGGTCTCTTCTGCAGCGAGTTCTGTGCCCCCAAGTGGTGTTTAACTGCAGTTTCCTGGAATACCACCTCGGAAGGGCCCTGAAATGGTTTGTGTAACCAGTGCTCTTCTAGCAGGGCAGTAGTGAAGGGGTAGGCAGAGGGAGAGTGTGTGAGAGAGGGGGAGGAAAGGAAGGAATAGAGGAGAGAAGGGGAAAATGACGAGGACTGACAACTGGGGAGACTGGAAACGAGAGGTAGCATTAGGGAATTCTAGAATCCCACACCTAAGCTTACCACCGGGCTCTGAAATCACAAGCAAAGGAGAGCACTTGCCATAAGACTTCTAGGCAGCCTGCAGGCAGAACTTCCTCTGAGGGAAAGCAGCCAGCTGTGTTTATTTTTGCACCAACAACCCCGCAGAGATCTGCTTCCTTTTTTTTGTTGTTGAAAAAACAAGGGGTTTTCAGCATATAAATCTCATCAATGGAATTTACGTTGGCCATTCTAACTTAGAGAAATCAGGAAATACAAGGCTGTAATTTCCGGGGTGCTGACTTTAGCCCGACTCGGCGACACAAAGCTGAAGACTGGGTACTGATTTCAAGGAGTAAACGAGCACCCGGAATGCAGCAGTTCAAGGGATGTTGATGGGGAAGTCTGATGGGGAAGTCATCAGAAGCCCAATGTTGGGCCGTGAGACCAAACTGCCCAGAGTGACACTCCTCCCCCCGGCATCCCTAATACCCTGACTCTTAACCCAGAGTCCACCCAGGCCAGGACTTTTTATTGAGCATTTATCATGTGCAGAGCACGGCATAAGTGCTTGTGAGAGTACAGTACAACAGAATTGGTCGACATGATCCCTGCACACCACGAGTTTGTGCTTGGAGGAACGCATTTCCCCGACTCCCTCTCCTCCTGTGCTGTCTTGCCCTTGGATCCTTCCCTTTTAGTATTTAATAATCATCCCACCCTTGGCCCCCCAACCCATATCGGGGCAGCGTGGGTGCCCAGCGTGGCTCAGTGGAAAGAGCACGGGCTTTGGAGTCAGGGCTCATGAGTTCGAATTCCAGCTCTGCCACTTGTCGGCTGTGTGACTGTGGGCAAGTCACTTAACTTCTCTGTGCCTCAGTTCCCTCATCTGTAAAATGGGGATTAAAACTGTGAGCCCCACCTGGGACAACCTGATTCCCCTATGTCTACCCCAGTGCTTAGAACAGTGCTTGGCACATAGTAAGCGCTTAACAAATACCAACATTATTATTATTATTATTATATCGGTAATATATTTTAATGCCCGCCTCCCCCTTTAGAGAAGAAGAGGAAACCTCCAGGCCTAACCTTTTCCTGATCTCCCCAACCAGTTCCCACCCCAACCCTGAGAGTTTCAGTGGCCACCCCCGCCCCCGACTTCCGGTTTCTGAACGGACTGTGGGAGGTGGTCCCCCTCTTACCAGCGTGATATCCCTGGAGGCGGCGGCGGCGCTCATGTGCAAACTCGGCTGCCGGACAGAGCTGCTGCAGTCGAGAGCCCGGGCAAATGTACCTACGGAGCTGAGACGCATCAGAGGAGGAGAGAGACGTCAGACTCTGGCCCATCCTGGTTGGGTGACCCCCACCCCAGACGGTCGGGCTGCTCTCCGGCCCCTAGCTGGACAGTCCCCACGGGCCCCTTTCTCCGAGGCCCCGGCCAGTAGGTGAAGCTGTGGTTGAGGAGGCCTCCTGCAAGCCCTCTTTTCTCACCTCCCACTGCTGCCATTGTGGATGGGGCCCAAGTCTAACCAGTTCGGCCTCAGGAGAAAACTGGAAATCGGATCCAAACACCCCACAAGCTTCAGGGCCAAAGCTTGCCGGTCTCATGGAGGTAAAGAGCCAGTGGGGGGAGAGTGGGGATAGTGGGAATCCGGGATGACTAGCAACGCCTCCAGCCAGCTTAAATCACCCATGTCTTCCAACTCCACTGCCTTCACCTACTTCCCCAGAGGGACCTGTCCTCCCACTGCCCCACCCCCACTCATGGACTCCCCTTTTCCGCACATCCCTAGCAGCCTCGTCCTTCCTTCCACTCATCCGTCTTTCCTTTCTTTTCTTTCTTTCTCTCTCCCTTCGTTTCTTTCTTCTTTCTCCTATCTCTCTCCCCTTCTCTCCCATTCCCATTCCTCTGGACCCTTGGTGGATCTCCAAACTCATCGGGCCTTTCAATCTCTCAGTCAGTGGAGGAGCAAAATCTCTAGCTTGCTGAGGGCACGGAATGTGTCTGTTACTTTGTTCTTGTCCAAGAGCTTAGTATGCACACAGCTAAGTGCTCAATAAATACAACTGACTCAGAGGAAGCAGTCTGGATAAAGAACTCTGGGGGTCCGGGCATCGTCCGGAAGGGACTCGATCAACACCAGTGATGGTGCTGTGGGATTAGGCCGCCCTGCATCGAGAAGTGGGGATGGTGATTTGGGGGGCAGGGCACAGGGTTCTAAAGGAGATGTTGCCTCTTCTGCCCTTGAGAATGTGTTTCTCTGGAGGGCAGAGTGTTCACTGACTCTTCCACTAGGAGAACTGCAGACCCTGGGCCCTAGACATTCCTGCCATCAAAGGGATGGGGGCGACCCCTGCGAATCTCACAAGGCTGGGGGGGCCACCAGGAGGGTCTATGAGGGCGGACGTCTCAAAGATTGGGCCTGTGTAGACCAGACAATGAACCCCAACACTCCAGCAGGTGCCTACCTGGGCCACAGGCTGTGAGAGATTCTGGACTAGGCCATGGCCACTTTCCTGGGCCTGTCATTGGCCATGGGATGGGGAGGGGCGGTGTTCTACTTCTAGCTGGAAGAGTCGGGCCAACCTGACCCTGAGGATATCGATGCATCCCCTCTGGGGGTGGCCCCAGCTCCTGTCCTAGACTGGGAGGGCTGGGGGGTCCAGGTAGGGAGAGAGGAGCTACTCTGCTGCCGTGTCTTTGGCTTAGTCATGTGGGCGCTGCCCTTGGGTATCCCTGGGGCAGCTGGAGGACAGGGAAGGGGGAAGAGACTAACCTCTGAAAGATTTGGTCCCTCAAGTCACCCTTCCCTTTTCTTCCTCTCCCCTCCCCTCTCATTTTGCACTGCTAGCAAAAGAGGCGGCTATGAAGCAGCTGTCCCGATTCAGGACATCATCACACCACGCCACAGTTAGTGTGACACAAGGAAGCCATTTGAGGGTTCCATAAGACCAAGTAGTCCTGGGCCCCCTGGGGCTAGACTGTAGGCTCCTGGTGGACAGGGAATGAGTCTAACGCATCCATTATATTGCCCCAAGCGCTTAGTACAATGCTTTGCACACAGTAAGCTCTCAATAAATACGACTGATTGAACAAGACATTTAAAACAGCTGTTGCCATGTAGGGAGATAGAGATGACGTGTGGCAAGCCATTTGGTTCAAAATAAGTAAGCTTTAGTAAGATGTGTTTAAATGTTAAGATTGGCTCTTTGCATGCCCTCTGCTCAAAGTTTGCATTTTTCTTGCCTCTTCTGAACAAAAAAGATGCCAAGCCCTGCCCTAGGGTTTAAAGCGACAGGAATCTGGCAGGAAAGAGTTCTGGAGAGACACTCCTCTGCTGTCATTTCACTGCTCTGACAGGCTGGGGCCCATAGGCAGAGACCATGAGGAGCTAGAGGGGAACAGTTTCAAAACTTGGGAAATACCTTGTTTGGAAAGGCTAATGGCATGAGGCTCAGCCTAAAAGAGAGAGGAGACTAAGGGGAACAGCAGACAGGTAGAAGGTGAGAGATGAGTTACTTCCTCTATTTCCAGAGAGGAAAGGCTGAAAATGCAGGTGAAAGGGATTTAAGAGAGCTCTGAGGGAGAACTTCCCAGGAGCCCTTGGAACAAACAGCTTAGGGAAGTGTGGACTCTCTCTTTGAAGAAAAGTGTAGACAACATATCTCGGGTCAGCTCTGGGGAATTATTATTATTGTATTTGTTAAGCTCTTACTGTATCAAGCAATGCTGTAAGCGCTGGGGTTAATCAAGTTAATCAGGATGGACACAGTCCCTATCCCACTTGGGGCTTGCAGTTTAAGGACGAGGGAGAAAAGGCACTGATCCCCATTTTATAGATGAGGACAGTGAGGCCCAGAGAAGTGAAGTAACTTGCCCAGTGTTGCACAGTAGGCATGTGGTCGAGTCGGGATTAGAACCAAGGTCTCCTGACATCCAGACCCGGGTTCTTTCCACTAGGCAACACTGCTTCCGCAGGGGATTGATTTTCCTCCCATCTGCGGTGCCTACGTGCTTGGGTCTGTACACACTAACCACTTTCATTTTCCATTCCCAGCTCCTCAGCACTTTTGTCCATAACCTTATACTCGGTGGCTTTCCCATCTGTAATTTATTTTAATGTCTGTCTCCCTCTTTACACTGTAAGCTCCTTGTGGGCAGGGACTGAGTCTGCCAACTCCACTGTGTTGTACTCTCCCAAGCACTTAATACAGTGCTCTGCACACAGTAAGTGCTCAGTAAATACCACTGATTGATGGATCAGCCATTCCCTTCTCCCAGGGTTCAGTCAGTTTAGGAAAGAGGACCAATTAGAGAGGTAAGGAAGGAATACCGAACGAATGAAAGGCATAACACACTGAGGCAGCGGGGGTACTTGTGGGAGTTAAGAAGAGGGAAAGGTCCAGCTAACAGCGCCAAAACAGCAGCAGAGCCTCGGCTGACAAGCTGCCGGGGGCCACTGTTCAGAAGAGACCACTCCCTGGGGTGGGGAGGAGGCCGGGGGGAGAAGGGAGGAAAGAGACGCCACCCACCCTGTCTCCCCAACTCTTACCGTGCCACCACCAGAAACTGGTCTATCTGCTTATCTATTAGCGGGTTGTAGGCTTCCCAGACTTTCGTTTCCAGCTTTGATTGGTCTCTTCCATCTTCCTCCCCTACAGAAATGGAAAACACGAAAGCCGTTGGCAGAACAAAGGATCTCTGATGGGCAGAGCTCGTGGAGTCAGGCGAGACTTACAGGGAGAAAGATTGCAGGTGGGAGACTGCACAGTCACACCAAGGCAGGAAGAGGGTCCCTGGATTCCCCACAAGAGACCTATTTGCATCTCTAAAAGTGGTAAATGCGTCTCGGTACCTGTTTTCGGCAAAGCTCGAGGGACTCTGTCAGACTATATGGAGGCACATAGAAACAGTGAGAGTCAAGGCTGACGTTTAGAGAGGAGGAAGGAAAATATGGGATGGGAATACTAAGTTGATTATATTGCTCTCTCCCAAGCACTGAGTACAGTGCTCTGCACAGAATATACAATCGATAAAAACCACTGATTGACCTATTTGGGTCTAGGATTCCCATCCGAGCAGAAGGTAGAATGAAATCAACCATTAGGGCTTGGAGACTCCTGTTGGAGCGGGACAGATTTAACGAGGACTTCAAAGTGTGCTCAGATTGATGCTGATATGCTAGGATTGGTGGAAATGGATGCAGGCAGCCGTGTTCTCCTGACAAAGCCCCACCATAAAACCCTGGGTCAGGACCCCCAGCATCCCCCAACGGTGGGATGGAGATCAGCCCTGTGTGCCCTTTGACCTACCCTCCCCAGGATTTTCTAAGGGTTTCATAAGTACACTAAACATACTCCTGGAAGGATGACTGTGGACCTGGGGCATCTGCCTCCTTTGTTAACAGACTGTAAGCACCTTGTGAGTAGGAACAATGTCTATGTTTTATATTTTCCCAGATGTTTAGATCCCAGTGTACTAAATAGACTGTAGACTTAGACCGTACGTTGTAATAGACTCTAGACTGTAAGTTCATTGTGGGCAGGGAATGTGTCTGTTTATTGTTATTTTGAACTCTCCCAAGCGCTTACCACAGTATTCTGCACACAGTAAGCACTCAATAAATACGACTGAATGAATAAATGAATACAGTTCAGTGTTCTGTATTATTACTACTACTACGGGTACTCTTCTGCCACACATTCCTCTACCATCTGAAATGGGCCTAAACTACCACTGGTTCAATGGCTCGATGGGTAAGGGTCCCCAGCCCCCTTTTCCTTCTGACTGGGTGACCCTGAGTCCAATTTTGCAGCTGGGATTGCCCGCCTCAGTCATGCTTAAACCAGGTCGCCCAGCAAATTTAATTCTTGTTCTGTCCAAATTCGACTGTCCTAATACCCGGGTTCGCCGGGGGTCCCAGGGGGCTCCTGTGACCATCTCAGGGGTCACTCAGAGGTCACGCTGCTCGACTACAGGCCAGCGTTGGGATGGTGGAGGGCTCCCTGCCAGATGGCCGCCCCTCACAGGGCTGCCTCCAGTTTGGGAAGGCAGGGAGGGCTGCTCATCCCTTTCTCATTCATCCCTTTGGCCAGAAGCTGCAGCCAGATTGGACCACTGGTTTCCTAGAGGACAGCCCTCTAGGCGAAGAGTGGGCGAGATGAAAGCAGGCTTCCTAGGGAACTCTGGGGAAAGCGCTGGCATCGTGGAAGCAGAGCCCTGAGATGCCATTTTGTAAAACCTTCTACGTCAAACAAGGAGCTACACTGGGACACACTAACAGACCTGGGCAGTCTGCCTCGAAGCTAGGACTGCCCAGTTGGGTGGGTGTACGTGGGCTTTCGTGTGATATACACATCTTTCCCTTGCATGGGGCTGCTTTCTCCTGGAAGGTCACTGAGCCTGCTGTCCCAGAGTTCCCATCACTATGAGGGTGAGCATGGGGGAGAGATGTCTGGAGTTTTTAGGCCTATCCTTGGCCCGAGTCCTCCAGGTGAGCTAGGGGCAGGTGTGACAGAAGCTGGGGTTTACTGGGGAGGCTTGGGCTGAATGTGTAGCCCCCTTGGGCTTTCATCCCTTCTCCGGTTTAAAGTTTCTCTGAGAACTTTCCAAGGCGAGGGTTAGTAAATAAACACGCTTCAATATTATTCAAATTCATTTCCTTACATGAATCCCAAATATTTCCACAGAGGTAAGAGTTCCTTATGAAATAGCTCCGCTCAGATATGCCAAATAATGTATGTAATGCAACAAAGGCTGGGCTGGGACTTGGATGCAAAAATCCCAAACCAGCCTGGATACTGGAGAGTCAGCAAGGGAGGGCGCTTATGGCTGACAGCTATTGTACTGACAGGTGACCACAAATTTTGCTCACATGCCGGTGTGCCAGTTGCATGAAAATTTCACTTTCCTTTCTTCACTGGCTGATAACCCCTGGGGCCTGAAGGCTCCTTATTTGGGAATTTCCTTCCAGACTTCTACCTCCAAGGAGCACCTGGCTCTGGGTTCCTTTTCCTTTACTGGAACCTGCAGACCAATTCCCGGTAACCTGAGAGAAGGTGGTCTCCGGATCAACACCTTCAGCTTATTCTCTCAGGAGGCCAGGGAGGTGCCTGCCATCACACAGTAAGAGTCCACTTGGCATCCCCAGCCTCCTCCTACTGTGAACAGCGAACAAGGTTTTGAAGAGTGGCCATGCCTGGTGGGGTTTTTTTTCTTTTAGAGGAAACACTTTATGAGTCATCAAAGGCGGCCTAGGAGTTTACCCTCTTTCAGCAAATCTGTTATGTCGGCTTGGTATCTGTTCCCCACTCGAATCTCTCCTTTATCAGCCAGCAGAGTCTTTTGCTGGGGATCGTAAACTAGAGAATAAAAGAAGAAATCCTAAAAAAAAAACAAAAATCACACACACACAAGCACACACACAAACACACAGAAAACATTATTAATATTCTGAGTTCGAAGTTGGCTGCAGATCACTTGTAATTGTGGGTATATCAAGCCTGCTGCTTCTAGTCAATGAGGAAGGAGCATTTTCAAGCATCCCATGGTCAGAGCAGTGTGCTAAGCAAAGCCTGAAGGCCAACAAGTGACCTTTGGGGTCCAAAATGAGTTCACACCCTAGCCCAGTCCGACTCTGAAAACCCCGGCCTCCTGTTCATCTCAAGGGGCAGCAGGATTTTTTCATTTTCATTTTCACTATTTTATGGCATTTGTTAAGTGCTTGCTTTGTGCCAGGCGCTATTCTAAGTGCTGGTGTACATACAAGATCATCAGGTTGGACACAATCCACATCTCAATTGGGGCTCACAGTCTTAATCCTCATTTTACTGAGGCATAGGGAAGCAAAGTGACTTGCCCAAGATCACACAGCAGAGGAGTGGCAGAGCCAGAATTAGAATCCAGGTCCTTCTGACTCCCAGGCCCGGGCTCTATCCACCAGGCCGCGTTGCTTCACTTATTGGAAAGAAACAGGAAAAGGAGTCATGATCTCCCTTAACTCCCTCCTGGGACATGGGTGACAGAAACAGGGGTGTGAGCAGCCTGAATATGGAAGCTACAAGCCCAGGGGCAGAAAGAAGTATGACTGGGACCAAAAGAAATCAGGCAATATCCCTGTTTGAAATTAAACGTCTTTAAATAGTTACGGGATGATCTGGTATTTACTCCAGTGCTTAGCCCTGGGCTCTGGCACACGCTTAATAGATGCCATAATTAATTCACTTAAAGCCACTGCCGTGCGATATATATTGGAAAGCATGGAGTGTGCTGGGAAAATCCCATGGCTTGGCAAAAAAGTCAGAGGATCCCTGGAGTTTCTTCTCCTATATCTGAGCCTGCCGGTGAATGCTGTAGCTTCACAGCAAGCAAAGGACCATTAGAAGGCCATCAAAGACCTGCCTGATTAACTTGTGTCTACCCCTAGAACAGTGTTTGACACATATAGTAAGTGCCTAGTAAACACCGTAAAAAGCAAATGAACCAAAAAACCTTCACCCCAAGGAAACTCGGCCCAAGCCCTCATGGCGAAAGGGCTCCGTTTCTGCCCCTTGGACCAAGGCAACCAAGCTGGGGCAAGTCAAGTGAGACTTGAGGAGACCTGCCAGAGCTGATCACATGGCTCTCTGTGCCCTCCCCTTCCCTTGTCCCTAAGGCCAAAGGGAAAATCTGCTACCTTGGCAGTTCCTCAGTCATCGTGTGAATTAATGGCCGGTTCTCCCCTTCCCTCCCCGCTACAGGCTGGATTGAGAGATTGTGTTACCAAGGGCACCCCAGAGGCACCAAAAAGTAAAGGCCTTCGCCATTAGTAAAATGGGCTCCTACCTCCCGTTCCAGGTAAGATTTCAGGGATTCCGTCTCATTTAACAGAGTAACGCTGCATTTGCCTCTAAAAGAGAAAGAGACGACACTGAAAAATTAAGACGGACTTGCCTCTCACAACGCACACCGTGGCAGGGAGGGTCACACACTTCCACTTTAACCTGACCAAGAAGGATTTGAGACGGGTTGCCTTCTGGCCAGGGGAAGGTGATTGCATTACACTTAGCAACTACTGCGATTACTAAACAAAAACCGATACCTGATGTGGGTGGCTGGCAGGGACTCCAGCTGCCGCGAGAGGAACAGCTCTCGATGCCTTAGCTGATGCTTAAGTTTCTCAGGTAAATCTACCATTTCCGGGTTTTCCATCTCTTCCTCCATTTCCCCTGAAGGACAAAGGTTCATAGTCACCGGCTGGCTCTGGTGAGACGCCCTCAGACAAAGCCCTCAGACACCCTCGAAGTTCGGGGCCTAAATGGCCCGACATTAGCCGCAAACCACGGGGCAGAGCGACAAAGCTCTCAGGTTACGGGATTAATGACAAGCAGAACTCATCACGGATCAGCTGAGGCAAATGAGAATGATCTCTGAAATGGAAAGCAACTTATTTATATAAAAAACAAAACAAAACAAACAAAAAAGCAGTGCAGCAGCAGCAGCAACAAGCCAAGCTGCTATTACAACCACAGAGAGGGCAGAAGCTTATAAAGCATCCTTGGGTTGAAGACACCAATCCGCCATCCTCTTTGCTCAAGATGATGGTGGCATCTCTTCACTTTGCCTTCCTGGGGCAGGGTCCCAGGGCCTGCCGGTCACGACAATGTGTGGTCATTCACAGCTCCTCAGAGCCGCTAGCCCAACTGGCTGGACCCTAAGCCCAAACCACCCAAAAAATTATGTGCCAAGCCCCAGGGCCTCCTCGCATCAGACTTGGACATCTGGACGCAGGAACCGGACAGTTCTCCCAGCGACATTCCCCGGAAAACCAACTAGGATGGCGTCCGTTGTGGGACTCCAGAATCTAAGTTTGCCTTTTCTGTTTCGTCCTGGAACCCCAATACCGTAAGCGAGAGACAATCCCGACGGGAAAAGGTACAAAGAGCAAAACGCTGGCCTCGAAACAGACGGACAACAAAGAGGAGAACGGAAAGCAAAGCCGCCCAGTCCCCGCGAGGCGATGAACGTTGGTGCCCAAGTGTCAGAATAACCTTTGGAACTGAGCGCGCGGCGCAGGAATGTCCGGGAATAGCATGGAGCGCTGAGGGCAAATTTGGCACCCCCCAGGAAGCACCACCCTAAAATTCCTGGAGGCGGAGTGGGGTGACAACACACCCATGGAGCAGCGGGTAGAGCAAGGATGGTGTGGAGGAGCCCACAGCAGAGACAAAAGCCACACGCTCATCGCACAAATGGGATGTGGAAACTGGGACGATATTTCGTGGAGATCGAAGGGACGCATCACAGGGACACTGGGAGCAAATGGACAGGATTTTATCGCTGCCACTGTGAGTTAGTACAGGCTACAGGCTCTCTCTCACTCTTTCTCTCTCGCCACCCCCCACCCTGAGTGGCAGCCAAGAATCAGGCGATTCACCCACAGACTACCTAATCCTCAGCAAAAGACCTCAGTTGTCTTTGCTCCAAGTGCCCCAGGCATCAGGAGAACAGAACACCCTCCAAGTCGTATATTCCTGCTTCTAGTCGCAAGCACGCTTCAACAGAACCTCAAAGCAGCATGGCCCCCTTGCATTCCCACAGCCCAGGCCTGACCGCATTTTGACACAAGCGCCCTCCCATCCGGTTATCCCATAACCCCTCCCGCCACCACCCCCTCCCCACAACCGTCCAAGCTGAGAGAGCCAGGAGGAAGTCACTCACTGGAGCTCACGACAGCGGGTGGTCATTCCCAGAGATCAGCGGGAAAACACATTCCCTCCTGCCAGTCTGTCCTGGTCGGTGAGAGGGAAGCAGCATGCAGGGCTGGCTGTCCCACTGGGGTCCTGAGCCACCTCGCCTCATGCCCCCTCCCTAGCCCACCCGCAGACAAGGGCAGCGGGGGACGCGCTGAAGAAAACAATGTGAAAGGGGTGATATTTTCCTTCAGAGAAAATCTGTTCTTACCTTCCTCGTCGTTTTCTCCCCCTGGTCCGGTTTTAGAGTAGACTGACAATGCTATATAACACAGACAAACACCACCCATTATGGTACAGGTTAACAATGTAGCTTGTCACAAACACTGTTACGGCTTTGTCTGAGTTGGGTGTAGTTAGGGAACAGGAACCAGCAACAGGACACACTTCCAAAGAAAGGCCATGCCTGCCTCCCATCACTCATCAAGGCACAAGATGGGGGGCAATGGTGAGGAACGACCAAACGGATTGGCTTCCGATATCGCTGGCACAGAGCTGGGGCCAGTGAGTGAAGGCTTCAGTAGCCAAGCCTCTCCTCATGACTCACAGGAGGAAGTAAGGGGTGGCCAGAGTGTCAAGACTGAAGTCAGAGTGGCATCTGCCTCCTCTCTGCCCGCAGAAAGTTGGGGGATATGTAAGATCCTCAAGAGCTACACAGCTTTGTGGATCAAGGTAAACCAAAACAGAGGAAATATCGCATCCCCAAGAGGTAACCGATGGAATGGATTAGAAGGGAGTGAGGCACAGAGGCGACAGAGTCATCCCCGGATCTGTGAAGGAAACCCACGGCTCAAACTGAAATCCAAGGCCCCGCCGTACCCAGGCAGCTGGAGAAAAACCTGCCTTGCTGAGCCGGCAACCGATGTGAGAAGAGATTTATGTCCACTCCCCGGATCCGGCAGCAGGATGCCAAGGGGGCTGACTACCTTTTGGAATTTATTATCCTTGAGGCAGGAATCGAGAATTTGTTCAGGAAAAGGGGGAGTGGAGGAGGGGGTTCTTTCAGTCTGATCTGGGTCAAAAATCAAAACCGCCACGATCTGAGCCACCGGCCCTGTTTATTTTGTTCCTTCCTCTGGCTAAAAACAAACCCAAGACCCTGAATAACAATCCTAACCCTTGCTTCCTGACCATGGTAATCTCTCATGGGAGATCCATCTTGCCACTGAAGCTGCTTCAGGGGGAAAGGCATTGTGTACATTTCATCCCAAAAGACTTCTCCCCTCCGACCTCTTCAGGCATACGGAAATGGAGCACTAGCTTTGGTTCTAGATGCCTTTCTCGACTAGGCCCTCATTTCCTTCTTCTCCCACTCCCTCCTGTGTCACCCTTGCGCTTGGATTTGTACCCTTTATTCACCCCTGCCTCAGGCCCACAGCACCTATGTACAAACACAGAATTTATTTATTTATATTAGTGTCTGTCCCCACCTCCCCCCGCCCCCCAGACTGTAAGCTCGCTGTGGGCAGGGAACGTGTCTACCAACTCTTATATTGTACTCTATATTACATTTATTCTATACTGTACTCTACATTGTATTGAATCAGTACAGTACTCTGCGCTCAATAAATGCGATCGACTGGTTCATCTGGGCCCCTGAACTCCAATCTCATAAACCGCTGGGCCTGGGGTGGGCTGAATTAAAACCACAGCCCCCTGCCAAGTCCCCTAAAAAAGTTCAGTTACATTCTCTGAACTGAACTCACAATTTTTAAGTCTCCAAACCCATATGGAAATTGGGTTCAGGAGTGGGGTAACTTTCACCCACCGAGTTCATTACGATATTGTCGAACATTCTAAGGCTCCTGCACCTGCTCTTGGTAAAGGTGAGAGCAGAAAGCAGCATGGCTCAGTGGAAAGATCATGGGCTTTGGAGTCAGGGCTCATGAGTTCGAATCCCAGCTCTGCCACTTGTCGGCTGTGTGATTGTGGGCAAGTCACTTAACTTCTCTGTGCCTCAGTTCCCTCATCTGTAAAATGGGGATTAAGACTGTGAGCCCCACGTGGGACAACCTGATTCCCCTGTGTCTACCCCAACGCTTAGAACAGTGCTCGGCACATAGTAAGCGCTTAACAAACCAACATTATTATTATTATTATTATTATTATTAAAAGCCTTGTGGCCTAGTGAAAAGAGCCCGGGCCCGGGAGCCAAACCAGGATTCTAATCCCAGCTCCACCATTTGTCTGTTGTATGACTGTGGCTAAATTAGCTTCTATGTGCGTCGGTTCATCTGTAAAATGGGGACAAAATTCTACCCCCCACCAACCTACACTGTGAACACCATGCAAGATAGACAATGTCTCTAACCTATTCATCTTCTATCTACCCCAGTGCTTAGAACAGTGCTCAGCACATCAGTCAGTCAATGGCATTTATTGAGCGCTTACTGTGTGCAGAGCACTGTATTAAGCATTTGGGAGAGTACAAAGTAAGAGGGTTGGCAGACACGTTCCCTACCCACAAGAAGTTTACAGTCTAGAGGGGGAGAATGATATTATTATATATAAATTACAGTTATGTACATAAGTGTTGTGGGGCTGAGGGTGGGGGGAATAATGGGTAAGTGCTTAATAGATTCCATTACAAAAAAAGGTGGAAGACAAGATAAGCGCGTAGTGCAGCGCTCTACACACAGTAGGTGCACAACAAATACTACAAATTGATTAATTGACTGAAATAATTGGTAAGTGCCCTGCCGGTAGGTCAGCTAAACCTTTTTTTTCCCTTGCGGCTCGGTCAGGCACGGGGGAGAGCCCTTCCAGCTGGGGCTACTGCAGAAGAACTACTGTTCTTCTGTTGCCAAATTGTACATTCCAAGCGCTTAGTACAGTGCTCTGCACACAGTAAGCGCTCAATAAATACGATTGAATGAATGAACTACTGAGCTTGGAAGGAGGTGTATCGGCGGAGATCAGAGGTCAAATCAAATCACCAAGTTACGGCAAAAGAGATTTGAAAGCTCACTAGTCGGTTAACTGGGGGCGGAGAGGACTGCTATTTAAAAATAAGAATCTCCATTTTTCTCTTCAGCTTAAGACTTAGTAGGGAAGAAAATAACAGAAAAAAGGACGTTAACAAAGGGGCCTGGCTTCCGTCAGCAGAGATTTACAGTGCTAAGTGCTTAGTATAGTGCTTTGCACACAGTAAGCGCTCAATAAATACAATGGAATGTGACTTTATAGAACTTTTCTTCAATTTCCAGAAATCCTTTCTAGTTACTCGAAAGCTGGCCTGTTCAACAAGGGCCAAGGTTCCCCTTTAAATACCTATTTTCTTTTATCTATCTTTCTTTCTTTCCTTTTCCAGTAGTCTCCATAGGGCCTCAGAAGAGAGCAGCAGTTGGCTGACATGGGAGGACATGGGAATTAGCCTGAAGACCCCAAGCCTCTTTTGGAGGAACTGAACATTGACCTGAAGGATATTTACTACAAGATCCGACGTGTACTGATGCCAATGCCGTCACTTGGTTTCCATAGACAAGTGGTGAGAGACAATCCAGATTTTGGGGGCCCTTTACTTGTTGTCCTTTTCTTTTCAATTATTTCATTATATGGACTATTCAGGGTAAGTACGACGTACATTCATTTCAAATATTCTGAACTTATGGAATGGGTCTTAAATGCAGTCATAACGTGGGTATCTGTGGTGGAGTAGCCTTGAGAGTACCTTGAATAATAGAACATTTGGTCAATAGGAAGCCTCACTGAATTGATAGTAAGATTTCAGGGAGAATTATCTGCCGGTGCTGGAATACTAGCCTGTCACTCTCCGGTTAGTCTTTGTTCCTTTTCGTTCCCCTTCTAGATTGTGAGCCCATTGGGAAGGAATTGACTCTAGCTGTTGCCCAATTGTACTTCCCAAGCGCTTAGTACAGTCTTCTGCACACAGTAAGCACTCAATAAATACCACTGAATGAATGAATTAGCGTGACCAGACTAAAGAGCATGTCTATGAGAAGGCAGCATTAGAAGCAGCATGGTCTGGTGGATAGAGCATGGACTTGAGAGTCAGAAAAATGTAGGTTCTAATCCAGGCTCTGCCACTTGTCTGCTGTGTGACTGTGGTAAAGTCACTTCACTTCTCTGGGCCTCAGTTCCCTCATCTGCAAAATGGGAATTGAGACTGTGAGCTTGTATTAGCTTATATCTACTCCAGTGCTCTCTACACTGCCTGGCACATAATAAGCCCTTAACAAATACCATTTTTCTTTCTTTAAAAAGATAGCACCCTGTCCCTTGATTTTCAACAAGCCCACTGGATAAATTCAAGTCTGCCCAGGGCCTCGGGACATGGGGCTAAGATATACCACCTGGTCGAAGTTCAGGGGGCATTCATTCAATCGTATTTAATGAGCACTTACTATGTGCAGAGCACTGTACTAAGTGCTTGGAAAGTACAATACAGCAATAAAGAGAGACAAACCCTGCCCACAATGAGCTCACAGTCTGGGGTGGGGAGACAGGCATCAATACAAATAAACAGACATCGATATAAATAAAATTACAGCTATATACATAAGTGCTGTGGGCGGGGAGGGGGCGAAGAGCAAAGGGAGCAAGTCAGGGTGATGCAGAAGGGAGGGGGAGATGAGGAAAAGTGGGGCTTAGTCTGGGAAGGCCTCTTGGAGGAGATGTGCCTTCACTAAGGCTTTGAAGAGGGGGAGAGTCATTGTCTGGAGAATCTGAGGAGGGAGGGCATCCAGGGCACAGTTAGAACATGGGCCAGGGGACAGCAGCGAGACGGGGGAGGTGGAGGCCCAGTGAGAAGGTTAGCGGCACCAAAGGAGTGAAGTGTGTGGGCTGGGTCGGAGGAGAGAAGCGAGGTGAGGAAGGAAGGGGCAAGGTGATGGAGTGCTTTAAAGTCAATGGTGAGGAGTTTCTGTCTGATATGGAGGTGGAGAGGCAATCACTGGAGATTTTGGAGGGGGGAGGGAGAATGACATGTCCTAAACATTTCTGTAGAAAGATAATCCAGGCAGTGGAATGAAGTATGGACTGGAGTGGGGAGAGGGAGGAGGATGGGAGGTCAGAAAGGAGGCTGATGCCGTAATCCAGTCAGGAGTGATTGTACTAACATGGTAGCAGTTTGGATGGAGAAGAAAGGGCAGATTTTAGCAATGTTGTGAACGTGAGACCAACAAGATTTTGTGACGAGGCAGAGGGGTGTGGAAAGAGACTCTTTCTGACAGAAACCTTCCTTCTTCAGTGTGGTTCACAGAGACCAAAAGCCAAGGTAGCTGGGAGGGGTGACAGGAGCTGGGCTGCTCAGGTGAAAGAAAACCAGAACCTTCCTCGTCTCACTGCTCGGTCTCCGTCCACTGCACAGACGACTGAGGGGATAACATTACCAAGAGCCTTGACCTTCTCAGGCAGGACCCGCATAAGGTCTCCTGTAGACGCATCCATTCGAGGGGGCTTTCTGAGGGGAGGCCACTCCATTCCGGCTAATGAAGTAGCTTCACGACAAGGCCGGCTGTATTTCCTAACCCTCACAGGGAGGAGAACTCAGTGATCCTTACTAAATGCATGTTTTCTCCAGCCAGCTCCCTCTGGCATTTGCTTATTTTGTCCAAAAACAAGAGGTAGGCAGATCTGTCCAGGACGGCTCTCCCCCCTACCGAGAAACAACCCTGAGGCAAGTTTGAAGGAATTTGCTTCAGGTTCACCAAACCGGCTATATCGACTTAGTAGTTCTTCAGCAACCAATGTACCAGTTTAAATCAGCAAGGAAATGAGAGCGGTGAAACTACTTGCAGAGATGGTTTTAGAGCACAAAAGAACTCTTTCCAAGCACGTGACTTTGGATAAACCACACGTAGGAGCCAAATCACGGGGCCACCTCTTACTCGACTTTGGTCATCTCAACGATGGCCAGCCAGCCCCAAAGTCTATCAAGGACCCCGAGATGCCCTCCCACAGCCTCGAGATTATTCCGGCTCCAAGGCGGAATGCCAGGCCTCCTTCTTTGCCTGCCTTTACTGACCTCGTGTGGAGGAGAGACAAATCGCCGCTCTTTTTTATCAATCACTTGGAGAAGTTGTTCTTGTTTCTGAAGCACTGAAAGCCCAAGTATTCTCTTCCCCTTTATGGGGCAGAATCGGACAATGGGACCAGAAAACGGGGTTGGGCAGGAGCGATGAAATGCCTCACGGTCACAGTCTTGAGGATGGACCGTTTTGGACGGACCTGACTCTCGGCTCTGAGGAGAGCGTGGAGCCGTCTGGCTAGGCTGCCTGGATCAGGCTGGGAAATTCGGGGGATTGGGAGAGGGAGCTTTGTTTCTGGCCCAATTATTTCTCCCATGTCACCCAGGCCCACTCCAACCTCTTTTTTTCCTCCTTCTTAGACACCCACCCCTTTTGGGGTCCTGGGCAAGCCCGAGCCAGGCTGAGCAGTACTGGGGAAATTGCGGTTTTGGTAGTCACGGACATGGATGTGTAGTTACCGGGGGATGAGGGAGACATCTTTTGACTGGCTCCCTGGTCCAGCTGGGGGAAGGTCTTCAAAGTCAGGACTGTAGTTGGTGTTGCAGCCAGTCAGGGGCCTGATGCACAGAACTTTTGTCCACAAGGGGAGATTTTTAATCATCTGGACAAGCGGGGGTTGGGAGTCTTCCCCTGATCTGTGGTCATGTGGCCCTTTTACGCCCATTTCCTCTAGGGCAGTCAATTAACTTCTCACATTCTCACCTATATACAGGCACCATTCAGCATCCTCTCCTTCCCCGCTTCAACACACTCTGGAAATGATTATATTTATCCAAACAGAGATCTCTTTGTTGGCTTCAAGACTACCTTATATCGCTGTTAGCTCCCCGTGGGCTCAGACTGTGGGAATCTTCTAGCACATTTATCAAACTGCTGGGCCAGGCCTCAATCAGACAATCAAGAAACTGATGACATTTTGGGAGCGAAGGAGCATATCCTAGTGGAAAGAGCATGGACCTGGGAGACAGAGGACCTGGGTTCTAATCCCAGCTCTGCCAAATGCTTGCTTTGTGACCTCGGGTGAGTCACTTCATTTCTCTGTGCCTCCGTTCTCCTGTCCTTCCTCCTACTTGGTCTGTGAGCCCCATGTCAGACAGAGACTGTGTCCAACCTAATTCACTTGTATCTACCCCAGTGTTTAGAACAGTGTTTGACACACAGTAAGCGCTTAACTAAGACCAATTAAAAAAAGAGCATTTACTGTGTGCAGAGTGCTCCTCTTAAAATTCCTTGCCTGGATGGATCCTTGAGAGCAGGGATCAGCTTACTGTGGGCAGGCAATGTGTCTGTTGTATTGCTGTATTGTACTCTCCCAAGAGCTTAGTACAGTGTCCTGCACAGAGTAAATGCTCAATAAATACGGTTGATTGATTTTGTACTCTTCCAAGTGCTTAGCAAGGTGCTCTGCACATAGTAATCACTCAATAGACACCATTCCTTGCTTGCTTGCCTGCTATATTGTTATACTGTATTCTCCCAGGCAATTGGTACACTGCTGTGCATATAGTAGGCACTTAAAAAATGCAATTGACTGTCAGGGCAACCACAGAAGCAGCGTGGCTTAGTTGAAAGAGCCTGGGCTTTGGAGTCAGAGGTCATGGGTTCGACTCCCAGCTCTGCCACTTGTCAGCTGTGTGACTGTGGGCAAGTCACTTAACTTCTCTGTGCCTCAGTTACCTCATCTGTAAAATGGGGATTAACTGTGAGCCTCACATGGGACAACCTGATTACCCTGTATCTACCCCAGTGCTTAGAACAGTGCTTGGCACGTAGTAAGCGCTTAACAAATACCAACATCATCATCACAAGCTCATCTGCCAAAAGCATGGGAAAACATCACTTGGCTCAGACCCTCTTCAGCCTCTCCCCACTTTGGCAGGGTCCTGGAAAGGTCAGGAGTTAAGCCAGGAGGCCTCCACCCCTTCTTTAGAGGCACACTGGAATTGTCATCCATGGTATTATTTATTGAGCACTTATTCTGTGCCCTGAAATCTGGCATCCCTCTTCTCTCTGCCAGTCTGGACACATAAACTTTAAATCCACAGAGCTCACTTGCTTTCCTCGAACCCTTCAATCTACAGTTTCTTCTTGCACAGTTTTAACTCGTTGTGGGCAGGTATCTTGTTCACCAACTGTTCTACTGTACCCTTCCAAGTGCTTCATACGGTGTTCTGCACACAGTGAGTGCTCACTAAATACCATCGACTGATGGATTTTACTGCATGATCCCTTAAAATTTTTTGGTCTCACCTTGACCTCTTTAATTTTCCTTTCCTCACCCAAGACCTGGTCCCCAGTGAAAGTCTGAAAGCCCAGGCGGGTTTCACTACGGCTCACCGTATTTCTCAGTTGAACCTTCACCCCATCATCAGCTTCAAACTAAACCTGGTGTTCAAAAGGAATTGCTGCCCACTCCCAGAGCTAGAGAAGCAATCAATCAACCGTATTTGCTGAGCGCTTACTGTGTGCAGAGCACAGTATTAAACACTTAGGAGAATACAATATACCACGATTGGTAGACATGCTGCTTGCCTACAAGAAGTTAACAGTCTAAAAAAAGCCTCCATAGTTCAGCCAAGGGTCAGCTACACTAGTAGCTGAGAAGCAAGGTGGCCTAGTGGATAGAGCACAGGGCTGGGAATCAGAAGGACCTGGGTTCTAATCCTGGCTCTGCCACTTGTCTGCTTTGTGATCTTGGCAAGTCACTTCACTTCTCTATGCCTCAGTTACCCCATCTGTAAAAAATAGGGATTAAGATTATGAGCCCCAGGTGGGAAATGGACTGTGTCCAACCTGATTACATTGCATCTACCCCAGAGCTTAGTACCGTTCCTGGCAGATAGTAAGCATTTAACAAATAGCATAAAAAAAGCCAAACTAATATCACGCTGCTCAAGCTGTGAGAGACATAAACAGCCTTTGCTTATACAGCAGTGCTCCCCTAGCAACTAGAAAAAGAGAATTTACGTTTGGATCCAGCTCCGTCAATTCACAAATTATTCATCACAGTGAATTCCGCCCGGTAGAAATCAACGTCAGCAGGGCTGGCCCACGCTACAAGTGCACCATTCACAGCCCTCTGGCCAAATTCTTAGCAAGCCGAACAAGCTACCGGTTGGGGGGAAAAAGATTCATATTTCCTAACTGCACAAATGCTTATTGCTTCCCAGTCAACTGAACAAAGGGGGATTTGCAACCAGTGGATTTTGTTGCAAGTGAGGAAAGACTGAAATTCCCAGTCTGAGACTCAAAAAGAAAAGGTTTCTACTTGAATTCTGGGATTGTACCCAAAGAAGCAGCGTGGCCTAGTGGAAAGAGCATGGGCCTGGGAGTCAGGTTGGGAGTCAGAGGTCATGGGTTCTAATCCCAGCTGTCACTTGTCAGCTGTGTGACTTTGAGTAAGTCATTAACTTCTCTGTGCCTCAGTTACCTCACCTGGAATATGGGGAATAAAACTGTGAGCCCCACTTGGGACAACCTGATTACATGGTATCTAAACCAGCACTTAGAACAGTGCCTGGCACATAGTAAGCGCTCAACAAGTGCCATCATCACCATCATCATAATCATTATTATTATTAATAATTCTGGCTCTGCCAAATGCTTGCTCAATGACCTTGGGCAAGTCGTTTAACTTCTCCATGCTTCAGTTTTCCTGTTCTCCCTCCTGTGATCCCCATGTGGGTCAGGGACTTTGTCCAATTTGATTATCTTGTATCTGCCCCAGCACTCAGGGTAGTGTTTGACACATAGTAAGTGCTAACAAACACAATTAGGAAAAAAGAAGCTTCTTCTCTGCTGTAGTGTATTCTTCCAAGGACAGAATATAGTGCTCTACACACACAATAAATACCCTCTGATTGACTCCTTGGCTGAGGCATCTGCTTCATGGATGGCTATAACAGTAATGATAATGATGATAATGGTATTTGTTAAGCATCAAGCTATGAGCCAAGCACTGTTCTAAGCGCTGGGATGGATACAAGGTTATCAGGTTGTCCCACATGGGGCTCACTGTCATAATCCCCATTTTATAGATGAGGTCAATGAGGCACAGAGAACTGAAGTGACTTGCCCAAAGTCACACAGCTGACAAGTAGCGGAGCTGGGATTAGAACCCACGACCTCTGACTCCCAAGCCCTAGCTCTTTCCACTAAGTAACACTGCTATTTTCTTGAATTGTACTACCCAAGCACTTAGTACAGTGCTCTGCACATAGTAAGCGCTCAATAAATACGATTGAATGAATGAATGGGGTGCTGTCTTTGCTGTTATTGGCTGAGGATTAGAGATTGAGGGAATTTTTTCCCTCAACTCCTGGTGAGAACAGGAAGACTCTTGGCAGCAGCATGGCCTGGTGGAAAGAGCTCGGGTCTGGTAGTCAGAGGTCCTGAGTTCTAATCTTGGCTCCCCCACTTGCCTGCTCCGTGGCCTTGGGCAAGTCACTTCACTTCCTCTATGCCTTAATTTCCTCATCTGCAAAATGGGGATTCAATACGTGTTCTCCCTCCAACTTAGAATGTGAGCCCCATGTGGGTCCTGATTATCCTGTACCTACTCCAGTGTTTAGTACAGTGCTTGGCACACAGTAAGCATTTAACACCACAAATATTAAGAAAAAAACGCACTGTAACCCTTCTTTGGCACACCAAGGAAAAGATATGTCTCTACCCATTTAGTCAAGGGAAAGTCCTGTCCTTTCTAGAGAAGATGTTTAAGTTTTTTATCCAAGTGGGCAAATGTGGATTCACTTATGCACTTGATTGCCCCCTACCCTCTGCATTTATTTACATATCCATCATTTATTTTAATGTCTGTTTCCCGCTCTACAATGTAAGCTCCTGGTGGTCAGGGAACATGTCTCCCAACACAGTAAATGCTCAATAAAAACCACTGAAAGATTGATTGAGCACTTAGATAACCCTTGGTTGGGTCATATTTAGTATCTGCTGCTTCTAGCACCATCTGCTAATTTTATTTGGTGATATTCTGTTGTTTACGACACCACAAGGGCCCAGCCTACCGGTCGAGTCCTTTGGACAGTCCGATCTGAATGAAGTGCACAATTTGTGTGTTTATGTGGGGAAAGTAGCTTATTCAGGGGTAGCAGTGTGAAGTAAAGAAGGCTGTTTTGCCACCCTCCAGCATCAGACTTTAGTTTCCGCCAGGGAGCACCCCCGTTGTCAGAGGAATCTGGCCTTGAGCTGTTCCTCCAGTAGAGGGTGAGGCATCCACACTCTTCTGTCCCATTCCTCTTTGTCCAGCAGCTTTGATCACTAGGGTTCGGAGTGCCGCGGGGTTTGTTTGGGGGGTGGGGAGGAGATGCAGACCCCACTGGGCTGAGGAACTGCTTTGTAACTCATATCCACGTGAAGGGGGGGGGATAACTTGCTTAAAAATGGTGGAGTTTGGCATGTAGCCATTTTAAAGAGTGAGTCATAGCTCCAAAGTAGCCTCTTCTCCTGAGTGGTGAAAGCACTAGGGTGGTTCCCCCCATCTTGGAGCTGGGACTCCTTTCCTCAGAAAAAAATTTCTGGCCAAACCCAACCTCCTCCCTTCCCATCCTGCCCTCTCTCATCCAGGCTGAATACCTGACTGCAGTTGAGAAGCCGCGTGGCCTCGGAGAAACAGCATGGGTCTGGGAGTCAGAGTAGCAACTGCATGCTGTGTGACCTTGGGCAAGTCACTTAACTTTCCCATGCCTCCGTTTCCTCAAGTATAAAATGGGGATAAAATATCTGTTCTTTCCCTCCTGCACTGTGAGCTCCAAGTGGGACGGGGGTTGTGTCCAACCTGATTAACTTGTATCTATCTTAGCACGTAGAACAGTGGTTGCATATAGTAAAGTGCTTAACAAATACAGTGATAATAATAATAATCCCCCTCTACTCTACTTCAGGTTTCCCTGGATCAGGAGTAAGAGGTCAAGGTGGGTAAGACCAGTGAAATGGGAAAGTCCCACTGCCCAGTGTCATGCATCTGTCCATCTGGGTAACCCCCAATAATATCAGTTTGAGTCAAAAGTCAGGGTGGGTGGCAGATTTGAGTAGAAACAACTCTCGCCACCCCCCACCCCCCCGCCTCCAGCCCCTCCCCCCCCAAAATGCTTCCCAAATCCCCCAGGAGCGGATTCCACCCCTGAAAAACGAGTTACGAAGTGACAAATGCCACGCTTGAAAAGGCGGAAGGAAAAATAGAGTGCTCCCTTTCGTTTGTGGGGGCATGACAAGGCAGATATGCACTATTTAAAAGTCCCTTGAGGCAGCATTTCTGAATATCACATTATAAACCCATCTTCGGCTCTCTGAGCGGAGCACATTGGAGCTCAAAATAATTCCCCATTGCCATAGTGTGTTTGGAAATCTTGTGGCTTTTTTTTAATACATCTACATTAATTGCTAGGTGTCAACCGAGTCTCCCCCAGAAACCAAACCACCCACCAGCAAACTAATCTCAAAGACGGGACTGATCTCCGATTTGTCTCCAAGAACGTTCTCCAACACAGATGCATTTATTCTTTCTGCAGCATAATGCCCATGCCGACAATCCCCATTCCAAATGGGCGCAAAAATAAGTTTTCTGAGAAGGAAGCTGCTGTGGAGTCATGGAGCAGGGAGCAAGGTGAGGTCCGGCCCCTGCCCTGGATCTGGGTGGGCCCACCCCCTCCACCAGGCTGTTGGCCGGCCTTCTCCCTACTTTTTGTGAGCAGACTCCCAGCGGGAGCAGGTCTGAGCGGTCGGTGTTCCGGTATACGGAGCCCAAGTGGAAGCAGTGCAATCCCAATGTGAGCTGAGCGGCGGCTGGGTCGATAATTTGTCGGGGCCCCAGGGGGCCATATTCCAGGAGGGCGGGGGTCCCTGCCTGGCACTTGGTTTTCCTGTTGGGAGTCCTAATGCCCTGTCCAGAGAGACATCCTGATATGTGTGGGTGCGGGCAGGGAGGGGAAAGGGAAGTGTTGTTTGGGCGACATGGCCTGCTCCCCAGCAAAACAAAAAAAGCCCAACAAAAAAGTTTCCCCACTCCTCAAGAACTTCCAGTGGCTTCCCCTCCATCTCCGCATCAAACGGAAACTCCTTACCATCGGCTTTAAAGCACTCGATCACTTTGCCCCCTTCTACCTCACCTTGCTATTCTCCTACTACAACGCAGCCTGCACACTTTGCTCCTCTAATGCCAACCTTCTCACTGTACCTCGATCTCATCTATCCTGCCAATGACCTCTTGCCCACGTCCTGCCTCCAGCCTAGAATGCTCTCCCTCTTCATATCTGACAGACGATGACTCTTCCCCTCTTCAAAGACTTATTGAAGGCCCATCTCCTCCAAAAGGCCTTCCCTAAGCCCCCCTTTCCTCTTCTCCCACTCCCCTCTGCATCATCCTTACTCCCTTTATTCATCTCCCCTCCCAGCCCCACAGTATTTGTCTCTATATGTAATTTTATTTATTTCTACTAACATTTGTCTCCCCCTCTAAAGTGTAAGCTCACTGTGGGGGGTGGATGTGTCTCCCAAGCAGTTAGTACAGTGCTCTGCTCAGATTAAGCGCTCTTTAAATGACTAATTATCCTACATCTATGCCAGTGTTTAATCCAGTGCTTGACAACTAGTAAGGGTTTAACAGATACCACTATTATTATTATTAATAATGCAAAGGAGGTTGAAAGTGGGGAGGAGGGTCTAGGAGGTCAGTGGTGGGGCTGGCTCAACTGCTCACGTGGCTTACGTTGTGTCTCGGCATCGCTTTCCATGACAAACCCACTTAGAGACACCCAGTTTCAGAAGTTACTTTCCTGGCTTGTTAAATCAGTCACTATGTAGTATTCACTGGGTGCCTGCAGTGTACAAAGCATAGTGCTAAGCATTTGAGACAGTATTCATTCAATCATATTTATTGAGCGCTTACTGTGTGCAGAGCACTGTACTAAGCGCTCGACAGTATAGGCACTTTATGGGCAAGAAATGAGTCTCTGTTTCTGCTGCACTTTTCCAAGTGCCTAGGACAGTGTGTTGGGGTCAGTGGGCATACACTGGTACTTAGTGGAAAGAGCACGGGCTTGGGAGTCAGAGGTCGTGGGTTCTAATCCCGGCTCCGCCACTTGACTGCTGTGTGACTTTGGGCAAACCATTAACTTCTCTGGGCCTCAGTTATCTCATCTGGAAAATGGGGGTTAAGACAGTGAGCCCCACATAACCTCCTTACCTTGTATCTACTCTAGTGATTAGAACGGTGCTGGGCACACATAGTAAGCACTTAATAAATACCGCAATTATTATTATTATTACTAGTGAAGCAGCACGGCCTAGTGGACAGACCACGGGCCTGGGAGTCAGAAGGACCTGGGTTCTAACTCTGGCTCTGCCACTTGCCTGCTGTGTGACCTTGGGCAAGTTACTTCACTTCTCTGGGCCTCAGTTCCCTCATCTGAAAAATGGGGATTAAGCCCCATGTGGGACATGGACTGTGTCTAACCCCATGTGGGACATGGACTGTGTCTAACCTCATTAGCCTGTATTTACCCTTGAGACACAGTAAGTGCTTAACAAGTACCATAAAAAAAAGGTTCCTTAACTTCTCTGTGCCTCCTTTACCTCATCTGTAAAATGGGGATTAAGACAGTGACCCCCATGGGACATGGACTGTGCCTAACCTCATTAGCTCACATCTACCCTTGCATTCAATACCAGGCACCTAGTAAGTGGTTAATAAATACCATTAAAAAAAAATTACAACCCAAACTCAGAGACACCCACTTGTGAGGAGCAGGATGGATGTGGGAAAGGAGGGAAGGAGGGAGACAAGGCCAATGATGAATTCCATCTGCGGCCTGGGCTGCAGTATGGCAAAAAAGAGGTGATGAAGATTCGCCATTTCTGAGCTCTTAAGACCAGCCAAGGGCTGGGCAGGACCAACCCCGCTGCTAGTTGTCCCACGCTCACAATCCCGATGTGCGGACCAACTCCTTTTTCCGTGTTTTCCTTGGTTGCTTTTTGTTCTCGTTTTCCGTTTTGTTGCCAGCTTTCCTGACCTGGCAGGCTTGATTGAGGAGGTGGAGTCCTCTTGGTCTCCCTGTGTTTACATCGCTCTTCTGGAGAGTATCAGTCCCATGACCTGGAATGTCCTCCCTCTTCATTCCGACAGGCAATCATCTTCTCCCCCTTCGAAACCTTACTGAAGGCCCATCTCCTCCAAGAGGTCTTCCCTGATTAAGCCCTCCTTACCTCTTCTCCCTCTCCCTTCTGCATCACCTTGACTTGCTCCTTTTATTCATCCCCCCTCCCAGCCCCACATCACACATGTCCATGTCCATAATTTACTATATTAATGTAAGTCTCCCCCTAGATTGTAAGCTCATCTCCTCCAAGAAGCCTTCCCTGACTAAGCCCTCATTTCCCCCTCTCCTACTCCCTTCTGTGTCAACCTGACTTGCTCCCTGTATTCATCCCCCATCCTGGTCCCACACTTATGTATAGGTCTGTAATTTATTTATAATACTGTCTGCCTCCCCCCTCTATACTGTAAGCTAGCTGTGGGCAGGAAATGTGTCTGTTTATTGTTATATTGTACTCTCCCAAGTGCTTAGTACAGTGCCCTGCACACAGTAAGTGCTCAATCAATACGACTGAACGAACGCAAGTCAGTAAGCTGATTTTTATGTTTTCGTCACAGAAATCTGTGTGGTGTCCTACCCGGGTTTCAGGCAATTCAGTTCCGTCTCCTCACCCCCGATCCTTTTCTCCCTCAACCCCCTTCCTCCCTGGCCCTCCCCATTAGCCCACGATGGCTTTCAGAAGTTGGTTTTCCTATTTTCCCAAAGCTCCATTTTCCTCTTCTGTCCCCCCACCCTCGCCCTCCCCACACTAGAGCAGCGGATTCCATCTCGTATTTGTTTGATGCCCCTCTCCCGGGGCTGCCAGAGCAGCTAGTTGCCCTGGGCCAAGCAGCATGGCCGGATGAGGGTAGGGGAGGAGAGGGGAGTGAGAGCTGAAAGAATATGGGGGACAGGAGGGAAAAATGGCAAAGCCCAAGAGGTGAGGGAGGAGCGTAAGACGCTTTTAAGATGTGGAAGTGAGGGCAAGGTGGGGATGGGACACCCCACTTCAAGGACACCGCGACAAATTTACCTCTTGTAAAATGTCTCTGCTTCTGGCTCTCATCCCAGAGCCTAGGGGCCTATCCCAGGGAGCAGACCTGTGACAGCTCCCACCTTATCCTGAGAGAGCCTGCTTGTGGTGGGCAGGGAACGCGTCCGTTTATTGTTCTACTGAACTCTCCCAAGCCCTTAATACAGTGCTCTACACACAGTAAGCGCTCAATAAATACGACTGACTGGCTGACCCCAAGTTACTCCCTGATGCTTTAGGGCCATCTCCCCTGACCTCTGCTCAAACTACCATGAGGACGGAGGGAGATGGGGGAGGAGAGTCCATCCCTAAGAGTCTGTGCCTTTTATTTTATTGGAAAACACCGGCAGGCTCAAAAGACTGGAGGAATCAATAGGAGATTTCCTTGTGACTGTGGTCATATAGCTTCATTAATCAGCCGAACAAAGGCGATTACAGACTCAGTGATTCACACATTCACACACACACACACCCAAGCCACCCACTGCAAACACATCAAAACCGGCAGCAGGCCACAACAGAGAAAGAACCGCATGCGATCAATACTATGCAGAGTTGACGAGAACGTCTGTTCTCGAGGACCAAAATCACCGTGTTTGAAATAAAGCAGACTCCTTTCAGGGGGCAGTCTACAATCGGGCCAAACCAGCAGATCTAGGCCAATGCGGTAGAGAGCGGGGCAGGCACTGCCAACTCCCAGGGTGCACTGGTTCAATCGTCCCTGCTCTGCACCCCTAAAGACCGGTGACCGGTGGCTCTGGAAAAGGGGGGAATGTTTTCTAAACCTGGTTCGAGGGGTTCAGAAGAGCACCATCCTGCATCTCCTTAGGGAAATTCGGCATCCTTTATCTTTGGAAGAGCGGCGATCACTTAGACTATCCGTGGTACCAAAATTCAAACCGACTCCATAGTATTAAGAATGGCAGCATGAGAGAGAGAGGGAGAGAGAGACGGGCACAGAGACAGAGACACCCTTCCAGGTTCGTCTCTGCCAACCTAAAGAGAGGCTCCAAGCAGGAAGACCAAGACTTCTACCATCACTGAGGCCCAGTTCTCATCCTCATCACGTCTCGGGGCCACCACGGTGTGACTGCTTCCACTCTGGTGTCTGGCCCAGGGGCTGGCCGACAGAGAAGCAGCATGACGTAGTGGATGGGGCATGGGCCTGGTAGTCAGAAGTTCATGGGTTCTAATCCCAGCTCTGCCATTTGTCTGCTGTGTGACTTTGGGCAAGTCATTTCACTCCTCTGGGCCTCAGTTCCCTCATCTGTAAAATGCGGAAAAGGACTGTGAACCCTCATGAGGGACAGGGACTTGATTTGCCTATAACCACCCCAGCAGTTATTACATTCATCCAATAGTATTTATTGAGAGCTTACTATGTGCAGAGCATTGTACTAAGTGCTTGGAACGTACAAATCGGTAACAGATAGAGACAGTCCCTGCCCTTTAACGGGCTTACAGTCTAATCAGGGGAGAGAGACAGACAAAAACAATAGCAATAAATAGAATCAAGTTAGCAATAAATAGAATCAAGCGCCTGGCACATAGTAAGCGCTTAACAAATACCATCATTATTGTTATTACTCCCCACCACCAAAGCTAGAGCAGAGATCCGCCTGCCAGGACCAAAGGAACCAACCGCCCCGATGAAGTCCAAACTTGGACAACAGTGTGATGCCAGCGGTAGCGTGGAGGTGGCGTGGAGGGATCGGAGCTGAACCCCACCCCATGGCCTCAGGGCTATGGCACCTACCGGCCTCACCCCTTCTAAGCCTATACGCTGAAGGATGTAGGTTTCCGGAAGGCAGTGCCCGGCTCTGGCCTCAGACCACCCCCCTCCACCAAGCCGCTCCTCCAATCCGATGGAGATTTCCTCTCATTCCAGCACGAGACCTGGAGCATCCAGGAAAGGGGATTGGATGTGGGTGCCTTGAAAGCTGAGGGCCACTTGAAGCAGCGTGGCTCAGTGGAAAGAGCATGGGCTTTGGAGTCAGAGGTCATGAGTTCGATTCCCAGCTCTGCCACTTGTCAGCTGTGTGACTGTGGGCGAGTCACTTAACTTCTCTGTGCCTCAGTTCCCTCATCTGTAAAATGGGGATGAAGACTGTGAGCCCCACGTGGGACAACCTGATTCCCCTGTGTCTCCCCCAGCGCTTAGAACAGTGCTCTGCACATAGTAAGCGCTTAACAAATACCAACATTAAGTGGAGGGTAAAGCCATTCCTGAACAGGGATTATTCATTCAATGGTATTTACTGAGTGCTTACCGTGTGCAAACCACTGTACTAAGCACTTGGGAGAATATAATAGAACAAGCAACAGATACGTTCCCTGCCCACAAGGAGATTACAGTCTAGAGGGGGAGACAGACCCCCCCCTCTAGACTGTAAACTCCTTGTGGCCCGCGAATGTGTCTGTTGCTTGTTCTATTGTATTCATTCAATCGTATTTACTGAGCACTTATGGTTTGCAAAGCACTGTACTAAGCACTTGGAAAGTACAATTTGGCAACAAATAGAGACAATCCCTACCCAACAACAGGCTCACAGTCTAGAAGACTGCACTCTCCCAAGCGCTTAGTACAGTGCTCTGCACAAAATAAATGCTCAATAAATACAATCAATTGACTGCTCTGACACAGTGAGTCCTCAATAAATACCAACGATTGATTGATTGACTTGCAGGGGGGCAGGGCTGACAGGAAGAAGAAATCTCCTAGGTTTAATAGTGCCAGCCCCGCTTGCTGAGAAAACGAGAAAATATCTCTTCACCACCTTCTAGTTCTCCAGGACCAGAGAGGCACGGGATAGCTGGGGTGCCCGGAAGCAACAGCATGGGCCTGGCTCTCGGCTGGGGTGCCTAGATAGGAAATGGCTTCAGTGGCTGGTCCCAATCTAGAGGAATGGCGTGACTTTTGTGGGAGGTAGGAAGGTAGGGCAGGAATCAGTTCCCTCTTCCTGGAAAGCAGAACACAAGACTGGTGGAAGGAACAAGCCCCCAGGATGGAGGCCGGTATCCATGCCTTTAGAAACAGGTGAGGCGCAGCATAGCCTAGTGGTTAGAGCAAGGGTTCTTATTCTGGCTCCGCCACTTTGCTGTGTGACCACAGGCAAGTCACTTCACTTTTCTGTGCCTCAGCTACCTCATCTGTAAAATGGGGATTAAGACCGTGAGCCCCATGTGGACATGGACTGTGTCCATTCTGATGACCTTGTACCTTCCCCAGCATTAAGAACAGTGCTTGTCACATATACCATAAACAAATACCATAAAACATACAAACAAAAAAACCCAAAAACCCAAAATAGAAAGCCTGGGCCCTATTCACCACAGACAAAACCAGCTGGGTTCCAAAGAATTCACTAGGCCCCATCCTGCTGTCTAGGCCGTGTCCTCTGTGAATATAACAAACAACTTAGTACTAAACGCTTTGTAAAGTGCCCTGCACAAAGGAAGTGCTCAATGAATACCAATAATTTGTTGACAACTCTAGAAATACAGCAGTCAGAGGAAGTCAAAGGAGGGGAAAGGATTAAACTACACATTTCAGTCTGTTCTTGACATTCCCCTCTGTGGGTTGCTACTGGAGGACACACCCACACCCACATCCCCTGACCGGCCTCTTCAGTGGGCTGGGGGTCCTTGAAAGTTTGGTGCCATTTGGCCTAGGCTGTGCTTAGGCTAAGGAGAAGCAGACCCAAGGGTGGGAAGGAGGATGGCGATCAAGAGGAAGGATGCCACCTTGATGCCACGTTCCCCCAAGAGTGGATTGGGAGAACACCAAAGAGGCTCAGCGGGTTGTTGAAGGGAAACCTCCCCACGTGGCTGACAGATAGCATCTCAAAGCTCAGCAAACCTGCTGCGCAATCCTGCCGAAAAGGAAAGCACGATTCCTCTTATGCAACGGTCAGTGGGGCAGACTAGAGATTCTTGCCTCAAGGCGATGATGGGCTGGTAAGGACACCGGGAGGGGACCTCTGGAGCTCATTCACGGAGCTGCCCTGGAAGCTGGTTTTGAGGAAAATAAGTAGGGGAGGACGAGGAAAGGGTGGAGCCACAGATGGATGCTTGCAGGATGCTCTCCCAGAGAGAGATGATTCAGACCTGCCAGGGGCAGCCAAAACAACAGCCTCCCTGCCACTAGCTACTGCATCCACTTCCCCCAGTCCAGGTCCTCCCCAGAGCCCAGGGTCAGAGGTGGCCCTGCCCTCAACTGCTTTAGCTCCAGCTCCACCAGCTCTCCGGCTGCCTCCTCCTGATTCCGGCCCAGGCTGGTCGGCACACCTCTCTTGCGATTTCTCAACTCGCACCCAGCGGGAGGGCCAGCTTGGAACTCCAGAGGGGTGGATTTACCCCTTTTGAGGTGGTTTAAGAACCAGGCAATTACTGATTCGGGTACATTAAGGGCTCCAAAACACTTGTTTCCCATCTTTCCTCCCTCGAGGAATCCATAGGCTCCAATATGCCCCTTTCCCGGCCCAACCAAGCAAAACTGCTCCATGAGATAACCGTTTGCAGCGTGGCTCAGCGGAAAGAGCCCGGGCTTGGGAGTCAGAGGTCATGGGTTCGAATTCTGGCTCTGCCACTTGTCAGCTGGGTGACTGTGGGCAAGTCACTTGACTTCTCTGGGCCTCAGTTACCTCATCTGTAAAATGGGGATGAAGACTGTGAGCCTCACGTGGGACAACCTGATTACCCTGTATGTACCCCAGCGCTTAGAACAGTGCTCTGCACATAATAAGCGCTTAACAAATACCAACCTTATTATTATCTATTCACCCAACACCCTCCTTTCTTCACATTCGGAGACAACACAAAGGTGATTTGACAGACAGATGCCTAAAACCGTAGAGGAATAGTTGGAGGTCAATAAAACATCCTTCTGGGTTTGTCCACACAGACAGAATAGCTTCATCTGAAAGCTTCATCTGAAACAACTGTTTTACCCTGACTTGTTTTTATCTGGAATGGATCAGGACAAGGGAAGGAAGCTCAAGACTACCCTAATCCCAGAAACGGAAACGGAATTGGCCAGACCATGCTGGGACTTTCGTCGGATAGGACCATTCAGGCCCTGGCAGCAGTCCACATTAATTTCATCTCATTTCAGGGCAGCCCCCTAAACAGCTAGGACCGATGCCCAAGGTAAGAGGTGGACTTGAGCCCTCAACTGGGCCTTCTGGAGTGGCCGGAGGAAAAGTTTGTCAGGGAACTGAATCTCTATCACTTCGAGAGGAACGCAAATCGGGGAGCATTTTTTTGGTTCAATTCCCCATCGAGTCAGACTTTCTTGAATAAATGAGGTCGTTACTCCTGCTTCTAAAAACTAGCAACTGCAGTCAGGGGAAAACAGAGAGCCTGCAGTATTTCACTTACCCTTCAAAATCCCTTTGAGTTCATAGTCATATTTTTATATGTTAGTAGGTTATTAGTATTTATACTGGTGGGGGTAAATTGCCTCACACGCAATCACTTAGTTTGAGGTGGGAGCGACTTAGGCTCTCTGGAAATATGGGGCATTATTCCCCTCCTCGGGAAGTTATTTCCCTAACCATGAGACACTTAAAAAAGAACAGATCACACCTTCTCGGGACTGAGAAAGAGGTAGAGAGAGGGAGCAACAAGACTCTTCCAAACAAGGGTTTCTTGGCCTCCTTGCCAAAAACCTCAATGGAAACTCATTTTCCCCAACTCAGTTTGGGCAGAGAAGGGCAACCAAGACTCGGGGGGCGGGGTAGGCAGAGAGAGCAACTTTCAGCTAGGACAGCTGATGCCGGAAACCCCCGGGGCTCTAAGGGAAGGACACACTCTTCACCCTATTTCCAGTCATCAATAATAATAATAATGGTACTTGTTAAATGCTTACTCTGTGCCAAGCACTGTTCTAAGCACTAGGGTTGATACAACTTAAACTAAGGCCCAGAGAAGTGAAGTGACTTGCCCATGGTCACACAACAGGCAAGCTGCAGGGCCGGGATTAGAACCCAGGTCCTTCCGACTCCCATGCCCGTGCTCTATCCACCAGGCCATGCTGCCTCTCTAGTTCTAATGCTCATCAGCATGGGAAGCCCTAACTGAATCTTGATGACGGTTCACTCAGGAAAAAAAACACCACACAAGATAATACAAAGTTAAGACTCCTTCACCTAGCAGGTAATAGAAGCAGCGTGGTGAAGTGGAACAAGACCAGGGTCTGGGAGTCAGAGGACCTGGGTTCTAATCCCATCTCCGCCACTCCCCTACTATGTGACCTTGGGCCGGTCACTTCACTTCTCTGGGCCTCTGTTTCCTCATCTGGAAAATGGGGATTCGATACCTGTTCTCCCTCCTACTACACTGTGAGCCTCATATGGGACAGGGGCTGTGTCCAAGATGATGATCTTGTTTCTACCCCAGCGCTTATTACATATGGCACATAGTAAGCATTTAACAATTATGGCAACTACTATGGAATTTTGCGGGTCAAAAAACGTCAGTGGAGCCAAAAGGGATTCGGATCGATTCATGAGTGAGCACCCATAGTGGGGGAGACTAGAGTGAAGGATGGGATGGAGAAGGGAAAGTTAAAGGAATTGGGTGACCCATCTCTAAGCAAGAGGATGGAGGTGCAGGAGGGCAACCACTACACTGTTCCATAAAGCATCCTGATGTCCCTGCTAGAGACAAAATCTGGAACAGATTTGTCCCGGGATTGCAGTGCTGATATTTGTTAAGACTTTCCTGGGAAAGGTCACTAAAAAACCCCACATTTGATGGAGCTGCACGTTGGGGACAGAAAATGGATTGATGTGGCCCGACAGCTGGAGGGCGGGGAGTTGGGGGAGTATCCAAATCTGAATAGGCCACTGGCCTGGGGGTCAGAAGGTCCTGCGTTCTAATCCCAGGTCCGCCACATGTCTGCTGTGTGACCTGGGGCAAGTCGCTTCACTTCTCTGGCGTCAGTTACCTCATCTATAAAATGGGGGTTAAGCGAGTGAGCCCCATGTGGGACAGGGACTATGTCCCACCTGATAAATTTGTATCTACCCCGGTGCTTAGAACAGTGCTTAGCACATTGTAAGCACTGAACAATTACCATAGTTATTATTATAATAATGTTGGTATTTGTTAAGCGCTTACTATGTGCCGAGCACTGTTCTAAGCGCTGGGGTAGACATAGGGGAATCAGGTCGTCCCACGTGGGGCTCACAGTCTTAATCCCCATTATACAGATGAGGTTACTGAGGCCCAGAGAAGTGAAGTGACTTGCTCAAGGCCACACAGCAGATGTGGCAGAAGCCAAATTAGAACGGTACGGTATTAGATTCCTCCTGGGAAATCTAAGTCTCAGAGGGGCAAGGGAGTGGTTAGTGCATAGGATTAACACTCGGGACCCTCTTCACCATTGCATGTTCTAAATTTGAGCCAAGTGAAAGCACCAAATGGAGAGAGAAAGGGGCTTGGCATCACTAGCTTCTGCCACTGGCCTGCGGGGTAAACATGGGCATGACTGAGAGAAGCAGCGTGGCCTAGTGGATAGAGCACCGGCCTAGGAGTCAGAGGGACTTGGGTTCTAATCTCGTCTCTGCCACTGTTTGCTGGGTGACCTTGGGCAGGTGAACCCAGACTCAGTTCTCTCGTCTGTAAAATGGGGATGAAGACTGTGAGTCCCAGGTGAAGCAGGGACTGTGTCGAACCTGATTCCCTTGTATCTATCCCACTGTTTAGTATGGTGTCTGGCACACATAGTAAGAGTTTAGCAAATACCATAAAAAAAGTCACAACTTTCCTGACCCTCAGTTTCCTTATTTGAAATGGGGATAAGGTATCTCACCTCTCTCCCTCTTAGGTTGTGAGCCCTGAGACAGGAACTACCACTGATCTGACTGTTGTGTATCTAACCCAGTGAGTAGCACATACTGCTTAATAAATGCAGTAATTAATATGCAGAAGCTTCACATAGGAAGCAGCGTGGCCTAGTGGAAAAAGCTCAGATCTGGAAGTCAGAGGACCTGGGTTCTCATCCCAGCGCCGCCACTTGCCTGCTGTGTGACTCTGGGCAAGTCAATTCACTTCTCTGTACCTCAGTTTCCTCAACTGTAAAATCGGAATTAGAACCTACTCCCTCCTAATTAGACTCTGAACCCCATGAGGAACAGGATCTATGTCCGACCTGATTAACTTTAACCTACCCCAGCGCTTAGAACAGTGCTTGATGCATTGTAAGTGCTGAACAAATACCATTAAAAACCAAAAAAACCCAAAATCCCCCTATTCAAAAAAAATCTTAAAAAGGCTATCAACTTTCAAGTTCCGGCATCGGAAAGCCCAAGCGCTTTTTAGGGGAGCTGAAGAAAGGAGAATCCAGGAAACCAAGAGTAGCATTGCTTAGTGGAAAGAGCAAGGGCTTGGGAATCAAAGGACGTGGGTCTAGTCCCAGCTCCGCCACTTGTCTTCTGCGTGACTTTGGGCAAGTCACTTAACTTTTCTATGCCTCAGTTACCTTATCTGTAAAATGGGGATTAAGACTGTGGGCCTCACATGGGACAGCCTGATTACCTTGTATCTACCCCAGGGCTTTAGAACAGTGCTTGGCACATAGTAAGCACTTAAATACCATAACTATCATTATTATTATTATTATTATCCCTACAGTTTTGCACTTTTCAGGCAGTGGTACTAATACCAACCACTAGAGGAGGTACAAAACACACCAGGTGGCCGCCATCTAATCTGTATTTACTTTCTCGAGAGCAGATCAGAGAGATGTGTCTGCTTCAGGGAGAGTTGGGTCTTTCCATTATAAAGAGAAAAATCATGTTTAAAGTTTGCTTTGTCACTAAGTGCAGCTTTTAGTTCTCCATTCTGGATAATAGTAGTAATATAAATGATAATAACGATGATGATAATAATTAAGGTATTTGTTAAGCACTTACTATGTGCCTAGCACTCTTCTAAGCAACTCCATTCCGGATAGTAGTAATAATATAAATGATAATAACGATGATGATAATAATAAATAATTAAGGTATTTGTTAAGCGCTTACTATGTGCCTAGCACTCTTCTAAGCATGGGGGTAGATACAAGGTAATCCGGTTCTCCCAAATGAGGTAACTGAGGCACAGAGAAGTTAAGTGGCTTGCCCAAGGTCACACTGCAGACAAATGGCGGAGCAGGGATTAGAACCCACGTTCTCTGACTCCCAAGCCTGGGCTCTTTCTGCTAAGCCACACTGCTGATGATGGTGGTATTTGTTAAGCGCTTTCTATGTGCCAGACTCTGTAATGATAATTCATAATTACGGTACTAGTTAAGTGCTTACTATGTGCCAAGCACTATTCTAAGTGCTGGGCGAGATTCAAGGTAATCAGGTGGGACACAGTCCCTGTCCCACATGGAACTCACAATCTTAATAAGGGCTGTACTAAGGGCTGGGGTAAATTCACTCATTCAATTGTATTTCTTGAGTGCTTACTATGTGCAAAGCACTGTACTAAGCACTTGGGAGAGTACAATATAACAACAAACACATTCCGTACCACAACCAGCTCATAGATGGACCCAGTCCCTGTCCCACATGGGGTTTACAGTCTTAATCCCCATTTTACAGATGAGGAAACTAAGAAGTTAAGTGACTTGCCCAAGATCACACCGCAGACAAGTGGCAGAGCCAGAACTAGTAGAGATTTTCTCCATGCTCTCAGGGGTAAAAGATGGAGACCTGTAACACTCTTGGGGGAAGAACTTTGCCCAAGAAGTCCAGCCCTAAACAGTGGGAGAGGAAGGCAGAGCTGGGCCTTTGAAGGGGCTTTCCCCTTACTGCCACTGGTCTGGGTTGCCCTCAACACACTGAAAAGCAGTGTGACCTAGTGAATAGAGCATGGCCTGGAAGTCAGAAGGACCTAGGTTCTAATTCCAACTCCAATACATAATAATAATAATAATGATGGTATATGTTAAGAGTTGACTATTCATTCAATCGAACTATGTGCCAAAAGAGCTGGGGGAGATATAAGGTCATCAGGTTGTCCCACGTGGGGTGCACAGCCTTAATCCTCATTTTACAGATGAGGGAACTGAGGCACAGAGAAGTGAAGTGACTTGCCCGAAGTCACACAGCTGACAAGCGGCGGAGCTGGGATTAGAACCCACAACCTCTGACTCCCACGCCCGGGCTCTTTCCACTGAGCCACACTGCTTTTCTGGGCAAGTCACTTCACTTCTCTGGGCCTCAGTTCATCTGTAAAATTGGGATTGAGACTGTGAGCCTCACATGGGACAGAGACTGTGTAAGAGCTTAATACTATTATTATTATTACCTCATTTACCTCATCTGTAAAATGTGGTTAAGAGTGTGAGCCCCATATGGGACAGTGATGGTGTCCAACCTGATTAACCTGTATCTATCCCAGTGCTTAGAACAGTGCTTGGCATATAGTAAGTGCTTAACAAGTACCATAGTTATTATTATTATAACACTCTGCTGAGAATAGTTTGATGCAAACTGTGGCTGGTTTTAAAGTTCTGAAAGGGCCCCTTCTCTACCACCTGCAACAGAACGATTGAAAGTCTGCTTGCTTCCAAGACGGTGGCCTAGCACTCACAACTCAAGAAGCAGCATGGCCTAATGGATAGAGCCCGGGCCTGGGAGTCGGAAGGTCCTGGGTTCTAATCCAGGCTCTGCCACTTGTCTGCTCTGTGACCTCGGGCAAATCACTTCACTTCTATGGGCCTCAGTTTCCTCATCTGGAAAATGGGGATAAAGGCGGTGAGCCCTATATAGGACAGGGACGGTGTCCAACCCAATTAACTTGTATCTACCCCAGCACTTAGAATAGTGCCTGGCACATACCATAATTCTTATTATTGATATTATTATTAATATACTGAGGTTTTCCAAGCACCGATCCAGCCCAGGGTTTCCAGGCCTGTTGATATTGGTGCCAACTGGGAGCCTAGACCCCCCGTTTGGGCCCCCAAACCTTCTGGCTGGTCCCGCCTGACCTGAGCCCTGGAATCGGTCTGGCACCGGCTCGGAGAGGACAGACTCCTCCCCACTCACCACATTCCCAAAGCTGCCCCCACAGGGACAACCTCCCGCTGTTCCGGACCCCACGGAGACCTCAAACGGGGGTTGGGCAGGGGTGGGCTGGGGTTAAGACCCTGCCGTCCCCCGAAAAGGCCAGGTGCACTTTTTCTGTTGGTGTGGGACTCATAATGCGAGTCGCAAGACACCCCAAGGACTAACTTTCCCCCCCCCCCCAAATGGATGCAACCCCTGCTGGGCTGGGTCCTTCTGGCCTTCTGACACCCAGCTCCTCCCCCTCAGTCCCAAGCCATCAGGCGAATCACTGCTCCCCTTAAAAAACAAAACAAGAATCCCCTTTTTCTAGCCCATTCCGTTGATTCGATCTCACTCGCCCAAGCCCTCGCCGGTCTGAGAAACCTGAACCCCCAGCGTCACCGGCCCGATTGCTCCACAAGCTGGACCCGATCACAGGCCGGAATGAGGGGGAGGGAGGTGGGAAGAGGAGAGGGAAACGTACTTGCGTGTTTGTCTGCCAGGGCAATGAGAGTGCTCGATATGTCCCGCCGCCGGTAGAAACACACCACCTTGGCTTCCACGTTCCCATTGGCTGTCTGCGACGGGGAAAGACGGAGAAGTGGTTAAGAAGACGTGCAAGAATAACCGAAAATAGTCATTCGTTTATTTATGTATATTGATGTCAGTCTCCCCCTAGACTGTGAGCTCGTTGTGGGCAGGGAATGTGTCTGTTGTTCTACTATACTCTTCCAAGTGCTGAGTACAGTGCTTTGCACCCAGTAGGCACTCAATAAATACAACTGAATGAACTGAACCAACCAAAGTCGTTGGCTCTCCAAGGGTTGGGATTCAATTAGACTGGATAATAGTCAATTAGCCCCCTAGTAATTATTTTTTATGGTGTTTGTTACTGTTTACTAAGCATTGGGGTAGATACAAGATAATTGGGTTGGACACAGCCCCTGTCCCACAGAGAACTACCAGTCTTAATCCCCATTTTACAGATGAGGTAACTGAGGCCCAGGGAAGTGAAATGACTTACCTAAGGTCACACAGCAGACAAGTGGGCCTGGCAGTCAGAAGCACCTGAGTTCTCATCTCAGCTCTGCCATTTGTCTGCTGTGTGACCTTGGGCAAGTCACTTCACTTCTGAGCCTCCATTACCTCATCTATAAAATGGGGATTAACACAGATGAGTCCCACGTGGGACATGGACTATGTCCAACTTGATGATCTTGTATCCACCTTAGAGCTTAGTACAGTGCCTGGCACACAGTAAGTACTTAACAAATACCATTTCAAAAAAAAAGGTGTGGAAGAGATCGACTTTCTGCTGGAATCGGCCATCGTCCAGTTCCCAGGACCAAGCCCGGCTTTAAGGGTTCTGGTGTCCGTGCAGTTAGGCTGATTCTGCAGCCCTCCATTTCCTTGTTATTAAGTCAACAGTCCTGTCAGCTGACTGTGGCTTCTTTGCTACGGCTCTGGCTTCAAATGAAACTCTCAACTTGACTGGGCTAACTGGAGAATTCCTGATCTGATTTTTAAACATCTCAAATTTACTCTCATTTCTCCAAGAGGTCTTGAAACCTTGCTATTTGCCTGGCTGTTTCTGGTAACAGCCACACAAAAAATAGAACGAAAACATAATGAAGACATTTGGGTTTGCTAGTATTTTTTAGAAGAAATGTCTACAGGAGGCTGTGGGAATGGATTAGGAATTCATTTTAATTAGCAAAAGGCAGAATGTAGCTCAAAGCCTCAAGATAAGATAAGCCTTAAGACAAGCAGCATGGCCTAATCGAAAAAGCATGGGCCTGGAAGTCGGGGACCTGAGTTCTAATCCCAAATCCACCACTTCCCTGCTCTATTTGAAGTCTGATGAGGCCTCAGTGACCTCATCTGTAAAACGGGGATTAAGACTGTGAGCCCCATATAGAACACAGACTGTGTCCAACCTGATTCTCTTGTATCTACTCCAGCTCTTATTTAGTACAGTGCCTAGCACACAGTAAGCGCTTAACAAATACCATAAAGTAATAATAATAAAAAAAGATAACGGAAAAAGTTAGCTATTTACCTTATTGAGCTCCTCTATTCTTCTTATCAAGTAGGGGTTGCTTGAAGAATTTTCAAAGTAGACGTAATCTGAAATATTGACAGAGAAAAACATAAATACTGATAGCTTTATTGCAAAGAACCCACGATGCTTGACAGAGAAAAACATAAATACCGATACCACGGTGCCAGGCCTTTTCCTCTGCCCATTCTCCTCCTGGCACTGCATTATCGTGGCTTAGCAGAAAGAGCTCGGGCTTGGGAATCAGAGGACATGGGTTCTAATCCCGGCTCTGCCACTTGTCTATTGTGTAATGCGTGACCTTGGGCAAGCCGCTTCACTTCTTTGGGCCTCAGTTACCTCATCTGTGAAATGGGGAATATTACTGTAAGCCCCAAGTAGGACAACCTGATTACCTTGTATCTACTCCACCATTTAGAACAGTGCTTGGCACATAGTAAGAGCTTAACAAATACCATAAAAATAATTATTATTATCCCAGCACCAGGCACCACTTTGAATTTCCCCTTCAGCTAACATCCACTGAGCCAAAGACTGTCGAACTCAGAACCGCAATCTCGGTGTCATCCTTGACTCATCCCTCTCGTTCACCCCACACATCCTATCCGTTACCAAGACCTGCTGGTTTCACCTCTACGATATCGCCAAGATCCGCCCTTTCCTCTCCACCCAAACGGCTACCTTACTGTTACGGGCTCTCGTTATATCCCGGCTAGACTACCGTGTCGGCCTTCTCTCTGACCTCCCTTCCTCCTCTCTCGCCCCGCTCCGGTCTATTCTTCACTCCGCCGCCCGGCTCATCTTCCCGCAGAAACGATCTGGGCATGTCACTCCCCTTCTTAAACAACTCCAGTGGTTGCCTATCGACCTCCGCTCCAAACAGAAACTCCTCACTCTAGGCTTCGAGGCTCTCCGTCACCTCGCCCCTTCCTACCTCTCCTCCCTTCTCTCTTTCTACCGCCCACCCCGCACGCTCCGCTCCTCTGCCGCCCACCTCCTCACCGTCCCTCGGTCTCACCTATCCCGCCGTCGACCCCCGGGTCGCGTCCTCCCGCGGTCCCGGAACGCCCTCCCTCCTCACCTCCGCCAAACTGATTCTCTTTCCCTCTTCAAAACCCTACTTAAAAATCACCTCCTCCAAGAGGCGTTCCCAGACCGAGCTCCTCTTCCCCCTCTACTCCCTCTGCCATCCCCCCTTTACCTCTCCGCAGCTAAAGCCTCATTTTCCCCTTTTCCCTCTGCTCCTCCACCTCTCCCTTCCCATCCCCACAGCACTGTACTCGTCCGCTCAACTGTATATATTTTCGTTACCCTATTTATTTTGTTAATGAATTGTACATCGCCTCGATTCTATTCAGTTGCCATCGGTTTTTACGAGATGTTCTTCCCCTCGACGCTGTTTATCGCCATTGTTCTCGTCTGTCCGTCTCCCCCGATTAGACCGTAAGCCCGTCAAACGGCAGGGACCGTCTCTATCTGTTGCCTACTTGTTCATCCCAAGCGCTTAGTACAGTGCTCTGCACATAGTAAGCGCTCAATAAATACTATTGAATGAATGAATGAATGAACCTCTTCAAACTGCTGCCTACTAGATAATAATTAATCGGTGTTTGTTAAGCACTTACAATGCGTCAAGCACCGGTCTAAAGTTTTGGGATAGACACAAGATAATCAGGTTGGAAACAGTCCCTGACCCAGTCTGAGTATGAGAGAGGATGGGTGTTGAATCCCCATTTTAGAAGTGAGGAAACTGAGGCACAGAGAAGCTGAATGACTTGCCCAGGGTCACAGAGCGGGCTAGTGGCAGAGCCGGGATTAAAACTTAAGTCTTCTGACTCCCAGACTCAGGCTCTTTCCATTAGGCCATGTTCCTGCCCACTGATCAGATTACCCTCAGATTACACAGATGCCCACTCAGGATACACAAAGGAGACAGCCCTCGGCTACAGCAGTCAGAACTGGACTCCCTCCTCCCAAGTCCCTGACAAAACCGGGGGGTTTTTCCCCGGCGGGGGAGGGACACACACAAAATGGTGGCTTCTGGACCCAAATCCACCAGGCTATAGCCCTTCTCAATCAATCATAATCATAATTATTCATTCATTCACTCCACCGTATTTACTGAGCGCTTATTGTGTGGAGAGCTTACTGTGTATATTAAGCACTTGGGAGAGTACAATACAAAAATAAACAGGCACTTTCCCTGCTTACAGTCCGGGAAAGGCGGGGTAGAGCCTAGATAATAATTACAATAAATATGGCATTCTTTAAGTGCTAACTACGTTCCAGGCACTGTTCTAAGTGCTGGGTAGATAGAGAAGCAGCGTGGCTCAGTGGAAAAAGCACGGGCTTGGGAGTCAGAGGTCATGGGTTCAAATTCCAGCTCTGCCACTTCTCAGCTGTGTGACTGTGGGCAACTCACTTACCTTCTCTGTGCCTCAGTTACCTCATCTGTAAAATGGGGATTAAGACTGTGAGCCTCACATGGGACAACCTGATTACCCTGTATCTACCCCAGCCCTTAGAACAGTGCTCTGCACATAGTAAGCACTTAACAAATACCAACATTATTATATGAGATAATCGGGTGGGACCCAATCCCCGTCCCACACAGGGCTCAGTCTCAATCCCTATTTTACAGATGAGGGAACTGAGGCACAGAAGTTAAGTGATTCGCCCAAGGTCACACAGCAGAGAAGTGGTGGAACCAGGATACTCGTAGCCACAGCCAACCTGAAACTCCGACTGCCCAACAAATCTTCCCCACAACTTCCAGCATCCTGCCTCAAATAAACCCTCCAGCCACCCCTAGTCCTCACGTATTTGCTTATACTCATCCTCCACACCTATGGCTATACGATAATTCAATTTAAGAGCATTTAATAATGTTGGTGTTTGTTAAGCGCTATGTGCAGAGCACTGTTCTAAGCACTGGGGTAGATACAGGGTAATCAAGTTATCCCACCTGAGGCTCACAGTCTTAATCCCCATTTTACAGATGAGGTAACTGAGGCCCAGAGAAGTTAAGTGTTAAGTATATATTGAGCGCTTACTGTGTGCAGAGCACTGTACTAGGCATTTGGGAGTGTAGAACACTAAATAGACACGTTACCTGGCCACGATGAGGTTACAGTCTAGAGGGGAGGGGGAGACAGACATTAATACTCATGCTCTTAGTACAGTGTACTGTTTCCAGTGGTGCTTGATAAATACTACTAGTATTGAGAAGCAGCAAGGCCTAGTGGCAAGAGCCCAGGCTTGGGGCCAGAAGACATGGGTTCTAATCTTGACTCCACCACTTGTCTGCTGTGTGTTCTTGGGCAAATCACTTAACTTCACTGTGCCTCGGTTACCTCATCTGTAAAATGGGGATTAGGACTGTGAGCCCCGCATGAGACAACCTGATTACCTTATATCTACCCCAGGGCTTAGACCAGTGCTTGACACATAGTAACTGCTTAACAAATACTATAATTATTATTATTAGTTGAAGTAATAGTATTTAAAACTTGCCCCTTCCCACCCCCATAAAATCCTTCCTTCCCTTCTGTTTCCACCTCAAAGTGAGAAGCTGACACCTACAGGAAACTTCCGCCTACAAGCGGTAATGAGCGGTCTCTCAGCCACCCACCGTTTCTCCTGGGAAAAGGAGAGCCTGCCTCTTCAATCAAATCATTCAATGGTATTTATTGAGTGTTTACTGTGTGCAGAGCACTGTACTAAGTGCTTGCAAAAGTACAATACAGCAAATACAGCCTCTGGCTCCCGGGCCGGCCGCTGGGGCCCAAGACGGTGGTCCTCGCAACCAGGATGTTTGAGGCTGAGCATCTCTGGAACGCAATAGGGAGCCTGGGAGCTCGCCGTCCAGCACCCGGGGGGCTCTGACTCCAAGCTCCGGTCTCTCCTGCCTCTCGTCCCCTCGCTCACGCTACTCCCCTGCTTCCGACTGGCCCCCTCCCCACATCAGACAGATCCCAGCTCTCCCCATATTCAATTCCCTCCTCCAAATCCCCCTCCGACACATTTTGCCCCATTCATTTCCCAGCAGGCTGAGCCATAGTGATCAATCCTATTTACTGAGCACTTACTGGATGTAGAGAACACAATACAACACGGTTGGTGGACAGTTGGTTCCATGCTCATGAGCTTACAGTCTAGACGAGCAGTCGTGTTATGCATTCGGCCAACCTACTATGCCAACCTGTTCACTGTACCTCTATCATCTATCTCACCGCTGACGTCTCACCCATGTCCTGCCTCTGGTCTGGACCATCTTCCCTCTTCATAACCGACAGACAATGACCTCCCCAACCCTGCTTCAAAGCCTTATTGAAGGCATACCTTCTCCAAGAGGCCTTTCCTGACTAAGCCCTCATTTCCTCTTTCCATTCATTCAATCATATTTATTGAGCGCTTACTACGTGCAGAGCACTATACTAAGTGCTTCCCATTCCCTTCTGTGTCACCCTGATTTGCTCCCTTTATTTACCCCTCCTTCAGCTCCACTGAACTTATGTCCTTATCCATAATTTATTTATATTAATGTCTGACTCCCCCTCTAGACTCTAAACTTGTTGTAGGCAGGGACTGTCTCTCTTATAGTGTTATACTGTACTCTTCCAAGCGCTTAGTACAGTGCTCTGCACACAATTAGTGCTCAATAAATATGATTGGTTGATTGATGCAGCCTGCTCTAGCAATTAGGAGCATGTTTACATCCTCTTTTACCATTTTTTAATTCTTTATTTCACTATGAAATACTTTTTTTTACATCCATCTCCCTCACTGATACATAAGCTCCTTGTGATCACGGAATGTGTAACTGTCATTCTGAACTTTTCAAGTTCATTCATTCAATCGTATTTATTGAGTGCTTACTGTGTGCAGTGCACTGTTCTAAGCGCTGGGATAGATACAGGGGAATCAGGTTGTCCCACATGAGGCCCACAGTTTTAATCCCCATTTTACAGATGAGGTAACTGAGGCACAGAGAAGTGACTTGTCCACAGTCACACAGCTGACAAGTGGCAGAGCTGGGATTTGAACCCATGACCTCTGACTCCCATGCCCGGGCTCTTTCCACTGAGCCACGCAGCTTCTCTCTTTTAAAGTAAGTCCTCACTTGCTCTTCTTCCATTCCCTTCTGGATCACTCTTGACCTTGAATTTGCCCCCTCTACTCACCCCTCCCTCAACGCCAAAGCATTTATGTACATATCCATCATGTATTTCTTAATAATTAATGCCTGTCTCTCCTTCTAGATTGTGAGCTCATTAAGGGGAGGGAACGTATCTGCCAACTCTGCTATACTGTACTCTCATAGACACTTAGTTCAGTGCTCTGCACCCAGTAAGGGCTCAACAAATAATAATTATAATTATGGTATTTGTTAAGCTCTTACTATATGCCAGATACTGTACTATGTGCTAAAGTGGACACAGGCAAATCGGGTTGGACACGGTCCCTGTCCCATGTGGGGCTCACAGTCTCAATCCCCAATTTACAAGTGAGGGAACTCAGGACCAGAGAAGTGAAATGACTCGCCCCAGGTCACACAGCAGACAAGTGGTGGAGCTGGAATTAGAACCCATGACCTTCTGATTCCCAGGCCCGTGCTCTATCCACTACGCCACACTGATTCACCCAATAAATACCCCGGTTGATGGATAAACCATGAGGATGTCATCAGGCCATTCTACTAGCGGCTCATCCCTTGTCTCTCTCTTTTCTTGTTTTATGCTGTCAAGTTGTCTCTGACCCATTGCGACCCCATGGACACATAATAATAATAATAATGACGGTGTTTGTTAAGCGCTTACTATGTGCCAAGCACTGTTCTAAGCACTGGGATAGATACAAGGTAACGAGGCTGTCCCACGTGGGGCTCACAGTCTTAATCCCCATTTTCCAGATGAGGCCACTGAGGAACAGAGAAGTTAAGTGATTTGCCCAAAGTCACACAGCTAAGTGGTGGAACACCCCACCTCCATCTGCCATCGTTCCGGTAGTGGATCCGTAGAATTTTCTTGGTCAAAATCCAGAAGTGGTTGACCATCGCCTCCTTCCGCGCAGTGAACTTGAGTCTCCGCCCTCGACTCTTCCCCGGCCGCTGCTGCCCGGCTCAGAGGAGTTTGCCTCTCTCTGACTGTTTTAATTGTCTCCAGATTCCAGCCTCACCAACCTTGGGCCCCCTCCCTTCTTTGTTCAACAGTCTGCTTCCTTCCCTCAGCGCTCGGGCTGCTTGGCTGGGACAAGCAGCGTGCGAGCCATCTGAACAGCAAAGGGATGGCAAATCCTACCGGTTTTAGGCAGGATAAGAGGAATAGCCTGGGGCAGCGGGAGTAAAGTGATGCATTTGGGGATTCTATGGGAAGCGCCCCAGGCAGCTTCGGAAAAGAGTTTCATCCTTCCTTCCTCTAAGTCCCAGTGGCAGAGCTTCTGGTGTACGCGGAGGCCATTAAGCGCGGAGGCCATTAAGCGGCCACAGAAAAAGACCAGAGGCCACAGAAAGACAATGACAAGTATCATTTCTGAAGAGCTTTGCCCAAAAAAATAAACGTTCCCTGATTGAGCCCTTATTTCCCTTACTCCCTCTCCCTTCTGAGTCATAGCCTATATACTTGAATTTGTACTGCTGAAGCATGATATTCATCTCATGACACCTACATAATAATAATAATTATGCTATTTGTTAAGCGCCTACTATGTGCCAGGCACTGTACTAAGCGCTGGGGTGGACACCAGCAAATTGGGTTGGACACGGTCCCTGTTCCACATGAGCTCATGGTCTCAACCCCCATTTTCCAGATGAGGAAACTGAGGCCCAGAGAAGTGAAGTGACTTGCCCAAGGTTACACGGCAGAAAAGTGTGGGAGCCTGGATGAGAACCCAGATCCTTCTGACTCCAAGGTCTGTGCTCTGAATAGGCCTTGCTGAGAATTTAGATTGTGAGCCCCAGGTGAGACAGGAACTGGGTCCAACCCAATTTACATTTGTTTGTTTGTTTATATGGTATTTGTTGAGTGCGTAAGATGTGCCAGGCACTGTTCTAAGCACTGGGTTAGATACAAGCTCATCAGGTCCCACATTGGGCTCACAATCTTAATCCCCCTTTTACAGATGAGATAACTGAGGCCCAGAGAATTTAAATGACAGGCCCAAGGTCACAGAGCACACAAGTAGCAGCGCCAGGATTAGAACCTAGGCCCTTCCGACTCCCAGGCCTGTGCTCTAGCCACTAGGCCATGCTGCTTCTCACTGGTCTTCCTGGTTCCAGCCTGGACAAGGCTCGGGTGCAGGTCTTAATCCAGACTTGCCAGGAAAGGTCAAGGGAGATGGACAAGGAGCTGATTGGACTGGAGACCACGGGCAAGGCTGACTGGATATCAAGCACTGTGGCCTCTAGGAGCAACTGGACAGGGCAAACGGTCAACTCGGGCCTGGAGGGCCTGTGCCCCTGCGAGGTAATAACTGGGCTGGTCCTCCCACCCCACTAGGCTAAACCACCTCCCAACGGGCAGAATCTACCGTTCTTTTCCCAACTGGCAAAGCAGAAGGTCTCCTGCCTCGGCTGGAACAAGGCTAATGAAAACAGAAATAACCGAAAATGAACCAGAAGGTTCAAATGGCGGCTGGACAGATTAGGGATAATTCACCTCAAAGCCATTAGGTCTAGACCACAGTGCACTGATGCAAGCTAAGGCAGGACGGGGCAATGTCAGAGAAATTGCGGAGGGGGGATAAGTATTTGAGATGTGAAGAGATTACCTAGATAACTCTACTGACAGACTGTGAGCAAACTGGGGAAAATACGCTGAATAATAAATATAATAACTATACCACTGTTAATGATAATAATGACACTATAATCCAAGCACTGTGCTAAGTGCCTGGGTAGAAACAATGGGGTTCACAGTCTAAGTAGCAGGGAGAAGAGGTATTTATTGCCCGTTTTTCAGATGAAGGAACTGAGGCACAGAGAAGTGAAGTGACTGGCCCAAGGTGATGAGGCTGTTAAGTGGGAAAACTGAGATTAGAATCGAGATTCTCTGACTCCCAGGCCCGTGCTCTTTCCACAGGATCACAATGCTTCTCAATAAGTCATAGCGACGGTCCTGATGAAGATGATCTGATGAGCACCAGAGCCTACCTTGCCCACAGAAGTCCTTTCAGAGAAGTACAGGCAAGAGCACAGATCTGGGAGTCAGAAGGACCTGGGTTCTAATCCCGACTCTGCAACTTGTCTGCTGTATGACCTCGGGCAAGGTATTTAACTTCTCTGTGACCCAGTTACCTCATCTTTAAAATGGGGATTAAGACTGTGAGTTCCATTAGGGACAGGGACTGTGTCCAACCTGATTAGGTTGTGCCTACCCCAGCACTTAAGACACTTCCTGGAAAATAGCAAGCCTTTAACAAATGCCATTTAAAAAAAATAAATAAAAAAAAGAGGAACATTCATTCCCAGCAACTCAACGGGAGCAACTTGGAGCAACTCTGGAGAATTACTAGGAAGTCATTTGGAAATGCATGGAATGGACAAGAATGCTAATAAATATGGCAACAAGAATTACAGTGCCTGATAAAAATAATAATAATTGTGGTATCTGTTAAGCACTTACTATGTGCCAAGCACTGTTCTAAGCACTGGGACAGATACGAGGTAATTAGACTGTGTCCAACACGAGGCTCACGGTCTTAACCCCCGCATTTTACCGATGAGGTAACTGGGGCACAGAGAAGTTAAGTGACTCACCCAAGATCACACAGCAGATGTGTGGCAGAGCTCTGCTTATAGCTGCTCAGTACAGCACTTGGTATGTAGCCAATGCTTATATATCCCAGTTTTTATTACTGTGACTGACAGAAGCGATGGCTGGCTCTGTAGAATCCATCGGGACAGCCCTGAGTCTAAAACCTCAGGCCAACAGACCGTGAGGGGAAGAGAGTCCTACTGTGGAAAACACGGAAAGGTGTGATGGAAAAAACACGACGGCAGCTTTACGAGGACGGATGTTCCTGTCAGGAACGTCGGCTGGGCTGAGGAATTGATTCTAGTGATAGTGGCCGGCGTCGTGCCACTTTTGTCAGTCAGAGAAGCAGTGTGCCTTAGTGGCTAGAGCACGGGGCTAGGAGTCAGGTCACGGGTTCTAATCCCGCTCCGCCACTTGTCTGCTGTGTGACCTTGGGCAAGTTACTCCACTTCTCTGGCCCTCAGTTACCTCATCTGGAAAAGGGAGATGGAGACTGTGAGCCCCACGTGGGACAGAGACCGTATCCAACCCGATTTGCTTGTATCCACCCCAGAGCCTCGTACAGTGCCTGGTACAAAGTAAGCGCTTAACAGATACTATTATTATTATTATTTATTGAGCATTTACTGTTTGCAGAGCACTGTGTTAAGCACTTGGGAGAGTACAATAGAACAACAAATTCCCTGCCCACAGTGAGCTTACACTAGGCCATGTTGCTCCCCCTTATTGATAATAATAATTGTGATATTTCATTCTTTCATTCAATTGCATTTATTAAGAACTTACTGTGTGCACTGCATTTTACTGAGCGCTTAGCAGACAGAAGATAATCAGGTCCCACATTGGACTCACAGTCTAAATCAGAGGGAGAACAGGTATTGAATCCTCATTTTGCACATGAGGGAACTGAGGCCCACAAGTGAAGTGACTTGCCCAAAGGTCACAAAGCAGGCAAGTGATGAAGCCAGGATTAGAAACGAGATCCGCTGGCTCCCAGGCCACTGCTCTATCGACTAGGCCTCACTGTTTCTCCTTGATGTAGAGTGTAAGATGGCAGCTACAGTCTGGATTATGGATGCATCCATGAGGTTTTCCTCAGGCTCGGCAAATCGAAGACAGTGCTCATGAGCGTGAAAGGACACAAGGTGCGGCCACTCGGAGGCAGCCATTGTGTTGAGTTGGCCAATCCCACAGGGTCCCACGACTTTCCTCTTGAATGGAAGCCCACTGTGGGCAGGGAATGTGTCTTTATCATTGCACTGTACTCTCCCAAGCACTTAGTACAGTGCTCTGCACACAGTAAGTGCTCAATAAATATGACTGACTTTCTCTCTGTGTGGTCATCTTCCAACTCTAGCATTAAAATTGCCTCTCCGATTAGCTGATCTGATGCCGGTCCCCTTGTCAAGCTGGTTCAGGTCTTTGAACATGACTTACCATCTCTGTTATTTTGCTATAACGTCTGTCTCCCCCTCTAAACTGTAAACTCGTTACGGGCAGGGAGCGCATCTGCTAATCCTGTTGTATTGTACTTTTCCCAAGAGCTTAGAACAGTCCTCTGTACACAGTAAGTGCTCAATAAATATGACTGATTGACATCATACTTCCCCAAGCACTTAGTACATTACTCTGCACACAGTAAGCGCTCAGTAAAGACGATTGACGGTAGAAACGTTCATTTTTGGCATACGGTCCGTCATTGTGGCAGGGGTGGGCATCTGAGCTTATGATGGAGTTGGGACTCTTCCAATCAATTGATGGTCTTTATTGAGTGCTTACTGTGTGCAGAGCACTGTACTAACTACAAGACAACAGAGTCGGCAGACTCCATCCCTGCCCACAAGGAGTGTATAAGTCTACAGGCGAAGACAGACATGAAAATAAATTATGGATAGGAGAAATAGTAGAGCATAAGGATATTTACATTACACTGCAGTTTCATTTCAGGGGCAAGCGTGGCGTTTAACAGATGGTTAATTACATCTCTGGGTTGGCTTGGAAGGCCTGATGGTAGTAATAGGCTGATTTAAACCAGCGTGGCCGAGTGGCTAGAGCACGGGCCTGGGAGTCAGAAATACCCGGGTCCCGGCTCCGCCACTTGTCTGTTTTGCGCCTTGGGGCGAGTCACTTCATTTCTCTGAGTCTCAGTTCCCTCATCTGTAAAATGGGGATGAAGACTGCGAGCCCATGTAGGACAGGGGCTGTGCCTAACCTGATTAGCTTGTATCTACCCCAGTGCTTAGTAGAAAGCCTGGCACATAGTAAGCGCTTAACAAATATCATTAAAAAAAACCACCTGATATTTTATCCCTATTTTACAGATGAGGTAAAATACGATCATTTTTCTACAAAACCATTCAGTTCATGTTTCTCACTCCTCAAGAACCTCCAGGGGTTGCCCCTCCACTCTGCATCAAAGAGAAACTCCTTATCATCAGCTTTAAAGCACCCCATCACCTCACCCCCTCCTTCCTCACCTCGCTACTCTCCTACTACAACCCAGCCCGCACACTTTGCTCCTCTAAAGCCAAACTATTCGCTGTGTCTCGATCTCATCTACCTCGCCACCAATCTTTCACCTACATCCTGCCTCTAGCCTGGAACGCCCTCCCTTTTTATATCCGACAGTCACTCTCACCACCCTCAAAGCCTTACTGAAGACATCTGATCCAAGAAGGCTTCCCCAACTCATTTCCTTATCTCCCACTCTCTTCTTCATCATCCTCACACTTGTTCCCTTATTCACTCCTCCCTCAGTCCCACACAGCACTTGTGTATATATCCATAATCTCTTTATTTATATAATGTCTCTCTCCCCATCTAGACTGTAAGCTTGTTGTGGGCAGGGAATGAGACTACCAACTCCGTTATATTGTACTCTCCCAAGTGCTTAGGGCAGTGCTCTGCATAAGGTATTGATTCTTGATTCTATTTATTGCTACTGTTCTTGTCTGTCCATCTCCCCCATTAGACTGTAAGCCTGTCAAAGGGCAAGGACTGTCTCTATCTGTTACCAATTTGTACATTCCAAGAGCTTAGTACAGTGCTCTGCACATAGTAAGCGTTCAATAAATATTATTGAATGAATTGAATGAAGTAAGCACTCAATAAATACAATTGATTGATGAGGTAACTAGGTCCCCAAGAAGTCATTTAACTTTCAATAACTTGCCCAAGGTCACCCAGCAGGCAAGGGCAGAACCGGGATTAGAACCCAGGTTCTCAGCCACAGAACCTGCTGGTAAAGTTCATTTCTCTGTTGTTCCAAAAATCTATTACATTGGAGTTAACCACTAGAGAAGCAAACGTCCAGATTTCAAACCAAAAAGGTCACCTTGGGTAATATCAACCCCAGCCACCCCAAGCCAGAAACTCTAAAACTATTCAGTACACTTGGAGAGGCCCACAAATAAGCACACTTCAATAAATCAATTAGTGGCAATTACTGAGTGCTTACTGTGTGCAGAGCACTGTACTAAACACTTGGAAGAATACAACAGAGTTGATAGCTATTTCCCCCACCCACAAGGAGCTTACACTCTAATCACTCTAATCTAATCGATTAGACTGTAAGCCTGTCATTGGGCAGGGATTGTCTCTATCTGTTGCCGAATTGTACATTCCAAGCGCTTAGCACAGTGCTCTGCACATAGTAAGCGCTCAATAATTACTGTTGAATGAACGAATAATCAAAGAGCACAAAGCAAGGCCTGCTTACAGCCGAGGCAATGTGAGGACAAATCAATCAATGGCATTTATTGAGCACTTATCATGTGCAGAGCACTGTACTAAGCCCTTGGGAGAGTACCATTCAGAACTGGCAGACCCGTTCTCTGCCCACAAGGAGATTACACTCAAAGAGTCACAAGCAGGACCTGCTCACAGCCGAGGGAATGCTAGGACCAGCTTTAACCAAAACAAGCAACCGGTACTCTCTTGAGTTCTGGGGTGCAGGGCACCCCCTAAGCTGTCACAAATCCCAAGGCTCGTGTTCTCAAATGGTTTCCATCAAACTGAGAAATCAAAGGACCACAGTCACCAAAGCTTCCAGCCTTCACAATCTAGTGGGTGGAAATGGAGGCGAGGCCGAGAGTCCTCTTTGCCAAGGATCCTCTGATCCCATTCCCAGACAGGCAAAATCTCTGAGATATTGGCTGGGAATAGGGCGATAGCGGAGAGTGAGGGGAGAAAGAACCAGGCAGGCTACCCCCTCCCCCCAACAACTTTCCAGACCCTCCGGATGAGAGCTGGGGGAGTTCCATTTCCTGGCTCCTTGAGCCTAAGAGCAGAGACGAGCAGTTGGCTGGTTCAGTCCCTTTGCCTCTCAAGCAGGGACTTGCAACCTCAAACTGAGGAATGGGAGTGGGCAGGGGAGCCCATGGTGGGCAGGAGTTGGGGCGTCACAAGCCTCAGCTGGGTGGTTGGTTATGAGACGCAGCGTGGCCTAGTGGAAAGAGCACGGGCCTGGCAGTCAGATGGATCTGGGTTCTAATCCCAGCTCTGCCACTTGTCTTGTGTGTGACCTTTGGCAAGTCACTTCACTTCTCAGTTACCTCATCTGTAAAATGGGGAAGAAGCCCTACATGGGATAGGGTCTGTGTCCAACCCTATTATCCTGTACCTCCTACCCCAGTGCTTAATAATAATAATAGTAATAATGTTGGCATTTAAGTGCTTACTATGTGCCAAGCACTGTTCTAAGCCCTGGGGTAGATATAAGGTCATCAGGTTGTCCCACGTAGGACTCACAGTCTTCATCCCCATTTTACAGATGAGGTAACTGAGGCCCAGAGAAGTGAAGTGGCTTGCCCAAGGTCACACAGCAGACAAGCGATGGAGCCAGGATTAGAACCTGTGACCTCTGACCCCCAAGCCCGGGCTCTTGCCACTGAGCCATGCTGCTTAATACAAGTGCCTGGTACACAGTAAGTGCTTTTAGAGGCCTTCCCAGACTAAGCCCCACTTTTCCCCATTTCTCACTCCCTTCTGTGTCGCCCTGATTTGCTCCCTTTGCTCTTCCCCTCTTCCCCACCCCACAGCACTTATGCATATATCTGTAATTTCATTTATTTATATTAATGTCTGTTTATTTGTACTGATGTCTGCCTCCCCGCCCAGACTGTGAGCTCATTGTGGGCAGGGATTGTCCCTCTTTATTGCTGTATATGTACTTTCCCAAGTGCTTAGTAGAGTGCTGTGCACACAGTAAGTGCTTCATAAATACGACTGAATGAATAACAAATACCACAATTATTATTATTTTATGTCCAGGGAAATGTGCCCAGGAGGAGATGGGGAGTGAGTCAATGGCATCTCGCTTCCCCTCGGGGCTCCCCAAATACAGGGATAGCTGCAAAAGCTGACCCATAATCTTTGTGCCACTGACAAACCCAGGTGGAGGCAGAAGGCAGCGAGCAAACAAAGAGATACGGGGAGGGGGCTGTGAGGTCTGACGGTGGGGATCTAGTTGGGCTGGAGAACTCAGCCATCTTCAACTGAAACTGTCACCTCCCCCCTCAGTCGAGGAGCCACTCGAAGCGGGTAGGGTTTCATCATCTTTTGAGGACGACAGAGAGGAATACTGACTTCCAGGTTTGGCGAGCCTGGGCGTTTATGAATGAGAGAGGAACATTAACATTAATGAGACGAGCCGCACGCAGGGGCCCTCCATTAGACAGAACACTGGTATTCTCCCTTCTGGTCTACCAGCCGAGTCCCGCGCAAGGGAGGGCTTCTAAATAGTTCATTCACTACGGGAGAGCTTTCTGGGACTCGACGTGATGTTAAAGACGGCAGAGCTGCCGAAGGCGCAATCGATCAGTGATATTCATCGAGTGGAGATGTGGGGATGAGGAAGAGACAGGAGGGTAGGTAATCTGGGGAGGGTCGGGGGGAGAGAAAAAGGGGGGAGAAGAGAGAGGGAGAAAGGGGGAAGGAAAAAGGAGAGGGGGAGGAAGGAAGGGGGAAAGAGGGAGGAAGGAGGAGGGGAAGGAGGGGAGGAAAAGGGGGGGAAGGGGGGCCCAGAAGGCAGGGAATGGGGAAAAGAGGGAAAAAGGAAAAAAGGAATAAAGGAAAAAAGGTGAAAAGGGAAAAAAGGGCAAAAGGGAAAAGGGAAAAAGGGAGAAAAAGGCAAAAGGAGACAGGCCTTGGAATTGAAAATAACCAACTTGGGTTCTCTGGGTGGGTGTGGCTGCAGCGGGGATCTTGACTCCAAAGTATCAGGAGAGGAAGTCCAGCCCACAGCAGAGGACTGACTGTCAGACTGTCAGACATCCCACAAAGGGACGTCTACGCTCTTTAGCAGAAGATCCAGATCAGGGTGAGGACGTGGCTTTGGGACAGAAAGGGGTGGACGTAGGATCCCAGCCCCCAGGGGCAGGATGTGGTAGTAAACTGACTGTGGGAGGGAGAGACACGAAGGAGACCCTGGTGGCTTCTGCTCAAGGAAACCAAGCAAATGGGAGCCTCTCCCACAAAATAGGTTTTAGGGCCATGGAGAGATAGGAGTGTTTCAGGAGCTGAGGGGTTTTTTTTCCATCTCCATCTCGGATGGTCCATGAGTCACCCAATATAAATACAATGCCTCAGTCCATTATTAGTCAGGTCTTGGAGAAACTTGGGCCCTCCCCAGGCACCATCAAGCACCCTCATACTTCTACGGGGCCCAGGATCCCAAGGCACAATGGGCTGAGCATCTGAACCAGGAGGATTGGCATTACTCATGATTTTGTGGGGTTTTTTGGGGTTTTTTTTTTTTAAAGCTTTGGCAGGATGAGCTATCAGACCTCAAAAAAAACACCATAGTGATCATCTTGTTTCTCTTCCCGCCTACACTTCAATGCCGACATTTTCAGCAGCTGCTATTTGAGAACTGCTTGCAGTACTTTCCCATCGACTTGCAAAGAACCAAAGGCAGTCAAATGATTTGATCATCAGATCTGAAACTCATCAATGATTCCAGAAAGGAGATGGTTTCCTCATCTGTAAAATGGGGATTCAATACCTGATTTTTTATGGTATTTGCTAAGCGCTTACTATGTGCCAATTGTACTGTACTCTCCCAGGCACTTAGTACAGTGCTCTGCACACAGTAAGTGCTCAATAAATATGACTGAATGAATGAATGTGCCAGACACTGTAACACTGTACTAAGTGCTGGGGTAGAGACAAGCTAATCAGTCCATATCCTACAGGAGGCTAACAGTCTTGATCCCCATTTTACTAATAAGGTAACTGAGGCCAAGAGAAGTGAAGTGACTTGCCCAAGGTCACACAGCAGACAAGTGGCAGAACCAGGATTAGAACTCAGGTCCTTCTAACTCCCAGGCCAGTGCTCTATCCACTAGGCCACGCTGCTTCTCATGGTCTCCTCCCCTTTAGAGTGTGAGCTCCATGAAGGACTGAGGCTGTATCCAATTTGATTACCTTTTATCTACCTCCATGCTTAGACCAGTGTTCGGCCCATAGTAACGAACGCCTAACGAGCACCTAACGAGCACCTAATAGCGCCTAACGAGCACCACCAATATTATCTCCCACTCAGAAGAAACTAAAAACATTTTCTGGCAGAATACCCACTATAATAATAATTATGGTATCTGTTAAGCACTTACTGTGCCAGGTTGTATTAAGCTCTGGGGTGGATGCAAGCCAATCGGGTTGGATACAGTCCCTGTCCCACGTGGGGCTCACAGTCTCAATTCCCATTTTCCAGTTGAGGTAACAGGCCCAGAGAAGTGAAGTGACTTGTCCAACGTCCCACAGCAGACAAGTGGCAGAGCAGGGATTAGAAACCATGACTCCCAGGCCCGTGCTCTATCCAGTACGCCCCACTGCTTCCCACGTGATTCCCCACGTACACACCACTCATCCCTAGGCCACAGCACGAGCGGGACATTTAAGCCGCGTCTGATCCTGGTCTCACGTGTGGAATGATCAGTGCTGGTTCACTTGTGTGGGATCCGCAGTCCTGACCGCTCACACCGAGGGTACTACTATGCTACCTTGTGACCGAGAATAGTGTAGCTGTGAACTCATTCGCTCTCACGGCTTTGACTACCATCTCTACGCAGATGACACGCAGATCTACATCTCCGCCCCTGTCCTCTCCCCCTCCCTTCGGGCTCCGTATCTCCTCCCGCCTCCGGGACGCCTCCACCTGGATGTTGGCCCGCCACCTAAAACTCGACATGAGCGAGACTGAGCTCCTCATCTTCCCTCCCAAACCCGGTCCTCTCCCCGACTTCTCTATCACCGTGGATGGCACGACCGTCCTTCCCGTCTCTCGGGCCCGCGATCTCGGTGTCATCCTTGACTCGTCTCTCTCGTTCACCCCACACGTCCTATCCCGTTACCGAGACCTGCCGGTTTCACCTTTACGATATCGCCAAGATCCGCCCTTTCCTCTCCACCCAGATGGCTAACTTACTGCTACGGGCTCTCGTTATATCCCGGCTAGACTATCGTGTCAGCCTTCTCTCTGACCTCCCTTCCTCCTCTCTCGCCCCGCTCCGGTCTATTCTTCACTCCGCCGCCCGGCTCATCTTCCCGCAGAAACGATCTGGGCATGTCACTCCCCTTCTTAAACAACTCCAGTGGTTGCCTATCGACCTCCGCTCCAAACAAAAACTCCTCACTCTAGGCTTCGAGGCTCTCCGTCACCTTGCCCCTTCCTACCTCTCCTCCCTTCTCTCTTTCTACCGCCCACCCAGCACGCTCCGCTCATCCGCCGCCCGCCTCCTCGCCGTCCCCCGGTCTCGCCCGTCCCGCCGTCGGCCCCCGGGCCGCGTCCTCCCGCGGTCCCGGAACGCCCTCCCTCCTCACCTCCGCCAAACTGATTCTCTTCCCCTCTTCAAAACCCTACTTAAAACTCACCTCCTCCAAGAGGCCTTCCCAGACTGAGCTCCTCTTCTCCCTCTACTCCCTCTGCCACCCCCCTTTACCTCTCCGCAGCTAAACCCTCTTTTTCCCCCTTTCCCTCTGCTCCTCCACCTCTCCCTTCCCCTCCCCACAGCACTGTACTCGTCCGCTCCACTGTATATATTTCCATTACCCTATTTATTTTGTTAATGAATTGTACATCGCCTCGATTCTATTTAGTTGCTATTGTTTTTACGAGATGTTCTTCCCCTTGACTCTATTTATCGCCATCGTTCTCGTCTGTCCGTCTCCCCCGATTAGACCGTAAGCCCGTCAAACGGCAGGGACCGTCTCTGTCGCTGACTTGTTCATTCCAAGCGCTTAGTACAGTGCTCTGCACATAGTAAGCGCTCAATAAATACTATTGAATGAATGAATGAAGAGGGCTGAGCCAGGAAATGTTCGTGCCCAATTGGAGGGGGTCAGGGGGGAAAAGTGCCAACCTGATTCGCTTGTATCCACCTTAGTGCCCGGCACATAGTAAGCGCTTAACAAATACTACCATTTTTCTCATTATTATCTGGATCCAGACCAGATCAAGACAACATTTTTTTTAAATGGTATTTGTTAAGCACTTACTACATGCCAGGTACTTTACTAAGAGCTGGGGTGGATAGAAACTGATCAGGTTGGGCACAACTCCTCCCAGAAAGCCTTCCCTGACTAAGTCCTCCTGTCCTTTTCTCCCTCTCCCTCTCCCCTCTGCACTGCCCTGACCTGCTCCCTTTATTCATCCCCCTTTCCAGCCCCATAGCATTTATGTCCCTATCTGTAATTTATTGATTTCTATTAATGTCGGTCTCCCCCTCTAGAATGTAGGCTTGTTGTGGGCAGGGATCGTGTCCATTATATTTTATATTGTACTCTCCCAACTGCTTAGTACAGTGGTTTACATATAGTAGGTGTTCAATAAGTACGACTGACACAGTGCCCGTCCCACAGTCTTAATCTTCATTTTACAGATAAGGCAACTGAAGCCCAGAGAAGCGACTTGCCCAAGGTCAAACAGCCGACAACTGGCGGAGCCGGCATTAGAACCCAGGTCCTACTGACTCCCAGGCCCACGCTCTATCCGCTAGGCCACTCTGCTTCTCTACGTTGCTTGTAAACTCACCCTCTAGACTGTAAGCTCATGTGAGCAGGGAAAGTGTTTACCAACTCTGCTATATTGTATTTTCCCAAGCGCTTAGTACAGTGCTCTTCACAGAGATAAATATGATTGATTCCTGACAACTTGACAGTACTTTCAGCCCCAGTGCCAGCCTGACAGCTGAATGGAGAGCTCAATGAACACTTTGACTCTACCCCCCTTGCCTTCTGACGCCACACTGCAGAGTAGGGTCAGAAGGAGAGAGATTGCCTCAGGGAAATGGTGATGCCCAGCGCCCAAGAGGCCTGCCTGGGCCAGTTAAACAAGCCCCTTTGGCGATTTCAAATCCACTCATTTATCCAATCATATTTATTGAGCACTTACTGTGTTCAGAACACTGTACTAAGTGCTTGGGAGAGTACAGTACAACAATAAATAGACAAATTCACCTTCCCTGCCCACAGCGAACTTACTGTCTAGTGGTGGGGGAGACAGACGTGAGTAGAAATAAATGACAGATATGTACGTAAGTACTGGGGGGCTGGAGGGGGGATGAATAAAGTGAGCAAATCAGGGCGATGCAGAAGGGAGTGGGAGAAGAGGAAAAGGGGGCTTAAGTCAGGGAAGCCCTCTTGGAAGAGTTGTGCCTTCAGCCCCGCTTCACCTCTGGTTCACCCAGTTTTCCTGGTCACAATAATAACAACAGTGGTATTTGTTAAGCACTTACAATGTGCCAAGCACTGTTCTAAGTGTTGGGGGGATACAAGGTAATCAGGTCGTCCCACATGGGGCTCAGAGTCTCAATCCCCATTTTAGAGATGAGGTAACTGAGGCACAGAGAAGTTAAGTGACTTGCCCAAAGTCACACAGCTGACAAGTAACGGAGCCGAAATTAGAACCTATGACCTCCGACTCCCAAGCTCGTGCTCTTTCCACTGAACCATACTGCTTTTCTAACTTCTTAGCATGAGGTTGCATCAAACAAGACCATGCCTGGTTCAAAAGGAGAAGAAATCATGGCTTCCTGAGCAGTGATTTTAAAGAGTAATAAATGAAAACCCATCACCCTGGATTGGTCAGATCGGGTCCAGGCGCTGAGATCGGGGGGGCCCCTTGATCATTAAGGTCTCCCCATGTTGAAGACGGAGGGAGATGAAGGCTGAGAAGCAGCAGGACCTACTAGAAATAGGACAGGCTTGGGAGTTAGAGGACCTGGGTTCTAATCCTGACTCCAACACTCAGCTGCTGTGTGACCTTGGGTAAGTCACTTCACTTCGCTGGGCCTCGGGTCCCTCTTCTGAAAAATGCGGATTAAATCCCTGTTCTCCCCTCCTACTTAGATCTGATCCTCTTCTAACTGCCCCAGTGCTTTAGTACAGCACTGCACTGCTGTGCGCTAAAGATAAATCAATCAATGGTGCTTATTCATTCATTCAGTCATATTTATTGAGTGCTTACTGTGTGCAGAGCACTGTATTACGCACTTGGAAAGTACAATTCGGCAACGAACAGAGACAATCCCTACCCAACAACTGGCTCACAGTCTAGAAAAAAGGGAGACAGACAACAAAACAAAAAATTTCACTCTCCTCATCCTCTCTGCCCGCCTCCTGCTTCCTAGAGAAGCCCCGGGACAGAGCAGAAGCAGCTCAGGACAGGAAGTCAGGTGGTCTCTGTGATCTCATCTATCAATCAATGGTATTTAGTGAGCACTTTCTGCAGAGCACTGTACTAAGTGTTCGGGAGAGCAGAATATAACAGAATTAATTAGCAGACGCGATCCCTGCCCCGAACGAGCTTACAGTCTAGATGACGATCTTACAGTCTATGGTGTAGATGGTGAGGAAGCTCTCTGGGGTAGTTGCAAGAAGGGGATGAGAAAAAAAAAATCAGAGTTTATTGAGCATCTGCTCTTTGCAGAGTAAAAAATGGTGGTATTTGTTAAGCGCTTACTATGTGCAAAGCACTGTTCTAAGCGCTGGGGGATACAAGGTGATCAGGTTGTCCCACTTGGGGCTCAAAGTTTTAATCCCCATTTTACAGATGAGGTCACTGAGGCACAGAGAAGTTAAGTGACTTGCCCAAAGTCACACAGCTGGCAAGCGGCGGAGCCGGGATTAGAACCCACGACCTCTGACTCCCAAGCCCGGGCTCTTTCCAGTTAGCCACGCTCAGAGTCAGGAGACCTGAGTTCTATCCCAGCTCTGCCACTTGCCTGATGTGTGACCTTGGACAAGTCACTTTACTTCTTGGTGCCTAGGTTATCTCATCTGAAAGAGGAGTCATTTTCTGTAGGGAAAGCAGCGTGGCTTGGTGGAAAGAGCACAGGCTGGGGCGTCAGAGGACATGGGTTCTAATCCCGGCTCCGCCACTTGTCTGTTGTGTGATCTTGGGCAAGCCACTTCACTTCCCTGTGCCTCAATTACCTCATCTGTAAAATGGGGATCAAGACTGCGAGCCCCACATGGGACAATATGAATAGCTTGTATTTACCCCAGCGCTTAAAACAGTGCTTGGCACACAGTAAGCGCTTAAATACCATCAATATTATAATCATTACCAACTCTCCCAAGTGAGAAGCAGCGTGGCTCAGTGGAAAGAGCACGGGCTTTGGAGTCAGAGGTCATGGGTTTGAATCCCAGCTCTGCCACTAGTCAGCTGTGTGACTGTGGACAAGTCACTTAACTTCTCTGTGCCTCAGTTACCTCATCTGTAAAATGGGGATTAAGACTGTGAGCCCCACGTGGGACAACCTGATTCCCCTGTGTCTACCCCAGCGCTTAGAACAGTGCTCTGCACATAGTAAGCGCTTAACAAATACCAACATTATTAAGTGCTTAGCGCAGTGCTCTGCTCACAGTAAGCAGTCACCTCATCTATAAAGCAGGGATGAAGACTGTGAGCCGTATGAGGGACAGGAACTGTGTCTGACCCCATTAGCTTGTACCTTTCCCAGTGCTTAGAACAGTGCCTGGCACGTAGTAAGCACTTAACAAATACCATAAAAAAAAGTAATAATGACAGTTTTTGTTAGGCTCTTACTATCTTGTATCTTACTGGGAAAGATACAAGCTTATCAGGTCAGACACCGTCCTTGTCCCATGAGGCTCGCAGTCTAAACAGGAGGGAGAAAGGGCAATTTTAAATTCCCATTTTACCGAGGAGCTAGCAGAGGCACAGAGCAGTGAAGTGACTTGCCCAAGGTCGCACAGCAGTGACAGAGCCAGGAGTGGAACCCAGGTCCTCCGAATCCCAGGCCTGTGGCTCTTTCCATTAGGCCACGCTACTTCTTGTCCTCTAGTGGAAAGAGCACAGTGGAGATCAGTCAGCCCTTTGACAGAATTTCTTGGGCTCTGAGTTCTAGGACCACGGACATTAAACTAGAAAGGCTCAAAGAGGGTCCTGGTCTTCAGGGGATTTACAATCCAACAGCGGATGACAAAAGCCACACACCCACAACTGTTCAATTCAAAACAACCAGCCAAGGCAGATAAGTCATAGGAGTGAATTGAAGCAGGCGGAGTTAATCATGGAAGGCTTCCTGAAGCAGGTGGGTTATTTCCTGACATCCGGGAGAGAAGGATGTGGCCAGGAGCACTTTCAGTACCTAGGAGGAGGCAGAGTTTTTGTGGGGGAATCAAGAAGATTGAGCTAGGAGGAAATAAGTACCCATGCAGGAAACGTAGCAAGAGATTCATTCATTCGATCGTATTTATTGAGCGCTTACTGTGTGCAGAGCACTGTACTGAGTGCTTGAATGAAGATGTCCTTAGTTTTAATTCAACAAGGGGAACAAATGGGAATCACTACAGGCTTTCTGCAAAGGTGACCTCAATTGAGTGATGCTTGAGGAATCAGTCGCATTTATTAAGCGCTTAACTGTGTGTAGAGCACTGCACTAAGCACCTAGGATAGTACAACACAACAGAGTTGATAGGCACATTCTCCGCCCACAATGAGCTTACAGTCTAGAAAGGGAAGACGGATATTAACGTAAATCCATCTTGCTCCGGAGAGGGTGAGGTAGGGAGAGGCTGGAGGCTGAGGTTAACGCTAGTCCAGTGCTTTGCAGAAGGTCGAAGTAAGCGCTCAATAAATACGAATGAATGAATGGAGCAAACAGGTTTTGCACGCACTGGGGGATGAAAAGGTGGGAACTTGGATACCAGCTGTGGCTGAAGGGATATTGGGAGGAAGAGACAATTCCAAGGAATAGGACCGAGAATCTCCACATTGGCCAATGAGAGGAATGTAGGGTCTCAGCACAGGGTGTGAGCAGGCTGGGAAGGGGTAGAGGTTTGAAAATTGAAAAAAAAAGCTCAGTTTTAACCACAGGGCAGGAAGGAGGGGTCAGAGGAAGCAGCCAAGATAAGATGTCCAGTGATAAAGTTAGACACTAAGACCATATAGCATAGAAATGGTCCAGGGGATTACCTAATAATACTAATTGTGGTAATTGTTAAGTGCTTACTCTGTGCCAAGCTCTGTTCTCAGCACTGGGATAGGTACAAGTTAATCAAGATGGACAGTCCCTGTCCCACATTGGGCTCACACTCAATCTCCATTTTATTTTTTTTTTTACAGATGAGGTAACTGAGGCGTAGAGAAGTGAAGTAACTTGCCCAAAGTTACACAGCAGAAACATGGTGGAGACAGGATTAGAACCCAAGACCATCTGACTCCCAGGCCCATGCTCTGTCCACTACACCATGCTGCTTCTCTAACAGTAATCGAGATAGACAAGATAATCAGGTCCCACATAGGGCTCACAGTACTTACATACATATCTGTAATTTATTTATATTGATGTGTCTCTCCACCCCCCATCAAGACTGTAAGCTTGTTGTGGACACGGGATGTATCTGTTTATTGTTCTCTTGTACTCTTCCAAGTACTTAGTACAGTGCTCTGCACACAGTAAGCGCTCATTAAATGCAAGTGAATGAAGAAATAAATGAATGAAGGAACAGTCTAAGTAAGGCCTTTTGGAAACAAATTCAAGTATTCCTAGAGGAAGCCCTGGGGGTGGGTACTGCCACGATATAATAATGGTGATGGTTGTTAAGCGTTTACTATGTGTCAAGCACTGTGCTAAGCCCTAGGATAGATGCAAGTGAATCAGGTTGGGCACATATGGGGCTCCCATTCTTCATCCCCATTTTACAGATGAGGTCACTGAGGCCCAGAGAAGTGAAGTGACTCTCCCAAAGTCAGCCAGCAGACAAGTGGCAGAGCCAGGATTAGAACCCAGGTCCTTCCGACTCCCGGCCTGTGCTCTATCCACTAGGCCATGCTGTTTCTCTACTATCTGGGGAGAGACATGGGCAGGGGGCATGTTAGAGCCAGTCTTCCAATCCCCACCAGGTAACTGTGACTCCCTACTATTATTTAATATTATTAGTATTAGATTAGACTAGATTAGATCGATTAGACTGTAAACCCGTCAAACGGCAGGGACCGTCTCTATCTGTTGCCGACTTGTTCATTCCAAGCGCTTAGTACAGTGCTCTGCACATAGTAAGTGCTCAATAAATACTATTGAATGAAAGTATTACGCCTTTGGCTCTCAATCCCACCTGGACATATTCTTATGCTCTCTTGATATGCTGATCCTTATACTCTATTTCCTCTACCTGTAATTTATTTAAACATCTGTTTCCCCATGTAGAAAAAGATCATGTCCACCAAATCTCTTGTATTGAACTTTCCCAAGGGCTTAGCACAGTGCTCTGTACACAGTAAGAGTTCGATAAATCCAACTGATTGACTGATCTGACTGCCTCCTAGACCCACCCTCCCTCCCAGATATCCTTGGCATCCAAGCTGAAAAGGGGAGAATGGAAGTAACTGGGGCCACAGCAGAGGGTCCTGGAGATCTACTAGGAGCAGCATGGCATAGTGGATCGTGCACAGGCCTGGGAGTCAGAAGGACCTGGGTTCTAATCCCTGCTCTGCCACATGTCTGCTGTGTGACTGTGGTCAAGTCACTTCACTTCTCTGGGCCTCAGTTCCCTCATCATTAAAATTAGGATTGAGCCCTGCGTGGGACAGGCTTCAAGGCTCTTCATCACCTTGCCCCTTCCTACCTCTCCTCCCTTCTCTTTCTACCGCCCACCCCGCACGCTCCGCTCCTCCGCTGCCCACCTCCTCACCATCCCTCGGTCTCGCCTGTCCCGCCGTCGACCCCTGGGTCACGTCCTCCCGCGGTCCCGGAAGGCCCTCCCTCCTCACCTCCGCCAAACTGATTCTCTTTCCCTCTTCAAAACCCTACTTAAAACTCACCTCCTCCAAGAGGCGTTCCCAGACTGAGCTCCTCTTCTCCCTCTACTCCCTCTGCCATCCCCCCTTTACCTCTCCACAGCTAAACCCTCATTTTCCCCTTTTCCCTCTGCTCCTCCACCTCTCCCTTCCCATCCCCATAGCACTGTACTCATCCGCTCTACTGTATATATTTTCGTTACCCTATTTATTTTGTTAATGAATTGTACATCGCCTCGATTCTATTTAGTTGCCATTGTTTTTACGAGATGTTCTTCCCCTCGACTCTGTCTATCGCCATCATTCTCGTCTGTCCGTCTCCCCCGATTAGACAGTAAGCCCGTCAAACGGCAGGGACCGTCTCTATCTGTTGCCGACTTGTTCATCCCAAGCGCTTAGTATAGTGCTCTGCACATAGTAAGCGCTCAATAAATACTATTGAATGAATGAATGACTGTGTCCAACCTGATTTGCTTGTATCCATCCCAGCACTTAGTACAGTGCCTGGCACATAGTTAGCGCTTAACAGATACCATAATTAGGAAACCCAGCTTGTTGTGGGCAGGGAATGTGTCTGTTTGTTATACTGTACTCTCCGGAGCACTTAGTACAGTGCTCTGCACACAATAAACGCTCAATAAATACAATGTATGAATGACCCCAAAGCCTGCAGTACCCCTGAGGCCCATGTTAGGAATAACAGCCAGTTCTGTTGTTGGGTTTGGGGTTTTTTTTTTGTTTCTTTATGGCATTTGTTAAGCACTTACTATGTGCCAGGCTCTGTACTAAGCCCTGGGGTTAAATATAAGCTCATCGGATTGGCCACAGCCCCCGTCCCACATGGAGCTCACAATCTTATTCTCCATTTTACAGATGAGGGAATTGAGGTCCACAGAAAGGGAGGTGACTTACCCTAGGTCACACAGCAGGCAAGCGGTGGAACAGGAATTAGAACCTAGGTCTTTCTGATTCCCAGAACCGTACTCTGTCCACTAGCCAGTTGAGGTGCAGGGAGTTGCTGATGTTTAGGGCCAGAAGAGCACCTACCTTTAGAGCTTAGGAAATTAGGAAGAAGCAGCATGGCTTAGTGACTAGAGCATGGGCCTGGGAGTCGGAAGGTCCTGGGTTCTAATCCTGACTCTGCCACTTGTCTGCTGTGTGACCTTGGGCAAGTCATTTAACTTCTCTGTGCCTCAGTTCCCTCATCTGCAAAATGGGAATTAAGACTCTAAGCGCCAGTTGGGTCAGGGACTGTTTCCAATTCAATTATCTTGTATCTACCCCAGCTCTTAGAACAGGGTCTGGCACATAGTAATCACTTAAAATCATAATTATTATTACTGTTACTACTTCTCCCTCTCTGCGACTCCGCCATTTCCTGAACCACTGAATAGCCAATTCCGCACAATTAAAACCTCTACATTTCCCCTTTCCTTTTCCTAGCCAAGGCTTCCAAAGCCAAGACTCAACAGAAACTCAGGTCCCAAAAGATGCTCCTACTATATCAAATGATAATAATGAATACTAGTAACTGTGGCCTTTGTGAAGCGCTTACTGTGTGCCAGGCACTATACTAAATGCTGTGGTGAATGCAAGCAAATCGGGTTGACGCAGTCCCTTGTCCCACGTGGGGCTCACAGAAGTGATGTGACTTGCCCAAAGCCGCCCAGCAGACAAGTGGGGGAGTCAGGATTAGAACCCATGGCCTTCTGACGCCCAGGCCCGTGGTCTAACCACTACGCCATGCTGCATCTCTGTTAAAGTAGGGCCGGCGAACCCGACCACTGCAATTTTGTTTCTTCAAGCAGAGCCCAGAGAAGCAGCGTGGCCTAGTGGATAGACTGAGGCTGTTGTTGGGTAGGGATTGTCTCCATCTGGTGCCAAATTGTACTTTCCAAGTGCTGAGTACAGTGCTCTGCACACAGTATGCGCTCAAGAAATACGATTGAATGAATGAATGACAGAGCACTGGGTGTAGTGGGTGATGAGCAAGATAGGGAAGCGTATTTTTTGAGGGCTGAATGTGTATGGAGCACTGCCCATAAGAATTTTAATGTCGGTCTGTTTATTCAAATAAATTATCAATAGGCACATAAGGGCTGTGGGATTGAGGGTGGAGTGAAAATGGGATAAAAATTCAAATATAAACCTCTAGTCTGTAGACTATATCCTGAAGACAGAATGTGTCTACCATCTCTATTGTACTGTACTCTCCCAATTGCTTAGTAATAATAATAATAATGTTGGTATTTGTTAGGTGCTTACTATGTGCCGAGCACTGTTCTAAGCATTGGGGTAGATACAAGGCAATCAGGTTGTCCCACATGGGGCTCACAGTTTTAATAACCATTATACAGATGAGGTAACTGAGGCACAGAGAAGTGAAGTGACTTGCCCAAAGTCACACAGCTGACACAGAGGCAGAGCCATGATCAGAACCCACGACCTCTGACTCCCAAGCCCGGGCTCTTTCCACGAAGCCACGCTGCTCTGCATGCAGTAAGCACTCAATAAATACAATTGATTGATGCTAAATTTGTCATGGGCAAGAAACATGGCTATCAACTCTTAAATTGTAGTCTTCCAAGCACTTGGTACAATGCTCTGCACACAGAAAGCGCTCAATAAATACGATCGATTGATTTTAAGTTCGTTGTGCAGAGGGAACGTTTTTATCAACTCTGTTATATTGTACTCCCCCAAATGCTTGGTACAGTGCTCTGCACACAGTAAACAATAAATAAGAATGATTGATTGACAGAGAAGGGAGAGCCCCCAGAATCCTGGAAGCCTTCCGGGGAATTCCCCTTCCAGGGAATTCCCCTTTAGGGATAGTGACGTTTTCCCCCCTTGAACCCCAAACTATTTACTGAGTTTTGTCTGTTCACCTTCACAGAGTTGGGCTGGGTGGAACGTGTGAAGACAATGAGTGATAACAGGACAACCCAACAGCTGCTTTGTGGAGGGCTGAAATCGGGAAACTGAAAGCAAGGAGGGCAGAGGAAGCGGCTTAGAACCGCGGTAAAACAAGGCCTCAGACGTGGCAGCGTCCCAGCTGAAAACTGGGAGGCATTTGGGGAGGGCACCCCTTGGCTCCGCCGCCCGGGTCGTTTCTCCAGACATTCCTCGAACGCCTCGGATCGTGGCCCGTCGGACTGTAAGCTCCTTGAGGGCCGGGTTCTTCTCTAACGACTCTATCGTACTCTCCCGACTACTTGGTTCAGTGCCCTGCACACCGTAAGCACTCAACAATTTATGGCTCCCTGCCACCCCTCTAGACCGTAAGCTCGCTGCGTGCAGGGAACGTGTCTACCATCTCTGGTGCATCGCTAATCGTTAATACAGCGCTCTGCTCAGCGCTCTGATGATGAGGAAGAAGGCGACAGCTCTTTGAGCAAAAGCTTCACACAGAGAAACAAGGTCAGACAGAATCCTGGCTCTGCCACTTGTCTATGTGTGACCTTGGGCAAGCAACTTAACTTCTCTGTGCCCCAGTTACATCATCTGTAAAATGGGGAAGAAGACTGTGAACCCCTCATGGGACAACCTGATTACCTTGTATCAACTTAAAACAGTGCTTGGCACTTAGTAAGCACTAACAAATACCATAATTAATAATGGTGGTATTTGTTAAGCGCTTACTATGCGCAAAGCACTGTTCTAAGCGCTGGGGGGATACAAGGTGATCAGGTTGTCCCATGTGGGGCTCACAGTTTTTAATCCCCATTTTACAGATGAGGTAACTGAGGCACAGAGAAGTAAGCGTTTTCCATTTACCCTTTTGGTGTGCATGCCGGGGCCGGGACTGTGGATCCCACCCACACTGGCCTCTTCCTTCACCCACGCGCTCCTAGGTGTAATTCACCATCAATGGTGTCTTCTTTGAATATGGATGGCTAAATATATTTCCTTCCCAGCAGAGCTCAGTAAGACTATGAACACAGACCAGGGAGAGTTTGTCCGCCCGGCTTTTCCCAACAAAAAAAAAATCTCCTGAAAAACTGGAGAAAGACATGCTCTCCATTTTAACTCATCACTCGGAAGCATAATGGCTGCCTCCCCGCTAGAGATTGGAAACTCTCTGTGGGCAGGGATAGCGTCTACTAACTGTTCTAGATGCGAAGCAGCATGGCCTAGGGAATACAGAGCACGGGCTTAGGAGTCAGAATTCCAGCTCCGCCACTTGTCTGCTGTGTGAACTTGGGCAAGTCACTTCGCTTCTCTGGGTCTCAGTTACCTCATTGATACAAATAATAATAATGATGGTAACGAATACCATGTTACTTACTATGTACACTGTTCTAAGCGCTGGGGAAGATAATAAAGGTAATCAGGTTGTCCCACGTGGGGTTCACAGTCTTCATCCCTATTTTCCAGATGAGGTAACTGAGGCACAGAGAAGTCAAGTGACTTACCCAAAGTCACACAGCTGATAAGTGGCGGAGCCAAGATTAGAACCCACGACCCCATCTCCCAAGCCTGCGCTCTTTCCACTAAACTATACTGTTTCTCAGAAGGGGGATTAAGACTGTGAGCCCCATGTGGGACATGGATTGTGACCAAAGTGATGAGCCTGTGTCAACCCCAGCGCTCAGTACAGTGTCTGGCACATAGTAAGCACTTAAATACCACCTCCCCTAAAAAAAAAAACAACAACAAAAAAAACTCTATCCCACCCTCCACTTAGGACAGTGCGCTGCGTACAGTAAGCGCTCAATAACTATGATCGCAAAACTTTCCGAAGTGTTTTATCGGAAGGAGAATCCCAGGGCCAAGTGACACCGTGTCAGACCTGGGTAAAAAACCAGACAGGCTTCCCTATCCTAGACCTGGCTCAGAAGAAAATCCAAGGGAATGGGCGGGGCGGGGGGAAGAAAGCAGGGCTAGGATCCAGGAGCCAGGGAGAGCAAGCATAGATTCAAAGGAATCTCGGATCTCTCACCTGAAAACCTCCCCCTTCCCCACACCTGCAATTTACTTTCATTCATTCCCTCATTCAATCATACTTACTGAGCGCTCACTGTGTGCAAAGCATTCTACTAAGCGCTTGGGAGAGTACAATAATAGACAGACACATTCCCTGCTACCCTATTTGTTTTGTCATTACCCTATTTATTTTGTCATTGCCCTATTTATTTTGTCATTACCCTATTTATTTTGTTAATGAAATGTACATTGCCTTGATTCTATTTATTTGCTATTGTTTAATGAGATGTTCATTCCCTTGATTCTACTTATTGCTATTGTTCTTGTCTGTCCGTCTCCCCCAATTAGACTGTAAGCCCATCAAACGGCAGGGACCATCTCTATCTGTTACCGATTTGTACATTCCAAGCGCTTAGTACAGTGCTCTGCACATAGCAAGCACTCAATAAATACTATTGAATGAATGAATGAACGAGCTTACAGTCTAGAGGGGGAGACATTAATATAAATAAATTTACCAGACCTCAACTCTTCCCCCTCCTTAAAAATAAATAAATAAATCTCACCTAATTCCCTCATTAATTCCCAGCAACCTAATAATATCCCAATGCCTGTGTACTCATTTTTACCTGGCCATAGCGTTTATGAATCTACTATATTTTCCTCAAAGAACTACTTCACTTTCTGACCCAATTTCTGTAACATTAAAACCGGGGTGGAGCTGTTAAATAATTCATATTAAGAGGTGTGTCTAGCAATAACAAATGCCTCGAAATGACTATCGGAATAATTGGTCGCACTGGATGATGCTAATATTAAATTGTTCAATTAATTAATAATACATAGCCACAGTTAGGCAAGGGAGAGAAAAAAGTGAAGAAAAAAGGAGGAGGAGGGAGGTAAGGGCATTTGGGGCAGCATCTTTTACGTCCAATGCACCCACGGAAGGGTGGCATACAACGGGCACTCGACGAATTAATTATCCCTCACCAGCATGGCGTAGTGGCTAGAGCCCGGACCTGGGAGTCAGAAGGTCCTGGGTTCTAATCCCAGCTCTGCCACTTGTCTGTGTGACCCTGGACAAGACACTTCACTGGGCCTCAGTTACCTCATCTTTGAAATGGGGATTGAGACTTGTGAGCCCCACGTGGGACAAGCGACTGTGTCCAATCCGGTTTGCTTGCTTCCACCCCAGCCCTTAGTACAGTGCCTGGCACATAGTAAGCACTAAACAAATACCATAATTATTATTACTTTTCCTCCTCCTCCTCTGCCTCACAGCAGTCTTGATGAATCACACCCTCCACCCCCTTGTTTTGGTTCTCCTCCCCCTCGTGCTTGGCTAGCACTACTTAAAATTATGTGATAACTTCCCCCCATGAAAAAAAAAAATCGATTTCCTCCTCAAAAAGGGGGAACGATTACACAAGAATATATGGCAATCCATATACAATCAATTGTTCTGATATTTCCATTTGGCACCTTCGTTCTGTGATGCTCGTTCCTCTTACCACTCCCACTATATATCGTCCGTTGTGGATAAGGATCATGGCCGCCAACTCTTTCGTATTATACCCTTCCAAGCGCTTTGTCCAGTGTTCTGCATATAGTAAGCACTCAAATACCATTGTTGATCAAATGACAGATGGCGAGGGAAACCTCGTTTTATTCTCCTTCTCCTCCTCTTCAAGTAGGCTTGGTGAATTATTACGCTACCCGTCTGCCCCTTCTTGGGTCATTACCATTTTGAGAGGCTTCCATTGCCTCATTATTTGGAGGTGCTCATGAAGTGCTCCGCTCGCCTTTTCGGGGATTCGGTCGCCCGTGTTTACGGGCCACTGTGGCTTCAGATGGGATGCGCATTATCACTCTGACCCGAGGGAGACGCGGGCCCGGGGAAAATGAGTGAGCATCCAAGGCGGAAGCTAAGGGAAGAGGAAGGACAGCTTCCTCGGGCATCTACATTTCACTCCCCGGCTTCGAAGGTCATCCGTCTGCCTAACAACTATGGCATTTGTTAAGCGCTTACTAACAGTGCCAAGCACTGGGTTCAGTCATTCAGTGGTATTTATTGAGCGCTTACTGTGTGCAGAGCACTGTACTGAGCGCTTGGAAAGTGAAATTCAGCAATAAAGAGAGGCAATCCCTGACCAAGAACAGGCTCACAATCTAGAAGTGGGGAGACAGACATCAAAACAAATAAAGAGGCAAACTGCACTGAGCACTTGGGAAACTGTAATACATCAGAGTTGGTCAACACATTCCAGTCAATCGATGGTATTTATTGAGCGCTTACTGCAGGCAGAGCACTGTTCCAAGAGCTTGGGAGAATATAATAATAATAATGTTGGTATTTGTTAAGCGCTTACTATGTGCCGAGCACTGTTCTAAGCTCTAGGGTAGATACAGGGTAATCAGGTTGTCCCACGTGAGGCTCACAGTTAATCCCCATTTTACAGATAAGGTAACAGGCACAGAGAAGTTAAGGGACTTGCCCACAGTCACACAGCTGACAAGTGGCAGAGGCGGAATTCGAACTCGTGACCTCTGACGCCCAAGCCCGGGCTCTTTCCACTGAGCCACGCTGCTTCTCTGATATATATATATTAACACATAACATATTAACATAATCTAACACATTCCCTGCCCACTATGAGTTTACAGTTTAGAGGTGCAGACAGATATTAATACAAATAATCTCCAGGGAAGGGAAGAGTTGCCACAGGCTTTTTTTTTAGTTTTTTTTTATTTAAGTGTGTATTGTGTCAAGCACCATTCTTAAGGCTACGGGTAGATACGAGCTAATCAGGAAAGACTGTCCCTGTCCCCCATGGGGCTCACAGTCTTAATCCCCATTTTCTAGATGAGGTAACTAAGGTCCAGAAAAGTGAAGTGACTTCCCCAAGGTCACACAGCAGTGGGGCCTAGTGGACAGAGCAAAGGCCTGGGAGTCAGAAGAACAGCGTGGCTCAGTGGAAAGAGCAAGGTCTTAGGAGTCAGAGGTCATGGGTTCTAATCCCGACTCCGCCACCTGTCAGATGTGTGACTTTGGGCAAGTCACTTAACCTCTCGGTGCCTCAGTTACCTCATCTGGAAAATGGGGACCAAGACTGTGAGCCTCACATGGGACAATCTTATTACCCTGTATCTACCCAGCATTTAGAACAGTGCTCGGCACATACTAAGCGCTTAAGAAATACTAACATTATTATTATTATAATCCTGGCTCCGCCACTTGCCTGCTGTGTGATGATGATAATAATAATAATGATGGCATATATTAAGCGCTTACTATGTGCAAAGCACTGTTCTAAACGCTGATCTTAGGCAACTCACTTCACCTCTCTGAGCTTCAGTTACCTCACCTGTAAAGTGGGGATGGAGACTGTGAGCCCAGTGTGGGACAGGGACTGTGACCAACCCGACTACCTTGTATCTGCCCCAGCACTTAGTACAGTGCCTGGCACATAGTAAGAGCTTAAAAAATATCACAATTATTAGGTGGTGGATCCGGGATTAGAACCCAGCCCTTCTGACTCCCAGGCCCGAGATCTATCTAGTAGGCCACCCTCTTAACCAGGACGAACCGGTAATGAACGGCTCAGACTCGGGACCCCTGGAGCTCGTCGGGGGCCGGCTGATGTGGCTGGATCCTCTAGACCCGGGACATGCCCACAGGAGCTTAAAATCTCAAGGGGAAGACAAGCATGAAAATAAATTACAGATAGGGACGTAGAGTGCTCTGGGGCTGAGAGTGGGGTGAACATCCGATGCTTCAAGAGGGCAGAGATCCAAGTGCAGAGGTGACGCTGAAGGGAGAGGGAGTCAGAGCTGCCAAGGCTTAGTCTTGGAGATGTGATTTTAATAGGGCTTTGAAGCTGGGGAGAGCGGTGGTTTGCTGTAAACGAAGCGGGAAGGAGTTGCAGGCCAGAGGGAGGATGTGGGCGAAGGGTCGGCGGTGAGATAGACGAGATCAAGGTACAGGGAGTAGGCTGGCCTTAGAGGAGCAAAGTGTTTGAACCGAGACGGTCTCTGTGAGCTCTGGTCTTTGATTCCCAGGCAGGCGCGGGGTGGTCTCCTCTTTTCAGGTACACGGTCCACTCGTGGAAGTCGGCTTGGGGTGGGACCCGGAAGTGCCTGTTTCTGCCTTTCACTCATTCATTCATTCATTCAATAGTATTTATTGAGCGCTTACTATGTGCAGAGCACTGTACTAAGTGCTTGGGATGAACAAGTCGGCAACAGATAGAGACAGTCCCTGCCGTTTGACGGGCTTACGGTCTAATCGGGGGAGACAGACAGACAAGAACAATGGCAATAAACAGCGTCAAGGGGAAGAACATCTCGTAAAAACAATGGCAACTAAATAGACCCCCTACCGACCCTACCGACCTTCCAGTAGGTGCTTTGGGTTTTTTTACAGTACTTGTTCAACACTTACTATGTGTCAGGCACTTGAACGAAGCGCTAGGGTGGATACAAGCTAACCGGGTTGGACGCAATGTCCCACAGGTTTAATCCTCCTTTTCTAGATGAGGGAACTGAGGCACAGAGAAATTAAGTGACAAGCCCAAGGTCTCAGAGAAGACAAGTGGCGGAGCCCGGGATCACAGCCCAGGCCCGTGCTCTAGCCTTTGAGCCAGGAGTCCTGGGTTCTAATCCCAGCCCCGCCAGTTGTCTGCTCTGCTGCCTTGGGAAAGTGACTTCACTTTGCTGGGCCTCAGTTTCTTCATTCCTAAAATGGAGGTGAAATGCCTGTCCTTCCTCCTCCTTAGTCTGTCAGTCAGACAATCAGATTTATTGAGCGTTTACTGTCTGCAGAGCACTGTACTAAATGCTTGTGAGACAAGAAGTCTGTATGCCTCAAGTGGGACAGGGAGTGCATCCGATCTGATTATCCTGCATTTATCCTAGCGCTCCACAAACAGAAAGCACATAGTACAGTACCAAGTACTTGGTACGATGCTAGGCACACAGTCGGCACTCAATAAATACCACTGACTAACAAATACCACACATATAATTTGTTTCTCCCTTTCATTCAAAGTACTAAGCGTTTGGGAGAGCACAATACAAAAATAAGCAGACATTCCCTGCCCGCAACGAACTTACAGTCTAGTGGGGGAGACAGACATTAATAGAAATGAATTGCAGACACGGAAATAAGTGCTGTGGGTCTGGGAGGGAGGAATGAATGAAGGGAGCAAGTCAGGGTGACGCAGAAGGGAGAGGGAGAAGAGGAAAGGAGGGCTTAGTCAGGGACAGCATCTTGAAGGAGACATGCCTTCAATAAGGTTTTGAAGGGGGAGAGAGTCATTGTCTCCCTCCGACACAACATGGAATACCGACCGATTCCCAGCATCGTCATTCACATTCTCATTTCCCAAAAAACCCTCCGATATAGAGCCCAGGCCTTGATTCCTCTCTCAGAAGCTCACGTTCTCCAGCCACGTCCACTCTCGGCCCGGGCAGACATTCTCCTCCACCTCCCCGCTTTCTGCTGTCTGTCTCCTTTGCCCGGAGCTAAAAAATGCCCACCCTGAAACTACCAACGCCCCCCCCCCCCCCCCCCCCCCCGCCTCCAGCAGAGCACACCACTCCTTCTTTTTCCTGACACTTCCCAGCTCTCTATCCAATAACAACTTCCCCATGGCCTCCTGGGAATTCCCCCAGATGCACCCCGGACTTCCTGCAGGGAGAATTTCCCATGAAGAAAATAAGAGCCAGCCTGGTCTGCCTTCCAAACCAGCAAGTTCAGCATCTACGCCAACCACCGCAGCACTCCTCTCTTGGTGTGATCACCGCTCTCCTCCCCATCTTCAAAGTCTACCTAAAACATCCACACTTCCCTTTCAGAACCACTTCCAATGGCCAATATTCTGTTCATTGGAAGTGTGATCTGGGGGTGGGCTTGTTTTATGGTGTGTGTTGGGCTTGTTTTATGGTGTGTGATAAGCGCTTACTGTCAAGCATTGTTCTAAGTCCTGGTGTAGATACAAGGTAATCAGGTAGGACTTAGTCCCTGCCCCACATTCTAAATTCATTGTCTAGACTATAAGCTCCTTGTGGGCAGGGAATGTGTCTGTTTATTGTTATATTGTACTCTCCCAAGTGTTAGTACAGTGCTCTGATCAGTAGTACTTAATAAATACGAGTGACTATGTAGGAGAACTGGTATTTCACCTCTATTTTACAGTTGAGGAAACTGAGGTGCAGAGAAGTTAAATGATCAGCCCAAGGTCACACAGCAAGCAAGTGGCAGAGCCGGGGTTAGAACCCGGGTCCTCTGACTCTCAGGCTCCTGCTCTTTCACAAGGCCATGCAGCTTCACTTTTCTGGGCTTTGGCTTCCTTTAACTGTAAAGCAGGATTTCTTACTGGAGCCAAGACCGTGTCCACCTGATTATCTTCAATCAGCCCCAATACTTAGTACAGTGTTTGACACAAAGTAAGCACTTCAATACCGATCTTATTAGAGTGTTTACTTTGTGCAGGGCACTGTACTATGCGCTTGGGAGAATAAAACATAACAGAGTCTGTAGACACGTTCCCTGCCCACAGCTAGCTTACAGTCTAGAGGGGAATTCACAATACCACAATTATTATTGAGACTCTCCCTCGACAAAACTGCACAAGCTGGCTCCCAGTTTGCTGGATGAGCCATTTTCCTTTTGCAGTGGGTTTTGGGGGACACCTGGATCCCCGGCTCCTGGCTGGTGACATCCAGAGAGTGGGCTTGGAGATTTCTTCTTCTCCCATTCCCTTCTGTTCAGCCACTGCCCTTGGATTTTCACCCTTTCCTCACCCCTCCCTCGGCCCCACAGCTCTTATGTCCACATCTGTCATTTATATTAATGTCCATCTCCCCATCTAGACTGTAAGCGCATTATACTGTACTGTTCTACTGTACTCGCCCAAGCACGTGGTACAGTGCTCTGCATGCAGTAAGCGCTCAATAAATAAGACATCACTTGATTGATTCTCCACCCTACTCCCTCATTCTCCACGAATGTCGCTTCCCCACTGCTCCTCTCGGCTTGGGGCACCGGGAAACTGCTCAGCACCTCTCCACCTTAGAAGGCCGGGGTGATCGGCAGTTCCCAGAGCCGGTGCCCCGGTCGTGGGCGAGCCCAGGCACGTGTCCGCTAAGCAGAGTGCCCACGGGCTCTTTCCTCAGCCGACCGGAGGGGTGTTTTGCAGAGGGACGATTGCCAGGCCTCCTGTCTTCCAAGCCAGCTCGGGGCTTGGGGAGCCGTGCCGCTGCCTAAAATGACCCGCCTCCCTGCACTCGCCCAGCTGCCCTCCGGGCTGTGCCCGTTTCCCAGCTCTGGCCTGCCCTGTTGAGCGGAGGGGTAACAGCTTCTGGTCCGGACTGTCCTCCCTCTTCATATCCACAGCCAGTGATTCTTCCCTCCTTCAAACCTTTATCGAAGGCCCGGCTCCGCCTAGAAGCCTTCCTTGACTAAGCCCTCCTTTCCTCTTCTCCCACTCCCTTCTATGTCATCCTGACTTGCTCCCTTTATTCACCCTGTTCCCAGCCTCCCAACATTTATGTACATATCTGTCATTTATTTATTTATATTCCATGTCTTTCTCCCCGTTTAGTCTGCAAGCTTGTTGTGGGTAGGGAATGCGTCTGCTATTTTGTTTTACTGTCCTCTGCCAAGTACTTAGTACTGTGCCCTGCACCCAGTAAGCACTCAATAAATACGACTGGCTTATTTTTGTTGTTGCTGTTAATTTTTCTCTTCTGTTTTCCATCTCTTGCTTTTCCCTTTTAATAATACTGGTACTTGAAGTGCTTACTATGGCCATGTGCTGTTCTAAGATCAGGGGGATTTAATCCCCATTTTACAGATGGAGAAACTGGGACACAGAGAAGGTAAAAAAAAAAAGTTAGTATTTGTTGAGCGCTTACTAAGTGCAGAGCACTGTTCTAAACCCTGGGGTAGATACAAAGTAATCAGGTTGTCCCACGTGAGGCTCACAATCTTCATCCCCATTTTACAGATGAGGGAACTGAGGCCCAGAGAAGTGAAGTGATTTGCCCACAGTCACATAGCTGACAAGTGGCAGAGCAGGGATTCGAACCCATGACCTCTGACTCCCAAGCCCAGGTTCTTTTCCACTGAGCCACGCTGCCTCTTTTCCCCTGGTTGATGAGAAAGTGGAAAAAAAATCTCCCCACCCCCCAGCTTCTTCACTAAACCACTCCGCAACGACTTACCAAATAGGGGAAAAGAATCCGATGATGGTGGTGGGGAGGGGTCTCAGGTCTGAGACCAGACCCCACTCTTTTCCCCTTACCGGCTGGCTGTTTTGCTAAGTGTGACGCCGCAAGAGTGCGGATGGTTTTTGGGGATGACGGGGCAACCCCAAAAACAAGTGAACGCATGTCCTGTCCTCACCAGTGGGGTCTGAGCCCCAAAAGGGGCTCCGACTGGATCTCCATGGACCTAGCCTGCCAAAGTCTCCCTCGCAGAGACATTTACATGGAAGCAGACTGGCGACTGGCGAGCATCTTTGAACTGATCGACAATGCTACTAAAAGCCCTCCTCCTCCAGGAAGGTTTCCCTGACGAGTTCACAGCACACTGGTTGCATCCCATGTGAAGCAGCGTGGCCAAGTGGAAAGAGCATAGGACAGAGTCAAAGGACCTGGGTTCTAATCCTGGTTCCGTCACTTGCCTGCTGTGTGGCGCTGGGCAAGCCACTTCACTTCTCTGGGCTTCCATTACCTCATCAGTACAAATGGGGATTTGTGACTCCATGTGGGGCAGGGACGGCGTACAAACTTATTAGCTTATATCTGTTACTGTACTGTACTTTCCCAAGTGCTTAGTACAGTGCTCTTGCACACAGTAAGTGCTCAATAAACACAACTGAATGAATCTACCCCAATGCTTAGCACATTGACACATCCTAAGTACTTAACAAATACCATTATTATTATTATCCACAACTGCCACCCTTGATTCTTGGGCAGTTTAAAAATCCATTTTCAGTACTATACACTTGATATACATGTATGTTTTGATTGCATAATAATGATAATAATAATTTCGGTATTTGCTAATTACTGATTATATACCAAGCACTGTAATAAACACAAGGGTGAATACAAGCAAATCGTGTTGGACACATTCCCTGTGCCACTAAGGGCTCTTAGTCTTAATCCCCATTTTACAGATGAGATAACTGAGGCCAAAAGAAGTGAAGTGACTTGCCCTAGGCCACACAGCAGACAAGTGTCAGAGCTGGAATTATTCATTCATTCAATAGTATTTATTGAGCGCCTACTATGTGCAGAGCACTGTACTAAGTGCTTGGAATGTACAAATCGGTAACAGATAGAGACAGTCCCTGCCCTTTGACGGGCTTACAGTCTAATCGACGGCCTTACAGAATTAGAACCCATGGCCTTATGACTCCCAAGCCCGTGCTCTGTCGACTACAAGATGCTGCTTCCCCTACGTCCCCGTCATCCCAACAACTTGATGAGAATAATATAATAATGATGATGGCTTTTATTAAGCGCTTACTATGTGTCAAGGACTCTTCTAAGCGCTGGGGTAGATATAAATTAATCAGGTTGGACACAGTCCCTGTCCCACATGGAGCTCACAGTCCTAATAACCATTTTGCGGATGAGGGAACTGAGGTGCAGGGAAGTGAAACGACTTGCCCAAAGTCACACAGCAGACAAGTGGCAGAGCCGGGATTAGAACCCAAGTCCTGTCTCACAGGTCCAGTGTCCTATCCACTAGGCCATGCTGCTTCAGGATCCTTGCTATTTATTACCCTATTTATTTTGTTAATGAGGTGTGTATCTCCTTGATTCTGTTTATCTTGATGATGTTGTCTTGTTTTGTCTTGTTCTGTTTTGTTTCGCTGTCTGTCTCCCCTGTTTAGACTGTGAGCAGGTCACTGGGCAGGGATTTTCTCTATCTGTTGGCAAATTGTACATTCCAAGCGTTTAGTACAGTGTTCTGCACATAGCGAGTGCTCAATAAATACTATGGAATGAATGAATCCTTGCTCTTCCATCTCCCCTGTCTGCGGATCGTTTTTGTCCCGCCTCCTTCCGATTAGAAACTCTAAGGGCTTCTCTTGTCCTCTCCCACGTACTTTGTCTAGTGTTTTGACCTTAATAAATATCACCGTCTGATTAGTTAATAACTGTGGCATTTAAGTGCTTACTATGTACCAGGCACTGTACTAACCGCTGAGGAGGATACAAGCAAATTGAGTTGGACACAGTCCCTGTCCCAGGTGAGGTTCACAGTCTTAATCCCCATTTTACAGATGAGGGAACTGAGGCACAGAGAAGTTAAGAGACTTACCCAAGGCCACACAATGGACACGTGGCGGAACCGGGATTAGAACCCACAATCTCCTGACTCTCAAGTCTGGGCTCCATCCACTACATCACCACTGAACACAACAAAAGGCTAGCAGGCCCCTGCCTCACCAGTCGCTGAGCAAAACCGTTCTGGATCGGACACTATAGCCTGGAGCTCCTTGTGGGCAACCGATGTGTCTACCAACTCAGTTGTCCTGTAGTCTCCCAGGAGCTTAGTACAGTGCTCCACCAACAGCAGGAGCTCAATAAATACCACTGATCAGACAGCCTTCCCTCCAGCTCAGCCCAGAACTCTGACTCAGACTGTGATATGAGGACACTTAAAAAGTACCAGATGTTGGTTGCCTTCCTCAACAACCACCCTCAAATTAGGGATGGATCATCCAACACCCCAAACTGTTTTTTAAAAATATGCTATTTGTTAAGCGCTTATGTGGGTCAAGCACTATTTTAAACACTGGGGTAGATACAAGTTGGTCAGGTCGGACATAGTACATGTCCCACGCGGGGCTCACGGTCTAGGTAATCAGGAGAACACGAAGTGAATCCCCATTTTGCAGTCGAGGAAACTGGAGCACAGACAAGGTAGGTGACTTGTCCAAGGTCACACATTAGGCCAGTGGTGGGGAGTCAGGATTAGAACCCTAATCACATTCCAGTCCACACTTAACTCTGAGGCCCGGATCGTTTTTCTACAAAACTGTTCAGGACAGGTCACCACTCTGCTCCTCAAAAAATTCCAGTGGTTGCCCATCCACCTCCGTATCAAAACCAAAACACCTCCTCATTGGCTTGAAAGCCGTCCATCCCCTTGCCCCTTCCTACCTCACCTCGCTTCTCTCCTTTTACAACCTAACCTGCACACTCTGCTCCTCTAGTGCCAACTTTCTCACTGGGCCTCCATCTCGCCCGTCTCATTGTCGTCCCCTCGCCTCCCTCCTGCCTCTGGCCTGGAATGCCCTCCCTCCTCAAATCCCACAGACACTCACCCCCCAATCCTCCAAAGCCTTACTGAAGGCACGTTTCCTCCAAGAGGCCTTCCCAGACTAAGCGCCACTCATCTCCCACTCCCTTCCGCGTCTCCCTGACTTGCTCCCTTTGCTCTTCCCCCGCTTCCAGCTCCACTTATGTCCATATCTGTCATTTTTTTAAACTGTATTACTGTCTGTCTTTCCCCCCCTCCAGACTGTTAGCTAGTTGAGGGCAGGGAATGTTACCATTTATTGTCATGTTGTATTTTCCCAAACGCTCAGTACAGTGCTCTGCACACAGTAAGCGTTCGATACGACTGAATGAATAAATGAAGCCATGTCCTCTAGCTCCCAGGCCCGTGGCTTCCTAAGGCCTTGCTGCTTCAATAAATTTTTCCCTCAAAGAAACCAAAATGGACTTCTCGTCGACAAATCAATCCATGATATTTACTGAGGACTTCCTGGGTGCAAAGCACTGTATTAAACTCTTGGGAGAGTATATTACAGGTGCTGGACACAATCCCTACCTACCCACAAGGAGTGTACAGACTAGCCCTTCTACCTGCTCCTGGGAGATACAGTACAATAGGATTTGGAAGCACAGTCCCTGCCCTGGAGGAGTTTACAGTCTAGACCTTCAGGAAGAAATACTTCTTTTCCTGCTGTGAAAAATCGTTTTTCTAGCTTTGTTTTAAACCCACCCACTTTGGGGGAGAAGAACCCACCCCCTCCAACCCTACTGGCCTTATTTCTAACCCTTTAAGTCTATAGTCATCACTTACACCCCCTTTGGGCCTGTTCCTTTCCAGACCAACAAGGCCTAAACTTTTCAGGCTTTCCTCACGTGGAAGCCATCTTGGTTCCCCTTCTCCTCCCGGGCCCCTATCTGCGCTCCGTCCTTTCATTTGGGGGTTCGAGTTGTCCATGGATCTCGCACTGGCCTTTTCAGCCACACTGGCACTGAGGTGAATTTCAGTGCCAGGGGTGTCTTCTTTGAACCCAAGGACAACAAAATACGCGCCTCTACACGCTCCGTAAAAATGGGACGTGTCCCTTGGTACGCATCATTCAAGGTGCGGTTGTACCGTGGCAACCCTCTGCCTTTTGTGGGGATTTCATTCATTCAGTTGTATTTATTGAGCGCTTACAGCATGTAGAGCACTGTACTAAGCGCTTGGAAAGTACAATTCAGCAGCAAATAGAGACAACCCCTGCCCACAATGGGCTCGCAGTCTAGAAGGGGGAGAGATACATCAAAACACCCCCTTTCTGAGCCCGCTTCGCTCCTGAACTGCCACACAATCCTTTTCCTGGGGAGCAAAGTGGAAGCTGCCCCGGCTTCCTCTCCGACACCGCCACCTCAGGGTCCAACATGAGGCCCTGACTTTCTCGGGGCCGGACAAGGCGGCAAACGTCCCCGTGGGGCCGTGAGGTAGCCTACCCAACGCTGCTTGGCGCCATTCCCCACCTCCATACGTGCCTTCGCCTCGGTGCGAATCTCCAGACCATGAGGTAACCTCGGACCTGTGAGGAGCTCAGTGCGCCCCATTCAATGGGGAAGGAGGAAAGCCGGGCACGGGGGTCCGGGTCCCAAACCCAAGGGGCACGGCTTCTGTCCACGGGTGAGCGTGACAGTTGTCCTCAGGGCCTGGCACCCACCAAGTTCAACCCAGCCCAAGCGATGCCCTCTTTGGTTTACAGGCCCAGCCTCTTCCCGTGATTCCGGCCCAGTCGCCCCCCACTCCCGGCGGCAGATCCCCATCCCACCAACCCCAGGGGGGCAGGGTCCGACTGGCCGAGGGAAGAAACGGTCAAGCCAGGGAGGCCGGGACAGGCCCGGATGCTGTGGTCCAGTGGTTCGGAGATCCCGACCCCTCACCGGACAATCTGGTGACGGTGGGGAGGGAAACTGAGAGAGGGGATTGGGGAGGAGGGAGGCTGAAAGGAAAGGGGGAAATTGGGGGTAGTTGGGTGGAAGAGACCAAGAGCTGGGGGGCGAGAGGTGGTGGGGGATTGGGTTGAGGGAGAAAAGAGGCTGGATGCTGGGGGAAAGGAGTGTTAGGGAGGAAGAGATGGCCTAGGGGGAAATGGGAGGGTTGGGGGAGGCTAGGAGAAGAAGGCTGGATTTTTTTTTTTAATAGCATGTGTTAAGCACTTACTATGTGCCAGGTACTATTCTAAGCACTGGGGCAGATACAAGCTAATCGGGTTGGACGTAGGCCCTGTCCCACATGGGGCTCACGGTCTTAATCCCCATTTTTACAGATGAGGTTACTGAGGCCCAGGGAAGTGAAGTGACTTGCCCAAGGTCACATACTAGAGAAGTGGCAGATCCTGGGGTACCCGGGTCCTTTTGACTTCCAGGCCCGGGCTCTAGCCACTAGACCATGCTGCTTTCCCTTAGGAAGCCATGGAGAGGTAGGGGATTATGGGCAGGAGGCCGAGCGGCCGGGGGGATGACTGAAGGGAGATTGGGGGGCTGGGGGAGGGCGCCTTTGGGGCAGGAGGCTGGGGGAGATGGGGGAGGATGATTGGGGGGAGGTGGGGGGGATGATTGGGGGAATGACTGGGGGTGATGGGGGTTTTAGGGGCAGGAGGCTGGGGGGAGATTGGAGTTAGGGGCAGGAGGTTGGGGGGGAGATGACTGGGGAGATGGGGGATTGGGGCAGGCGGTTGGGGGGAGATGATTGGGGAGATGGGGGATTGGGGTGGGAGGTTGGGGGAAGATGATTGGGGGGAGATGGGGGATTAGAAGGAGAGTGGGGGGAGATGAGTGGGGGGAGATGGGGGATTAGGGGCAGGTGATTGGGGGGAGATGGGGGATTAGGGACAGGAGATTGGGGGGGAAATGATTAGGGGGAGATGGGGGATTAGAAGGAGAGTGGGGGGAGATGAGTGGGGGGAGATGGGGATTAGGGGCAGGAGGTTGGGGGGAGATGATTAGGGGGAGATGGGGGATTAGGGGCAGGAGGCTGGGGGGAGATGATTAGGGGGAGATCGGGGATTAGGGGCAGGAGGCTGGGGGGAGATGATCGGGGGGGAGATGGGGGATCAGAGGCAGGAGATTGGGGGAAGATGAGTGGGGGGAGATGGGGGATTAGGGGCAGGTGATTGGGGGGAGATGGAGGATTAGGGGCAGGAGATTTGGGGGAGACGATTGGGGGAGGTGATGGGAGGAGATGATTGGATCTGAATGGGGTAGGTGGGGGATTGGGGCAGGAGGTTGGAGGGAGATGATTGGGGGAGATGATTGGGGGAGATGATTGGGGGAGATGATTGGGGGAGATGATTGGGGGAGATGATTGGGGGAGATGGGGGACTGGGGCAGGAGTTTGGGAGGAAGATGATCGGGGGGGGGGGGGGAACATGGGGGTTTTAGGAGCAGGGGTTCGGGGGGATGATTTGGGGCAGGAGGCCGGGGGGAGATAGGGGTGGGATCAGGGGCAAGAGGAGGGGTTGTGGGCGGCGGTTGGGGGTGGGTAGGGGGGGTTGGGCGGGCGAAGAGGCCTGGCGGGGGAGGGGGAGGCCGGGGCGGGAAGCGCGGTGGGGGGTGGGGAATTCGGGGAGGGGGTCGGGCTGGGGAGGGGGGGGTCTTACCTCCGACCCTGTACATGTTGGCCGCCATGTCCGGGGCGGGGGGCGGGGGGAGGCTCGGGCCGGGGGCCGGGGGCCGGGGGCCTGGGGCCTGGGCCCGGCTGCTCCTCCTCCTCCTGCTCCTCCTGCTCCTCCTGCTCCTGCTGCTCCTGCTCCTCCTGCTCCTGCTCCCGGGCCGGCTGGAAAATGGAGGATCGGCTGGCAGCGGGATGGGGATGGGATGGGGTCGGGTCGGGCCGGGCCGGGCCGGGTCGGGTCGGCGGGGAGGCCGGGGAGGCCGGGGAGGCCGGGGGGGCCGGGAGGAGGAGGAGGAGGAGGGGGAGGAGGGAGCCGGGAGGAAGAGGAGGAGGAGGAGGAGGGAAGAGGGAGGAGGAGGGAGGAGGGAGAGCGGTTTAAAGGGGCCGCGCTGTCTCGGCCGCCGCCGCCGCCGCCTCCCGAGGCCCAGAGGGGGGAGGGGGAGGAAGGGGAGGGGCGGGGGAAGGGGAGGAGGAGGAGGAGAAGAAGAGGGTGGGAGGAGGAGGGAGGAGAAGGAGGGGGTGGGGGGAAGGAGGAGGAAGAAGAGAAGAAGGGGGGGAGGAGGAGGTAAGAGGGTGGAAGGAGGGAGGAGGAGGAAGAAGAGAGTAGGGGGAAGAGGAGGAGGAGGAAGAGGGTGGAAGGAAGGAGGAGGTAGAAGAGAAGAAGGGGGGAGGAGGAGGAGAAGAGGGTAAGGGAAGAGGAGGAGGGAGGAGAAGGAGGGGGTGGAAGAAAGGAGGAGGAAGAAGAGAAGAAGGGGGTGGAAGGAAGGAGGAGGAGAAAAGGAGGGGAGGGGGAAGAGGAGAGGAAGGGGGGGAGGGGGAGGGGGAAGGGAGGAGGAGGAAGAGGAGAAGAAGGGGGTGGAAGAAAGGAGGGGAAGGGGAAGAGGGTGGGAGGAGGAGGAAGTAAAGAGGAGGAGAAGAAGAGGGTGGGGGAAGAGGAAGAAGAAGAGGGTGGGAGGAGGAGGAGGAGGAGAAGAAGAGGGTAGGTGGAAGAGGAGGAAGAGAAGAGAAGAAGAGGGTGGGAGGAGAAGGGGGAAGGAGGAGGAGGAGGAGAGGGTAGGGGGGAGAGGAGAAGAAGAGGGTGGGAGGAGGAGGAAGAAGAAGAGGGTGGGAGGAGGAAGGAGGAAGAAGAAGAGAGTAGGGAGAAGAGGAGGAAGAAGAAGAGGGTGGGAGGAGGAAGGAGGAAGAAGAAGAGAGTAGGGAGAAGAGGAGGAAGAAGAAGAGGGTGGGAGGAGAAGGAAGAGAAGAAGAGGGTAGGGGAAGAGGAGGAAGAAGAAGAGGGTAGGGGAAGAGGAGGAGAAGAAGAGGGTGGGAGGAGGAGGGGGAAGGAGGAGGAGAAGAGGGTAGGGGGAAGAGGAGAAGAGAACCGTAGGGGGAACAGGAGGAGAAGGGCTGGAGTAGGGGGAGGAGGAGGAAGGGGAGAAGAAGAAAGTGGGAGGAGGAGGAAGGGGGGGAGGAGGAAGAGGAGAAGAAGAGGGTGGGAAGAGGAGAAAAAGAGGGAAGTTGGGGGAGGAAGAGAGAAAAAGGGGTGGGGGGGGACACAGAAGGTGGGGGATGGGAGATGGGGGGTGGTGGACGACGTGGGGAGAGTCGAGCTGCACCCGGACAGAAGGACGGACAGACCGAGGTCTGGGCAGCGGCCTAGTCTGGGGGAGCCAAGCTGGGGCCAGGACAGGTTTGCCACCCCCTCCTCCTCCTCTTCTTCTTCCTCCCTGCGGCCACCCGGCCGCAAGCCACTCCCCCCCCCCCCCCCCCCCCGGGAGCGACCCGGGGGACCCTAAGGCCGGGCAGGGCCATGGGCAGAGGGGTGAGGGGCCTGGGCAACGCGAACTTGCACTGCCCGGAGCCTGTGCAGGGTGAGCATGCCGTGCACAGGGCCTGGGGGCAAGGGGCAGGGGTCTGTGCAGGGAGAAGGTGTAGGATGGCGTAGGAGATAGAGCACAGGCCTGGGAGTCAGAAGGTCATGGGTTCTAATCCCGGATCCACCGCTAGTCTGCTGTGTGACTTTGGGCCAGTCGCTTCACTTCTCTCGCCCTCATTTGACTCATCTGTAAAACGGGAATGAAGACTGTGAGCCCCACGTGGGACTGGGACTACGTCCAACCTGATTAGCTCGTATCCACCTCAGCGCTTAGAAGAGTGCCTGGCACATTGGAAGCACTTAACGAATACTATATTATTATTATTAGTGCCTGGCACATAGTAAGCACTTTACAAATACTATCATTACTATTATTATTAGTGCCCGGAGGGAGAGGGGCCGGTGTCTGTGCAGGATGAGTGTGCGGTGCCCCGGGACCTGGGGGAAAAGAGGCAGGAGTCTGTGCAGTGCAGTGCAGTGCCCGTGTGGGGTTTGTGCAGTGGTGAGCGCAGTTCACCAGCAGAACAGCAGGATGTGTGCCGTGTGGGTGGTGTCAGCCTGTGCCCCGAGTCTTTGGGGAGCGCCCCTGGGTTGGGGTGCAACGTTGAGGGCCGAGGTGCCCACTCTGTGCAGGGCGATGCGCGCTGGTCTTCCAACTGTGCCGTGAGCCTCGGCCAGATCCCAGATCAAAGCCCCAGGAGACCCCAAGCGGGGCTGGAAAGATCCAGAATCAGGTGGTCTGACCCACGAACTCTGCAGAGGCTGCCCACCGAACATCCCAGCCCCTTTGGAGCCCAAGTTCAGATGAACGTCCGCCGCTGTGTTTATGTGCAACCTAGGAACGGGTCTGGAGAAGAGATCATTAGTTTTACCCCCTTAGCTTTTAGGGCAGGGTCCTCTCCCCCACCTCCCTCCTCAAATCTGACACACAATAACTCTCCTCCCCTTCAAAGCCTTATTGAAGACCCAGCTCCTCCCAGGGGCCTTTCCAGACTAAGCCCACTTTTCCTCATCTCCCACTCCCTTCTGCGTCGTCCTGACTCGCTCCCTTTGTTCCTCCCTCGCCCACCGCCAAGCCCCACAGCACTTATAATAATAATTCATTCATTCAATAGTATTTATTGAGCGCTTACTATGTGCAGAGCACTGTTCTAAGCACTGGGGTAGATACAAGGTTAACAGATTGTTCCACATGGGGCTCTCAGTCTTAATTCCCATTTTACAGATGAGGTGGCTGAGGCACAGAGAAGTGACTTGCCCAAAGTCACACAGCTGACAGGCGGCGGAGCCGGGATTAGAACCCACGACCTCTGACTCCCAAGCCCGGGCTCCTTCCACCAAGCCACACTGCTTCTCTAGCTGTCATTTTATATATTTGTACTGATGTCTGGCTCCCCACCTCTAGACTGTGAGCTCACTGTGGGCAGGGATTGTCACTCTTTATTGTTGTACCGTTCTTTCCCAAGTGCTTAGTACAGTGCTCGGCACACAGTAGGGGCTTAATAAATACAATTGAATGAATGAATGAACTGAGAGGGGACACAAAGGGAGTCAAGATTTACTGGGGTCCTGCCAGCAGACCCCAGCTCTCCAGCCAGTAAACTGGCAGGGCTCCCCTTGCCCCAGACCCTTCCAGGCAGCCGGCGGGGACATCTCCTCCAAGAGGCCTTCCCTGACTGAGCCCTCCTTTCCTCTTCTCCCTTTCATTCATTCACTCGTATTTATTGAGCGCTTACTGTGTGCAGAGCACTAGTCTAAGCACTTGGGAGAGTACAGTATAACAATAAACAGACACATTCCCTGCCCACAACGAGCTTATATTCTGGGGTGGGGGAGGAGACAGACATTAATACCAATCAATAAAAGACAGATATGTCCATAAGTGCTGTGGGGCTGGGAGGGGGGAAGACAGCGAGTCAGGGCGATGTAGAGGGGAGGGGGAGATGAGGAAAAGTGGGGCTTAGTCTGGGAAGGCCTCTTGGAGGAGATGGGCCTTGAATAAGGCTTTGAAGGGGACTCACTGTCTGTTGGATTTGAGGAAGGAGGGTGTCACCCTGACTTGCTCCCTTTATTCATCCCCCCTCCCAGCCTTACAGCACTAAAGTCCATATTTTTCACGTATTCATTTATATTAATGCCTGTCTCCCCTGGCCCTCTAGACTGTAAACTCCTTGTGGCCAGGGAATGTGTCTATTATACTGTTCTATTGTACTCACCCAGGCGCTTGGTACGATGCTCTGCACACAGTAAGCGCTCAGTAAATAACTGGCTGATGGGGAGGGACAACTCATGGGCCAGTGGAGAGTGCCGCCGTGAGGATCCAGGCGGGGGAAGCCTGACCTGCGGGGGCCCTGCCACCCAGCCCCCGAGGGCCGGGGCCGGCCGCTGTACAATAATAATAATAATTATGGTATTTGTTAAGCCCTTCCGTGTACCAGGCACTGTGCTAAGCACTGGGGTAGATACAAGCAAATCGGGTTGGACAGTCCCTGTCCTGCATGGGGCTCACAGTCCCGTGACTCAATGAATAGAGCCCGGGCTTGGGAGTCAGAGGTCATGGGTTTGAATCCCGGCTCTGCAGCTTGTCAGCTGTGTGACTGTGGTGTGGGCTAGTCACTTAACTTCTCTGTGCCTGTTACCTCATCTATAAAATGGGGATTAACTGGGAGCCTCACATGGGACAACCTGATGACCCTGTATCTACCCCAGCGCTTAGAACAGTGCTCTGCACATAGGAAGCGCATATCAAATACCGACATTATTATTATTGTTATTATTATCATTAATCCCCATTTTATAGATGGGGTGACCGAGGCACAGACAAGTTAAGTGACTTGCCTGGAGTCACACAGCAGACACATGGGAGAGCCAGGATTAGAACCTATAACCTTCTGGCTCCCAAGCCCATGCTCTATCCACTCCACCATGCTGCTTCTATTGCTTCTTCTGTGCCGCTATTGCCGCTTCTGTGCGCAGAGCACTGTACTAAGCGCTTAGCGACGGCAGCAGAAGGAGTAAATGATGCAAATGATGGGCAGGTGGTGACCGGGGCTGCGGCTGTTGTGACTGTTAAACTCTGAGCCGTGAGGAGCCCTGAAACGCCTCTCCTCTAGTCAGTGTCCTAGTGCCCTTTTGGTTTTTATCTTTGGCCTCCTATTCTTTCTGTGTTTTTATTATTTTTTATTATCCTTGCATTACCATTATATTTATATTCTGGGCTTTTTATAAAATGGTCTGTTTTATTATTATATTATTAATTATTATCTGTTAAGCGCTTACACCGTGTCAAGCGCTGTTCTAAGACCTGGGGTTGGATGCGAGCTATTCAGTCGTATTTATTGAGCGCTTACTGCGTGCAGAGCACTGAGCACTTGGGAGAGGACAACACAACAATAAGCAGGTACATTCCTGGCCCACATGAGCTCACAGTCTAGAGGGGGAGAAGGACGTTAATAAACATAAATAAATAAATAAATAAATCGCGGATATATACACGGGTGCCATGGGGCTGGGAGGGAGGATGAATGAAGGAAGCAAGTCAGGGCGATGAAGGGAGTGGGAGAAGAGGGGAGGAGGGTGTAGTCAGGGAAGGCTTCTTGGAGGAGATGGGCCTTCAAGAAGGCTTTGAAGTAGGGGAGAGCCATTGTCAGTGGGATATGAGGAGGGAGGGAGTTTCAGGCCAGAGGTAGGATGTGCGCGACAGGTCGGTTAATCAGATCAGACACAGTCCCTGGCCCACATGGGGCTGACAGTATATATATGAGGGAGAACAATTCTATCCTTCCCTACGGGAAGCAGCACGGCGTAGTGGATAGAACATGGGCCTGGGAGTCAGAAGGTCAAGAGTTCTAATGTGACTCCACCACTTGACTGCTGTGGGCAAGTCACTTCAATTCTCTGGGCCTCAGTTCCCTGATCTGGAAAATGGGGATTGAGACTGTGAGCCCCACCTGGGACAACCTGATAACCTTGTACCTATGCCAGCGCTTGGCACATTGTAAGCGCTTCACAAATACCATCATCATCATCCACCATTAGACTATAAGCTCACTGTGGGCAGGGAGCATGTGTTTACACAGTAAGCGCTTAACAGATCTCATCATCATCATTATTATTATTATTATTAATAAACACTTAAATGAGGGTTCTCAGTGAAGAAGGGACAGTGCCGCTCCTTTGGGAGAAAGAAAAGCGAGCTGGGAGGGTGATAGGGGAGAGATAAAGGGAAAGAAAATATTCCTTTTTGCTTGCTAGGGAGGGCCCTTCCAGGAAGTGAAAAGGCAGAGTAAATTACCCAGCCCCAGAAGGGAAACCATTCATTCAGTAGTATTTATTGAGCGCTCACTATGTGCAGACCACTGTACTAAGCGTTTGGAATGTACAGTTCGGCAACAGATAGAGACAATCCCTGCCCGATGACGGGCTCTGGTAGGATTGCCACAGCTCGTGGAAAAAGGACTCAAGGGAGAAAAGGGAGGAGGTGGGCCGATTCAATCAATCCATCGATTTATAATATCGTTTGAGCTTCTACTGTGTGCAGATACCGTACTGAGAGCTTAGGACAGTACAAAAAGGTTAATAGGCATGATCCCGCCCCGCAAGGAGCTCACGGTCAAGCAAGGGAGACAGACACTAAAGTAGGAGGAAGCCAAAGAATATAAAGGGAAGCAGCATGGTGTAGTGGGTAGAGCACGGGCCTGGGAGTCAGAAAGTCATGGGTTCTAATCCTGCCTCCCGCACTTGTCTGCTCTGTGGCCTTGGGCAAATCACTTCACTTCTCTGGGCTTCAGTTACCTCATCTATAAAATGGGGATTAAGATTGGGAGCCCTATAAGGGACAGGGATTGTGTCCAATCCAACTTGCTTGTATCCACCCCAGCACTTAGTACAGTGTCTGGCACATAATAAGTGCTTAACAAATACCACAAATTAATTATCTGCTGTGTGGTCTTGGGTGAGTCACTTCACTTCTCTGTGCCTCAGTTACCTCATCTGTCAAATGGGGATTAAGACTGTGTCCAAACTGATTTGCCTCTTTCCTCCCCGCGGTTTAGTACAGTGCTTGGCACATAGTAAGCACTTAACAAATACCATTATTATCAAGTGGAGAATCTGGGTCAGAGAGCAGCAGATGCTAGTGGCCCAGGCAGGGTAATTGATTCATGGTATTTACTGGGTGTTTATCGTGTGTGCAGAGCACTGTACTGAACACTTGGAAGAGCGCTTGATAGGGGCATCTGGGTTGTGGCGTGCAGAACTCCTACTCCTACAGGATTCCTCTCCCCATCCTGCCCAGGGAGGGAGTTCCGTCCCTTCCAGGAGGAGCCCAGGATTTTCCCAGGGGAGGAAACCCAGCTGAACCCCAGAGGGGCTGGACCCGACTGGAAGGAAGCGGGAGGTCGAAGAGGTCAGACCTCTGGAGAAGCAGCATGGACTAATGGATGGAGCCCAGACCTGGAAGTCAGAACGCTGTGGGTTCTAATTCCGGCTCCGCCACTTGTCTGCTGTGTGACCTTGGATAAGTCACTTCACTTCTCCAAGCCTTAGTTCCCTCATCCGTAAAATGGGGTTTGAGAGTGTGAGCCCCATTTGGGACAGGGACTGTGTCCCATCTGATTTGCTTGAATCTCCCCCGGCGCTTAGTACAGCGCCGGGCAGAGAGTAAGCGTTTAACAGACACCACAATTATTAGATTGGGGGAGCAGAGCCACTCTAGACTGTAAGCTCACTCCAGGAAGGGAAGGTGTCTGTAATATTGCTGCCTGGTACTCTCCCAAGCCCTAAGTACAGTGCTCTGTACATAGTAAGCACTGAATAAAGATGATTGATTGACTGACAAACTAGGAAATTTGGATATTTTAGTCTGTGCCCTTTCCCGGGGTTGGTGTGGAATCAGGTCAGGAAGCCAGATGAGGTGAGAGGGCCTAGCAGGACACAGTTATTGTTGTTTTTGTTAAGGCCTCAGGATGTGACAAGCATTGTAGTAAGCGCTGAGAGAGAAACAAGATAAGCAGGTCCCACATGAGGTTCGCAGTCTAAGCAGGAGGGAGCACGGGTATTGCATCCCCCATTTTGCAGAGGAGGGAACTGAGGCCCAGAGAAGTGAAGTGAGTTGCCCTAGGTCACACAGCAGACAAGTGGCAGGACCCCCCGACCCCAGGAAAGACTCCTCTGAGATCAGGGAAAGGGGAGCCCAGGAGACACCGGATGGCTCAAAGACACGAGAAAAGGCTGTCAGAATCGGAGAGAACTAGGAGGCAGGGGAATTGGAGAAGCAGCATGGCATAGTAGAAAGCCCAGGCTTGGGAGTCAGAGGTTGTGAGCTCTAATCCTAGCTCCACCATTTCATTCATTCATTCAATCATATTTATTGAGCACTTACTATGTGCAGAACACTGTACTAAGCGCTTGGAATGTACAACTCGGCAACAGAGACAATCCACTGATCAGCTGTGTGACTTTGGGCAAGTCGCTTGACTTCTCTGTGCCTCGGTTCCCTCATCTGTAAATTGGAGATGAAGACTGTGAGCCCCATGTGGGACAACCTCATTACCTTGTGTCTACCCCAGCGCTTAGAACAGTGCTCGGCACATAGTAAGCACTTAATAAATACCATCATTATTATTATTATCACTGGCAAGATGAGCGCCGAAGGCCCCTCTAGCCCTAAGATTCCGTGAAGACCTCCCTGGCCCCTCTCCGCTTGGCTGGCTGGGGAGACTGTAAGCTCCCTGTGGGCAGGGAATGTGTCTGTTTATCATTATATTGTACCCGCCCAGGCTCTTAGTATAGTGCTTTGCATACAGAAAGCGCTCAATAAATACGATTGAAGGAATCAAAGGAAGAGGGTGCTCAAGGTCCCTGGGGCAGAAGGGCCAGGGAGGTCTGTGTGCCATGACGGGTGGGAGAGGGGAGAGGGAAAGAACTTGGGCGGAGCGAAGCAGAGTCAGAAAAAGTTTAATGCAACTGCTCTATCCCCTGTAGGGACTGGACTGGCTCCAAAGAGAAAACCCCTATCAATCTTTCATATTTATTGAGGGCTTACTGTGTGCAGAGTACTGTACTAAGCGCTTGGAAGAGTATAATACTCGAAGCAGCGTGGCTCAGTGGAAAGAGTCCGGGATTGGGAGTCAAAGGTCATGGGTTCGAATTCCGGCTCTGCCACTTGTCAGCTGTGTGACTGTGGGCAAGTCACTTCACTTCTCAGTGCCTCAGTGACCTCATCTGGAAAATGGGGATTAACTGTGAGCCTCACGTGGGACAACCTGATTCCCCTGTGTCTACCCCAGCGCTTAGAACAGTGTTCTGCACATAGTAAGCACTTAACAAATACCAACATTATAGTACAACATATTCTCTGCCTACATTGAGTTTACTGTCTGGAGGCCCTGGGGCTAGAATCATGATCAAAGCTGACCATCCCCCTGCCCCCTCCTACCTCACCTCCCTTCTCTCCTTCTCCAGCCCAGCCCGTACACTCCGTTCCTCTTTCACCGCTCACCTCCTCAGTCCTTCGTTCTCGTCTGTCCCGCCAGTGACCCCTGGCCCACGTCCTTCCACTGACCTGGAAAGCCCTCCCTCCTCACATCTGCCAAACTAACTCTCTTCCCCCCTTCAAAGCCCTAGTGAGAGCTCACCTCCTCCAGGAGGCCTTCCCAGACTCAGCCCTCCCTTTCCCTCTGCCCCTCCTCCCCTCCCCATTGCCCCTACTCCCTCCCTCTGCTCTACCCCCTTCCTCTCCCTACAGCAATTGTGTATATTTGCATATATTATTACTCTATTAATGATGTGTATATACCTATGATTCTATTTATCTATTTTGATGGTATTGATGCCTACTTGTTTTGTTTTGCTGTCTGTTTCCCCCTTTTAGACTGTGAGCCCATTGTTGGGCAGGGATGGTCTCTATCTGTTGCCCAATCGTAGATTCCAAGCGCTGAGTACAGTGCTCTGTACACAATAAGCGCTCAATAAATACGACTGAATGAACGAAACACTTCCAGGTGGTGAGATGCCATGGGGTTGGGGGATGAATTGCAGGAAGAGGTAAGAAAGCTGGATGAAATCATTCCCAGTTATTATTACTATTAATAATTGTGGTTGGTAAGCACTTACTCTACGCCAAGCACTGTATTAAGCGCTGGGATCGATACAAGCAAATCGGGTTGGACGCAGTCCCTGTCCCACATGGAGCTCATGGTCTTAATAACCATTATACAGATGAGGAAACTGAGGCCCAGAGTAATTAAGTGATCTGCCCAAGTTCACACGGTTCCTGGAGATGGTCACAACTCAGGGGAGGGATGTCAGAGTCGCTGCTGACTTCTTTTAGATCGACGATCCAGGCTAGAGGGCAGCGACAACATCAGCAGCAGCCAAAAAGGCCAAGCAAATTCTAGACACCGTCGGCACCAGGGAAGGGAATAATAACAATGATATTTGTGAAGCGCTTACTATGTTCTATGCGCTGGGGTAGATACAAGGTAATCAGGTGGTCCCACATGGGACTCACAGTTTCAATCCCCATTTTACAGCTGAGGTAACTGAGGCACGGAGAAGTTAAGTGTCTTGCCCAAGGCCACGCGGCATTTGATTTGATATAGTGACGTATCCGAAGATGTGTTTGGCTGTTGCATCCAGATAATAATAATGATGGTATTTGTTAAGGGCTTACTATGGGCCAAGCACTGTTCTAAGTGCTGGAGTAGATCCAAGGTAATCAGATTGTCCCACGTGGGGTTCACAGTCTTAATCCCCATTTTCCAGTTGAGGTAACTGAGGCACCGAGAAATCAAGTGACTTGCCCAAAGTCACACAGCCGATACGTGGCGGAGCCGGGATTAGAACCCACGACCTCTGACTCCCAAGCCCGGGCTCTTTCCACTGAGCCACGCCGCTTCTCGGTTGTGTCTGTGACTGCTTCCTGCTTTACCCTCCTTCTTCCTCGGGCTCACCCCGTCTTTTAATCAGTTTTGTCGGCCTTACGCGTCAGACCGTAAGCTCTTAAAGGACAGATAATGTGTCTCGTTATCGTGGTTCTCTTGCAAGCCATGATTAGAGTGAAGCACTCAGTAAATGCCACGGATTGATTCAGGGGACAGGAGTGAATTCTGTCAGCTAGAAGACTAGACTATAAGCTTCTCGAGGGGCGCAGTCGTGTCTACAACTCTATTGCACTGTACTCTCCCAAGTATTTAGTACAGTGCTTTGCACTCGGTAAGTGTTCAATAAATACCATTTAGTAGAGAGAAGCCAGGTGTGGCCTGCTAGACCTCCACACCTTTTGGGCAACATCGATCTCAAACGTCTGTTCCGTAAGTAAAGAGACTTGGGATGTGGCTTTGGGATCGGCCCCCAGGTTCATCCCCTCACATTGTCCTGCTCTTCCCATTCAGGATCCCGTCCGGTTTGCTGAAGAGCAGCTGCAGAATGGAGACGTGTTTCGTGTCCGCTTTTAAAGTGGAAGATCTTCAAGGGCAGAGTCTGTGCCTTCCTTAAGTGCCGAGTTCAGTAGCCGGCAGCCCCTAATGGTGATTAAGATAAGAATTTCATATTCCATGACATTAAACCTTTCCTAGAAAATCACTGCCTCATATCCAGTGCTTAGAACAGTGCTTAGGCACATAGCAAGCACCTAATAAGTACCATAATTATTATCATTATCCTAAAATGTACCTCCCCCTCTCAGGGTCGCACCTAGAGAGTTTCCAATCCTCTACCAGTCTCGGCGATGGGAGGGAGAGTCAAGCAGAGGCCTGTCCAGGCCATTCCTAACTCGGGCAGTGGCTAGCGAGTGGCAGGCCATCGGCTACGAGTCAAAACTCACCCGTGCCGGGCAGCGGCGGCCCGGGAGAGAGTCGAGGGCTGAGATTCATGTTGACTGCGAGGAAGGAGGCGATGGTCAACCGCTTCCCGATTTTACTACGAAAACTCTACGGATCCACTACCAGGAACGACTGCAGATGGAGGTGGGGCATTCCGGGACAGATGTAGCCACGCGTCGCTATGGGTCGGAGACGACTCGACAACGTAAGACAAACATAATGTGCCTCACTGACCTTACAACAGGTGACCTATGGGCCCGGTACAGCTCATTTTGCAGTTTGGAGCAGTTGTTGGAACAGTGCTCTGCGCTCACAGTAAGTGCTCGATAAATGCAATTGATCGATTGATTGACTGAAAAGGCCCCACCAGCAGACTGCCCCAACTAGAGCTCGTTCTGACAGCGTGGATGTTGGGGGACAGATCAAGACTTCATCATTAGAGCTGCTCCAGGGTCGGTTCCAGCTTCCCCACACGAGTGTGCGTACGCTTGTGACGGGGCCAGGGTGCAGTTGGTCAGCAGGAAGGGGAGGAACCTGTACAAAGTGGGCCCAAAAAGCAGGCTGCCTCCCGCCTCCAACACAAAGTTCCCGTTCAGAAACCCATGCCGGCCAGGGACGCCTTCAACTCTCCCCATGCCACAGCACTCGGGTATACATCTGTAATTTTATTTATATACATTGATGTCTGTTGATTTGTATTGATGGTTGTCTCCACCGCCCAGACTGTGAGCTGGTTGTGGGCGAGGATTGTCTCTATTGCTGTACTGCACTTTCCCAAGCGCTTAGTACAGTGCTCTGCACACAGTAAGCACTCAATAAATACGATTGAATGAATGAATGAATGAACTTTTGGGGCGTACCCGTTTTCACTGCCACACTCCAGTTCCCGAGACTTTTCGATCCATAGAGAGACGTACCAGGATATTTCCCAGCTGGGGCCTCCGGCCCACCGAGACCATTCCCCGCCGGCCTTGCCTGCCCTGAGCCGGGCCCTGAGGGAAGGGGATAAACTGGGGTGAGGAGGGATGGCTATCATCATCATCAGTGGTATTTACTTAGCGCTTACTATGTGCAGAACACTGTACTAAGCGCTCGGGAGGGTATGGTATAACAGAGTCGGCTGTCCCGTTCCCGGTCCACGAGTTAACAGGCTAGAGGGGGTAGATCTAGGTGGCCTGATCCAGGACAAAACGGTGTTGGCTTATGTCACAGGACTGTGTCCAAAGCCGTGATGCTTTCTGGGCGGGGGTGGGGTCTGCGTGTGCGTACGTGTGCGCGTACACGTGTGTACACAGGTTTGCTAGGCTTGCCGATTTCACCCAAGAATGGGGCTGCTTTGTTGGGGGCTGGGGACTTGTACAGCCCCAGAGGGAAGCGACTGAGAGAGGAACCACAGGAAAGGGGAGGTAGGGGGTAAGGGATGAAGGAGAAACCAAAGAAGAGGGGAGGGAGGTGAGCGTAAGGGCCAGGACCTTCTCTCTTCTGGGATCTGGAACGAGGAGGCCCAAAGGACCAGGAAGCTCAGGGGGACCCTTCTGGAAATGGACGGCGGCAAGCCAGCCGACCGGCCACGGCGACAAACCGAACCACGCGGGCCGGGGAGGGACGGAGACCTGGGGCTCCCGGTGGGTTGCATTTCCAGTTTATTAGTGTTGCATTAGTACCGTAAAATAGTTGACATGGTTGTGCACATTGCAGATTAGGGTCTGTTCCAAAAAAGGGCTATTTACATTGAACCTGTTTTCATAAAAAAACCCCTAGAAACCAAAACAATTCGATAACGAAACAGATGAAAAACAACCTACAAACAGATGGAGTGGTAACATCCCTTCATTGCCAGGGGAGGAGCCCTGGGTTGCTGACCCCGGCTACTCTCCCCGCACAAAACCATCCTGCAGAGGCAGAGACTGGGGAAAGGAGAACTCCTCGGGTCCTTGCCCCGTTATCCAGAGATGCCAGGTTCTCGGGAAGCCCTTTCAGCTCCAAGAGGAGGGGAAGCATCCGGGGGAGAGGAGATTCCAGAGTTCGGGAGGCTCCGGGTCAGAGGCCGGGAGGCTCCGGGTCAGAGGCCGGCTCCTCTTCCAGAGCTGAGGATGTCGGGGAGAGATGGCTGAAGCCCAGGGCTCTCCGTGTGGAGGGGACAGGGGATGTCGTGGAAGAGCCCGGACTGACCTCGCCCAGGGCTCAGAACAAGGCTTCCTCCCCGAGACGGATTACCCGCCAAGGAGCCGGTCCGAGTTTGGGGGGCCCCCACGCGAAAGGCCGGGAGGCCCTACTCACACTCGCCCGCGTACGGAAGATTAATAATTGTGGTATTTCGTTAAGTGCTGACCACGTGCCCAAGCATTCTAGTAAGTGTTGGGGTCGATGCGAGATAAATCAGTTTGGACAGAGTCCCTGTCCCACGAGGCTCACATTCTACGGGGTGAGGGAGAACACGTATCTTATCCCCATTTTACAGATGAGGCAACTGAGCCCCCGAGAAGTGAAGGCACTCGCCCACGGTCACCCGGCAGGCAAGCGGCGGAGTTGGGAATTAGAACTCAGGGGGCTCCTGACTCTCAGGCCCGTGCTCTTTCCACTAGGCTACCCTGCTTCGGTTCACTCCTTTCCCCCGTGCTCCGGAGGCTAAACCTCCAGAGGCTCTGGGGTGTTCAAACCAACAGAAAGACCACCGAAACAACCCAGTAACCTACCGGGCTGCTGTTCCTCTGACTGCTGGCCAGGTCAGGGAAAAGAGCCAGGTAGGATAGGCAAACCCTGCATTCCCGCAGACCCCTCTGGTCCCTCTTCTCCTTCTGGAGCCGGAGAACCTCTAATTAAAACGAAAGCTCGAGCCTTTCTGCCCATTCCCCTCCTAACTAGCTGTCACCTCGAGCAACCTCGAGGAGGGCCCTTCCGGGTGGAAACAGGCACAGGATAGTTAGAGAGAAGGCGATTTTGGTATCGAGGGGCCGGACGCAAAGAGGAGAGGCTGAAGTGAATGGAAGGAGGGAGGGAGAGTCGGGGGTTGTTGGCCAGGAATTCCATGAGAGGGAAGGAATCCTCTCAGGGAGAGAAGCGGGCTCGGCCCCAGAGCCATCGCTGAATCCATACCAACTGGGATCTGCAGAGCGAGGGGAGCAGTGTGGCTCAAAGTTGCCTGGAACCAACAGCGCTCTCTCCCTCGTTCGGCGGCTCTGCCCTAAAGCCGTTTTCGCTGCCACGCTGTCCGCTGCCCACGGGAAGCGGGGAGTACTCTCTCCGGTCTCCCCCACCCACCCGGGCCATCTTTTAGGCATGTGGCGGGGGGCACGGCCTAAGAGGTTCTTCCGAGAAAGATTCCAGCAGCCAAAGCCAAGTGTGCCGCAACCTCTGACCCCTACGCCCAGCAACGCCCTTTCAGGTGGGGGCCTTCCCCGCCAGCTTTCGGGGGAGCCTAAAACTTGCAGGGGTGAGAGAGGTTGGTGGGGTGCCTGGAAATCTGGGGCCCCGCCTGGCCTATCCCAACCTTCGGTCCCACCCACCTCCTCGGCGGTGCCGGCCTGGATCGGCTAGAAAGCGCAGGAAGTGGATTTAATGAGTGGAAATCGTGGGAATGAGCTCGGGGGCGGGGGGGGGGGTTATCCAGACTCTCCTGATTTGCTGCCCCCGGGGCCCCAGGCGGGCTGCAGGGGCCTAGGGGCCGAGGTTTACCGCCTCTTTGCCCGGTCCAGCCACGCGGGGTCCTCTGCTTCCCTGAAAGGGAGGAAGGCACCCAGTGCCAGGCTGAAAAGAGAAGAGGCGTTCGGAGGTCTCTCTAGCTCTTGTTCCTCCTCCACTTCCAGGTCGGTGTCGACCCTTTCCTGGAACGGGGAGTCGTTCGGTGTCCCCGTCGGGCTAACGGGATCATTTCCACTGAGTTCCCAGGATCGTTCTCCCAGGACTAGGGGGACATGACTCTAGACTGTGAGCTCGCTGTGGGCAGGGAATGTCACTGCTCGTTGTTGTATCGTACTTTCTCAAGCGCCTAGGACAGTGCTCTGCACACAGTAAGCCCTTCATAAATACGATGAAATGAATGAATGAATGAGCTCAGTGGCAGGGGAGTGTCAGGAGCCAAGAGCTTTGTGCCATCAGTCCATTTTGGTTATTAATAATAATTGTGGTACTTAAGCGCTTACTATGTGCCAGGCACTGTACTAAGCACTCAGGTGGATACAAGCAACTTGGGTTAGACACAGTCCCCGTCCCACGTGGGGCTCACAGTCTCAATCCCCATTTTACAGATGAGGTAACTGAGCTCAGAGGACCAACCTCACCTTGGCCCCCTCAACGGGACGCTGCAGTCAAGAAAGCCCACGGGGAAACTATCTAGAATTCACCATTTTCTGCTCCGTCTCCATACCCCCGTCCAGGGTGGACAGCTTGGTGAACCCTTACCCTGCTCCCACTACACCTCTAGGAAAATTGAAGCCCGTTGAACGGAAGCAGAAGGGGTGGCCGGGAGCGGACAGGGAGACCGGTCGTCGAGGGAAATGGGGAACTGAGAAAGGGAAAAGGCAGGAAGAAACATTTCAAGATGAGCCAATTCGTAGGGCGTTATCGGGTTACTGATGGAAACACCCCAACCCATCTGGCCAACGTCAGCCTCTTCCTCCTCGAGGCACCGCCTCGCGGCGGGTTGGGTATCCCAGGCGGGCCCTGCTCTGCATTCGTCCCCACCAGAGGCATATCCGTCCCCACAGAGATGGATCTGAATTTAGAGAGCAAAGTGGACAAGGTCGGGCTCTGGGCCCAGCCCAGAAACTCTGCCACCGACCGTATCCGACTCCCCGCAAACTCTGAAACCAGGTGCGTGAGGCAGAACGTCCCCGGTTCTGGACATCTCGGGCAGAGGAATTAGAGGTGGCGGATTTGGGCGCCCCTATTCCAACGCGGGTTGGGCCAGAGCCGGGGCCCAGATTTCAGACCGCTCACGCTCACGGGACACCTGAAATCTCCTGCCTGTGCCCTGAGGCCGTGAATGTGATATGGCAGCATCAGCTGGGGGAGGAGGAGGAGGAGGAGCAGAGCGCTTAGAGCTGCCCTCCTGGCCCACCTTCCCGGATCCCCGTCCCGGCCCACCCCCGCGGAAGCCCCCACAGGCCCTGGGCCTCAGACCTGCCCCGGCCCAGCACAATGACGGACTACCCCAGGACATGGCTTTAACGCGGCCACCCCGAAGAGCTACCACCCAGAGAACCGTCTGCGGTCTGTGGCTGAAACGCTGATTGGGGTAAGACTGTACGTAGGCTCTTGGATACCAAGGGTCCTGAAAGTTTCCCTGGGGAATTAAGACTGTTTTTAAACAAAATGTAAAAACAAAGCCCTGATTTCAATCGTAATTCTGACAGACCCTTCTCGGGAGATTCCAGTGTTTCCCTTTGGGGGCTCTCTCCACGGGATCTGGATGAAATCGGACACCCTGATGAGAAGGCAGAGCAGAGGCGATCGGCTAACACGCTTTAGGTACCGGAGTTTCACAGAGGGGACGAGCCCGTCGGATCCCGCCAGTCGAAACGCTCGGCCTCCCGGGACCTCTAGACTGTAAGCTGGTTGTGGGCAGGGAACGTATCTGGCTATTGTTCTGTTGTACCCTCCCAAGCGCTTAGTACAGTGAGTGCTCTGCACACGGTACACGCTCAAGAAATACGACTGACTGACCGACCGACCGAAGAGTGGACTAACGCCAGGACCGTCCTGGAGAGGGAAAGGTTCTGCTCGTCTTTCCCGTTCTCAGGGCGGGCCAGCAGGGAAGACAGCGCCGGTGACAACATCCCGCCAGATTCCCAACGGATGCTACCAGCAGCAGCAGCAGCAGCAGCAGCAGATTCAGCATCGCCTGTCTCCCAATAGCAATAATAATAATGAAAATAATAATAATAATTAGGGTATTTGTTAAGAGCTTACTCTGTGTCAAGCACCATTCTAAGTGCTGGGGTAGATCCAAGCTAAGCAGGTTGGACACAGTCCCCTGGCCCACACGGGACTCCCAATCTTCACCCCCATTTTCCAGATGAGATAACTGAGGCCAGAGCAGTGAAGTGCTTTGCCCAAGGTCACACAGCAGACAAGTGGCAGAGCCGGGATTAGAATCCAGGTCCTTCTGACTCCCAGGCCCGGGCTCTACCCACTACGCCGTGCTGTAAGGACTCCGGGTGCTGCCCCAAACCGGAGGTTCATAAACGGGCACTGCTCATTCCAAACAGGAGGATGGGGAGGCGAAAGACTGTAAGCTCACTGTGGGCAGGGAATGTGTCTGTTTACTGTTCTGTTGTACTCTCCCAAGTGCTTAGTACAGTGCTCTGCACAAAGTAAGTGCTCAGTAAATATAACTGACTCACTGAAAGCGGTGGGGAGGAGAAGGGGGGAGGGAGGGAGGAAGCACGGAGTCTTTCACTAAAAAGAGATGCCCAGGTCCAATTAATTTATTTATATTAATGTCCATCTCCCCCTCTAGCCTGTAAGCTCGTTGAGGGCAGGGAACGTGTCTACCAATTCTGTTCTACTGTACCCTCTCAAGCGTACGGTACAGTGCTCTGCACACGGTAAACGCTCGATAAATATAATTGATCGACTGATTCAATGGAAGTGATCCGTGTACTCCTCTGGTCCTTCCTAACCTTGCACACCGGGTAAGGGCCACACTCTGTCCCACAGCGACTGTGCAAAATGCCTCTGAAAAGAGCAATGAATAGAAACTTTTTATATTAAAAAAAAATTATATAATTTTTCTTTCTTCCTGTACAAACTCTTAACAAAAGGGGAAACATATGCCCGCTCCGGGGCTGTGCTAAGTAAACATTTTAACTGTAATTAACAGAAATAAATACAAAACGCCCCAGAGTTTCCAGACGTGGGACGCCTTTCTCCTGCTTCCTGAGGGAGGGCGGGCCCCAAGCCCACGGTGGGATTCGGCCCCTGGCCTCTGAGAGGAGGGATCTCCACCCTGAACCAAAGTAGAAGGGGAAAATTGTCCCGCCCCCTCCTCGGCCAGCCAGAGGGCCCTCGAGATGTCCGTTCGGAGACGTACACGCAGGCGTCCTCACATCCCAAACCCGCGAGGGAAACTTTCGGACTGGGGCCAGACAGGAAAACAAAGGAAGGGCGGAAATGTTATTGCTTAGCCCGGCTCTCCCCGCTCGGCCGGGCCCTCTCGCCTCCCAGCCGAGGAGCGGAGAAAGCACGGACGACGCCTCAGTCGGCCCGTTAACTTCCGGAAGCCCGTTCTCCGGCCGTGCGGCCTGGCTGCCGTCCTGCCTCGGGTGGGATTTCCGACCTGCTAAATTCCACCCGCCACGTGCAGCTCCCCACCGTGTACGGATGCGATCCCGGACGTCGGCGGGCCCGGCACTCTGCCTTCAACCTTCCGGGGGAACGTGGACGGCATTCCCGCCCGACTGAGATTCCCAAAGGACGGGGTGAGGGGAATTTAGAGCCATCTCTTCTCACTCAGGATCCAGACCCCACGGCCCACTTTCTGGTGTTCCCTCTGCTGTCCCACAGTTCCCCCAACTCCACCCAGGTGAGCCAGGTGATGACGGGGTGGGGTTTGGGAGGGAGGTTTGCAGAGGGAGCCGGAGGGTCAAGGGGGAGCGGAGGGACGAAAAGTCACCTCTGTGCTGTCTTTGCTGACCAAGCAGGCGTGGTCAATCCCTGAGCTCCCCCGCGGCCACTGCGGCCTTCCTGTCTCCAGTCTCTGCTCCCTGGTCTCACCAGCTCTACCAAGAATCACTTCCCTGGACGAGTTGGCTGTACTTGAGTCGGGGGCGGGGTGGGAAGGGTGGAGAGTTTTGGGCAAACAAACAAACAAACAAAATCAACGTGCCCAATAAACCCAAAACATCTGCATCAATTAGGGTTTCCAGAACTCAATTCTCAAGGTCTAGGATATGCACAGCTCTACCTGTTTAGCTTCTGGAACTAACAGGTCCCCACGGGGATTCAGACGGGGGGTACGTTAGCAGCCCCTCCAGCTTAGGGAACACCTCGTTGGAGCCGAAAGCTTAGACACGTCACCGATCAGAACCCTCAGGGAGGTAGGCCCCAACGACAGGCTTCCGAAGGCATTAGAGCCGGGCGGTCCTACTCTTCAATGAGCCACGGGAAGTGACCGCCACGTCACAGTGATTTTGGTACGGCGGGGAAAACACCGGCTCTTTAGGGACGACCTTCAACACCACGTCATGGGTGAGGCAGTTCCACCCCGAACTATGCCGCATCCCTTAGGAATCAGGGTGAAAGTATGGCCGGACTCTTAAGTGAACTGAAAGTCTGGTTCGGAAGGTGGACCGGGGGTCGTAAGCGCCACTTCGGTCTATGCTGGTTGGGATGTCCTTGAGTTCCACAATCCCTCCGAGTGAAATCCACAGGCTAGGCTGAGAGGTATTCAAGTTAAGCCAATCTTAGGTGTCCTATCTGCCTTAGTGCACTCATTCTGCAGGTCACCTCTTGCCTCCGGCGGGACCCGTGACCGGATCCGTTGGTCAGCGGGCGGAGACAAAATGGTCTGGTACGTAGGCCGAGAGGCGGGGGGGCAGGGGAGGCCGCTGAGGGTAGCGGGTTCCTAGAGGAGGTATGCGTGAGTACGCTCATGTGCCGGGAGGTTTAACGAAACCCACACGAAAGTGAAAAGCGTGCTTACCCACCAATCGGGGAGGGGCGAGGTTTGTGGGAGACCGGGTCTCGGACGGAAGAGGGCGACAGGTAAGGATGTGGGCGGAGCTCAGACTCCATCGCTGGTGGTGCAGAAGGGTAAAACACGACAGAGTCCGGCTGGCTCAGTTACTAGCCACCAGGGTAATGCTGAGACTTGACAACAAAACGGCAACATCTCTTTTTGGCAGCTAAATTAGAATAGAGTTATATTTAAAAGCATTAAAAAAAAAAAAAACTTGCTACCGTAAAAAAGCGGTTTCTTTACGAGGCCGGAGGTCTGACCGAAAAACGTGACCTGATGGAAAACCTAAGAGATAGCAGCAAGCGCCCCCGTGGGGTGCCAGCCGGCGGGATGCCAGCGGGAGGCTCCTGGCAGCGGGGGGCCAGAGGACGGTTTGGGTTCTGGGGCGCTGTCGGCCTAGGTTTTCTTCCCAAACGGGAATCTGAGTCGGACGTCCCGATCCCACCCTGCGTCCTCCTGCGTCTCCCGCCCCCGGCAATTCCGGGAGCCGATCTCCGGTCTTTCGGAAACTCGCTCGCCTTCGCCTCCGCGGCCCGGACGGGCGGTCGGCCGGACCGACTGAGGCGAGGCGGACCTCGCTCCTGAACGAACCCGGGCCCCGGTTTTCGCCAAGGGAGGAGTGGACTGCCTCGTGGACCGCCTCGCCCATCCGCTTGTCAAGTTTCTGGGTACGAACCATTTGGAAACGGCCAGTTGGAGAACTTTTCTCAGTACTCCTCCTCCCACCAAATCAAATCCCACGTGAGATCCTAGAAGTTCAATTCAGCCTCCCCCCACCCCCCTCCCCACTCCTCTCGGGAAGCGTCCCAGATTAGTATGCAGTGAAGCTACTCGGCTCTCCAGGCTGGGAACTGTTCCCCGGTTGCTTTCGGGGTATCGGCCCGTTTACGCTTAAGACTGCTTTTTCTGTGTGGGTTTCGGGGTTCACCCCCCCCGCCAAAGTAAACTTAACCAAGAATAGAAAAGTAACTCAGAAATCATCCGAGCCCAGCTGCAAAGGATCTGCGGGACAGAAAGCAGAGTGGCTTCGGTCAGCAAGAGGCTTGGCAAGCGGCAAGCTCCGGGGAGGCCAAGGACTCGTCGGGGCTCGCTGGCTCCCTCCCTCCCTCCCTCCCTCCCTCCCTCCGTCTGCTCGGAAACCTAGAAGGTAGATTTGGAGTGTCCGAAGATGCAGATGGGGAAGTGTTTGACGTGGGAAGACCACTGTGCCGCCAGCTGAAAAAACTTGACGTCGTTCCACTCGACTCCGTCGATCAGAACTGGGAGGAGGAAAGAAGAAGGCCACGGGTTAGTGCACGGGTCCCCTGCCTCACTGGACTCCGACGACAGCGCTCTCTCAGAGGCGGCAGTTGCTTCGTGAAAGTTCCGGTTGGGTCGTTGGGTTCCGACACGGCTGACGGGAAGGAGACTCGGGTTGGCTCCCTTAGGGAGAATACGCCTTGGGCCTTGAGGAAATTCACTTTACTACTTAAAGTCCCGAGTGCCTCACCGGCTTTGTCTGGCTCCTTGGATGCTTCTTGAGGGGAGGGATAGTGTCTACCGACTGTTTTGCACTCTCCCAAGCGTTTAGGACAGTGCTCTGCCCACGGCAAGCGCTCACACGTACCGTCGATTGAGCGCAAGAAACGGGTGGGGGAAAGGGAACGATGTAGGGGTAGGGATGCGATCATCAGGTTGTCCATTTTACAGATGGGGTAACTGAGGACTGAAGTGACTTGCCCAAGGTCACACAGCAGACAAGCGGCGGGGCTGGGATTGGAAGCCAGGTCCTCGGACTCCCAGGTCCGTGCTCTGGCCCCTAGGCTCTGCTGCTTTTCTAACATGAGCGGGGCAGCCATGAAAATCAGGGAGAGTAAACCTAGAAAGCAAGTGTCCCTGGGAAATTTAGGCTCCCAGCAGAGAGTTGTAGCTCTCGGGCCGTTTCCATTTCTGAGTGAGCCAATGGAAGAGTCTCGCCACAGAGGGGACCTAGCAAGGAGTCAAGGATTCGGCACTTACCTCGTAGCATGTTCTGCTGATGCTTAGCGGTGCAAATCAATCTACTGATTCCTTCGATGCATTGGCTCTTGGACTCGTATTCCTTGTCCTTGGTTTTTTTAGGCAAAAACATCACTAGGAGAAACAAAGACCATTCATCTTTCGTACCCATCGAGAGCTGAATTCCAGGATTAAAGCCTTCTAGGCAAACTAGCAAGGGGGGGATAAAGAATTATCCCCCTACTTTCCCTCAGCTCATTAGAAAATGAAATCGGGGCAGGCAGTATACAGCACAACTGAACAGGGAATCCGGGTGACTTCCAGCCTTGAAACAAATTTGTGTGTGCAATGAAAAGTGAGGTGGGAATACTCTGCCTCCCCCTCTAGACTGTGAGCTCGCTGTGGGCAGGGAATGTGTCTACCGACTCCGTTGTATTGGACTCTCCCAAGCGCTTAGTACGGTGCTCGGCACACAGTAAGCGTTCAATAAATACGATTGATTGATTGACTCTGGGGAAAGAGGGCATCCCAGCCGGCTGGGGTAGTGTTTCTTGTTGAGGTAGGCGGTATCAGTGACACAAAGACCTGATTATCTTTTTCTAACCCCCGTGCTTAGCACAGCATTTGGTACATCGGTGCTCTGCACATAGTAAGCGCTTAACAAATACCAATATTATTATGATTATTACATATTAGGGACTACGCTGTGTGGTACAAAACAGCCCGAAGAGCTGGGTTTGTTCTGCTGTATTTTTGCTCAGGCCGAAAGCCATGTCAGAGGAAGGCAAGCGGCCCATGGGTGCTTACGCATAATTTTTGAAGAATATACAAGAGAAAGCAGTTGCCCCTTTCCCTCTGACTCCGCCCGGTAGTTTAGAGCTGGGGGCCTTCCGCTCCCCCCGTGACCTTCCCCCAGCCACTGCTGCTGTGCCTTTAGAAAGACTTTTTCACTCTCAGCTGCCACAGCCCAAGATTGCGCGGGGGGGCCCCCCGCCCCAGCCGAAACGACAGGCCCCCGGATAGCAGAGTCCAGGTCATCCAAGACCAGTAAGCAGCGTGGTCTAGTGGATAGAGCGCGGGCCTGGGAGTCAGACGGACCCGGCTTCTAATCCTGGCACGTGTCTGCTGTGGGACCTTGGGAAAGTCACTTGACTTTTCTGGGCCTCGGTTCCCTCATCTGTAAAACGGGGATTGAGACAGTGAGTCCAGCGTGGGACAAGGACGGTGTCCAACCCGATTTGCTTGTATTCATTCCAGGGGTTAGTACAATGTCTGGCACATAATAATAATAATAATGAATTATGGTATTCGTTAAGCGCTTGCTATGTGCTAAGCACTGTTCTAAGTGCTGAACACTGTTCCTGGCCTCAGTTACTTCATCTGTAAAATGGGGATTGAGATTGTGAGCTCCGTGTGGGGCAGGGACTGTGCCCGACCTGATTACCTTGTATCTATCCCTGTGCTTAGAACAGTGCTTGGCACATAGTAAGCACTTAACAAATAACACAGTTATTATTAGTAGCAGTAGTAAGTGCTCAATAAATGCCATAGATTGATTGATCCATAAGTTTCAGGCCGAAAGGTGGTGACCTAAGAATTCCACTACCGCTGACCCCTTCTTTTCCAGGAGATGGGGCGCTCTGGAATAATAAGAATAATTGTGGTATTTGTTAAGCACTTACTATGGGCCAAGCACTGTGCTACGTGCTGCGGTAGATACAATACAATCATCTCAGACACGGTCTCTGCTCCACATAGGACTCATGGTCCAAGAAGGAGAGAGAACAGGGACTGAATCCCCATTTTTACCGACTAGGAAGCTGAGGCAAAGAGAAGTGAGATGACCTGCCCAAGGTCACATAGTAGGCAAGTGGTTGTGGCAGCGATTCCCAGCTGTCAATCGTATTAATTGAGCACTTACTGTGTGCAGAGCACTGTACTAAGTGCTTGGGAGAGTACAATATAACAAGAAACAGACACATTCCCTGCCCAAAAGGAGAAAACGGCCTAGGAGGGAGAAAAATAAATAAATAAATGACAGATACGGACATAAGTGCTGTGGGGCTGGAAGGTGGGGGATGAAGTTTCTAGGACAAGTTACAGCATTTTGGAGGCCTTAAAGTCAGGGTATAACCAGCAGGTAGGATCCAGCTAATCCAATAATAATGATAATAATCACTGTGGTATTTATTAAGTGCTTACTGTGTGCCAAGCATCATAATTAGCCCTGGGGTAGATTCATCTATTTACTGAGCATTGATTGTGTGCAAAGCACCGCACTATGTGCTTGGGAGAGTACGATGTAACAACAAACAGACGCACTCCCCGCCCACAATGAGCTCACAGTCTAGAGGGGGAGACAGACATTAATACACAAAAATAAATAAATGAATAAATAAATAACAGATATACACATATGTGCTATGGGGATGGGAGGGAGGATGAATGAGGGGAGCAAGTCAGGGCGACACAGAAGGGAGTGGGAGAAGAAGAGAGGAGGGCTTAGTCAGGGAAAGCTTCTTGGAGGAGGTGGGTCTTCGATAAGGCTTTGAAGTGGGGGGAAAGCAATTATTAGTCTGATATGAGGAGGAAGGGCGGTCCAGGCCAGAGGTAGGATGTGGGCGAACGGTTGGCGGCGAGATAGACGAGATGGAGGTAGAGTGAGAAGGTTACTATTGGGGGAACCAAGTGTGCGGGCTGGCTTGTTGTAGTAGAAGAGAAGCGAGGTGAGGTAGGAGAAGGCAAGGGGATTAAGTGCTTTAAAGCCAATGGTGAGGAGTTTTTGTTTGATGCGGAGGTGGATGGGCAACCACTGGAGTTTCTTGACGAGCGGAGTAAAATGGTCTGAACATTGTGGAAGGAAAATGATCCGGGCCGCAGAATGGAGTATGGACTGGAGTGGAGAGAGACAGGAGGCGGAGAGGTCAGCAAGGAGGCTGATACAATAATCGAGAAGGGATAGGATAAGTGCTTGTATTAATGTGGGAGGAGTTTGGATGGGGCGGATTTTAGCGATGTTGTGAAGGTAGAACTGACAGAATTCAGTGATGGTTTGAATATGGGGGTTGAACGAGAGAGGAGTCAAGGATAATGCCAAGGTTACGGGCTCGTGATACAGGAAGGATGATGGTGCCATCAACAGGCATGGAAAAATGAGCGGGAGAACAGGGTTTGGGTGGGAAGATGAGAAGTTCAGTTTTAATCATATTAAGTTTGAAGTGACGGGAGGACATCCAAGTAGAGATGCCTTGAAGCCAGGAGGAAATGTGAAACTGCAGAGAGGGACAGAGATCAGGGCTTGGAGATGGAGATTTGGATGTCATCAGCATAGAGGTGATAGTTGAAGCCCTGCGAGGGAAGAAGTTTTCCAAGGCAGTGGGTGTAGATGGAGAAACGAAGGTGACCCAGAACTGAACCTTGAGGGACACTCACAGTTAGGGGATGGGAAGGAGAAGAGGAACCTGTGCAAGAGTCTGAAAATGAGCGGTCAGAAAGATAGGAGAACCAGGAGCAGACAAGGTCAGTGAAGCCTAGGTTGGATAACGTTTCAGGAGAAGGGAGCGGTCGACAGCGTCAAAGACAGCAGAGGGGTCAAAGAGGATTAGGATGGAGTAGAGATTGTTGGATTTGGCAAGAGGGAGATCATCGGTGACCTTTGAGAGGGTGGATTTTACGGAGTGAAGGGCACGGAAGCCAGATTGGAGGGGGCCAAAGGAAGAATTGGAGGACAGGAACTTGAGGCAGCAGGTGCAGACAGCTCGCTCAAGGAGTTCGGAGAGGAATTCATTCATTCATTCATTCATTAAATCGTATTTACTGAGCGCTTACTGTATGCAGAGCACTGTACTAAGTGCTTGGAATGTACAATTCGGCAACAGAGAGAGACAATCCCTGCCCAACAACGGGATCACAGTCTAAAAGGGGGAGACAGACAACACAACAAAACAGGAGGGAGATGGGGCGATAACCGGAGGGAGCTGTGGGGTCAAGGGGTCGAGGGAGGGTTTTTTTTGGATAGGGGAGATTTAGGCATGTTTAAAAGCAGTGGGGAAGAAGCCATTGGAGAGTGAACAGTTGAAGATGGCAGTTAGGGAGGGGGAGAGTGTTTTGATGAGGTGTGAAGGAATGGGATTGGATACGCCGGTGGAGGGGGTGGATTTTGAGAGAAGGCAGGGGACTTCCTCTAGAGATACTGCTGAGAAAGATGGGAGAGTTGAAGGAGGGGCAGGAGAGGGGAGAGACTGGAGAGGGGCTGGGAGATTTTTGGGAGATGTCACTGTTACTGTCAATTTTGCTGATGTAGTAGGTGGCGAAGTCACTGGGGGCCAGGGATGGGGGAGGCAGGGAGTGCTGGGGGCCTGAGGAAGAGGGAGTTAAATATCTGGAACGACTGGTGAGGGCGACGGGCATGGGTGTCAACAAGGATGGAGAAATAGTATTGCCGGGCAGAGGAGGGGGCAGAGTTAAAAGTTGCAAGACTAAACTTAAAATGGATGAAATTGGCCTGAGATCTAGATTTCTGCCAGCCACGCTCTGCAGCCGGAGCACAGGAGTGAAGAGGAAGATCCAGGGCTGTGGGTTAGTGGTATGAGATCGACGAAGGGATGGGGGGGGCCAGTGAGTTGAGTTCAGTAGAGAGGGTGGTGTTGAGAGCGTCAGTTTGATTCTCAAGGGAATGTAGTTTGGGTATGGAGGCTAAACAGGGTGAGATGAGTCACGAAAATTGGATGGGGTCAAAAGACCGGAGGTCTCTGTGGGGGAACAGTACAGATTTATGGGGAGGAGGCATGTGGGAGAGAAAGCATGAGGAGGTTGTGGTCAGAGAGGAATTTCAGAGTTGGTGAGGGTAGAGATTGTGCAGTGGCTAGATGGTGAGATCGGATGTGTGTCCCAGTTGGTGAGTGGGTGAGGAGGGGTGGAGCAGGAGGTCAGGGGAATCGAGGAGTGATCGAAGGCGGGCGGACACGAGATAATCGGGTCAATCACAGCCCCAGTTCCACATGGGATCAGTCTTACTCCCCCATTTTGCAGATGAGGGAACTGAGGCCCAGAGAAGTGAGGTGACTTGCCCAAGGTCACACAGCAGACAAGGGGCGGGGCTGGGATTATTCATTAAATCGTATTTATTGAGCGCTTACTGTGTGCAGAGCACGCGCTTGGAAAGTACAATTTGGCAACAAATAGATTAGAACCCAGGTCCTCAGATCTCCAGGCCCATGCTCTTTCTGTGCTTCTCAATCAAATTGTGCAATGAAGCTCCGAGAACCCAGATAAGTCCACCAGCACTGAAGTAATAATAGTAATGGTGATGATGATATTTGCTAAGCACTGTTCTAAACCCTGGGGAAGATTCAAGATAATCATGTCGGACGCAGTCCCTGTCCCACGTGGGGCTCACAGGGTAAGTAGGAGGAAGAACAACATATTGAATCCCCATTTTGAAGAGTAGGGAACTGAGGCAGAGAAGTGATGTGACTCGCCCAAGGTCACAACAGCGGGTAAGTGGCAAAGCCGGGATTAGAACCTCGGTCCTCTGAGGCCCGGGCCCGTGCTCTGTCTACTAGGACTCACTGCTTCCGTGGATCCCGTCCGATTCCGCCCTGCCACCGATCCCGCTCGACTCCTGGCCCAAGTCTCACGGCCGACAGCCGTTCCCTGGGCGAGTTCTCCCCTCCTTACCTTTTTTGTTCTTTTCCTTTGTTACGACCGTCATGGACATGGTCGGAGTGGCTGTTGTCTCCCCGCTACAGGGCAGCCTGCTGACCTGGAGAGACCGGAAAGTGCATTTCAGTGTGTTTTTGGCAGTGGGAAGATCTTTCTTCTCTGGGTCTTTCTTCTTTTCCATGGGCTGCGCTGCGATCCAATAATCGACCTGCAGGCCCATCAATTCAGCACCAGCACTCTGGCTGGAAGGGAGAACAGGGGGAAAAGGGTCAATTCACTTTCCATTATTTCCTTTTCTCTCGCCTGATTGCTAAGGGATTGCCCCCTCCCCCCGCCACAAAACACACACACACACACACATCATCATTATCATCAAATGCCGTCAGGGTGTTTCCGATTCACAGTGACTTTATGGATTTTCATCCATAGGATTTTCTTGGTAAAAAATACGGAAGTGGTTCACCACCGCCTTCTTCCGCGGAGTAAAACTAAAGTCTCTGCCGTCGCAGCTTGCCCCGAATCGGTGTGGCCTCTAGTGGAAAGGGCACGAGGCTGGAGCCCCAAGACATTTATGTCCGTATCTGTAATTTATTTATTTGTATTAATGCCTGTCTCTCCCCTCTAGATGGTAAGCTCCTCATGGGCAAGGAATGTATCTGTCATACTGTTATATTCTCCTCTCCCAAGCACTTAACACAGTGCTCTGCATACAGTAAGCGCTCGATAAATTCGATTGACTGACTGACGGATGAGTCAGAGGATCCGAGTCCTAGTCCCGGCTCCGCCACTTGTCTGCGGGGTGACCTTGGGCAAGTCACTTCACTTCTCCGGGCCTCAGTTCCCTCATCTGTAAAATGGGGATTAAGAGGGTGAGGCGGGGTTAGACCCAGTTCCTTCTGACTCCCAGGCCCTTGTTCTATCCACTAAAGCCACACAGCAGTTAAATGACTTGCTCAAGGTAACAGAGTAGACAGGGACCGAGCCGGGATGAGAACCCAGATCTTGTGACTCCCGGACCCCGCGCTGTTTCCACTAGGCCACCCAGATTCTCCCCGCTTGATTATTTCAACCTGCAATTTCCACTTCTGCACAGAAGCTTGAACAGGAGATGAAATCTACTGCTTGCAGAGATTTCTGTGGGTCTGAGTCTGCCCAGGAGCAACCCGAGCGGGGCTCTGCCCACGGTCGGCTCAGTCTGGCTGGGAAGGGGACTAGGAACGCTGAACCGCGCTTCCATCTGTGACCTTCGGATTTATAATCTTCACCCCGCCCTCAACCCCACAGCACTTAGTAACTGTGGTATTTAAGTGCTTACTGTGTGCCAGTCACTGTACTAAACGCTGGGGTGGACACAAGCAAATCGGGTTGGACACGGTCCCTGTCCCACGTGGGGCTCACATCTCAATCCCCATTTGACCGATGAGCCAATTTATACCTTTAAATTACGTACTATATATTACTCATTTATTCCCATTAATGCCTATCTCCCCCTCTAGACTGTCAGCACGTTTTAGGCAGGAAAAGTGGCTGCTAATTCTGTTGTCGTGTACTCTCCCCAGCGCTCAGTAGCGCGCTCGGAGCACAGCAAGCGCTCGATAGATACCGCTGCTTGATCGAAGCTCACGGACTCGCTCCTGGGAGTTGGGAGGAAGAGCCAGGGACCCGGGCAAGAATTCCGATTAGACGAGAGCCGGCGGCGGGAGAGGGTTTACCTGGGAGAAGAGAAACTGCCTGTCACAGATGGAGAAGAGGGTGGGGTGGGTGAGGCTTCCTTTCCAGCAGGAGACATCGAAGGGGGCGTGGAGGAAAGAACGGTGGAGCTGGAGGGTGCTGCATCATCCGAATCACCTGGACGGAAAACGCCAAATCACTGATAATACTCGTCGTCATCAGAATAACTGGGGTATTCGTTAAGTGCTTACTATGTGCCAAGCACTGTACTAAGCGCTGGAGAAGATACAAGATCATCTGTCCCCATAGCGGGTTCACGGTCTAAGTAGGAGGGAGAACAGGTAGTGAATCCCCACTTTGCAGATGAGGGAATTCATTCATTCATTCAATCGCATTTATTGAGCGTTTACTGTGTGCAGAGCACTGAACTAAGCGCTTGGAAAGTCCAATTTGGCAACAGAGAGAGACAATTCCTCCCCAGCAACGGGCTCACAGTCTAGAAGATAATAACTGTGGTATTTGTTAAGCGCTTACTATGTGCCAAGCACTGTACTAAGTGCTGGGGAAGATATGAGCAAAACGGGTTGGACTCGATCCCTGTCCCACATGAGGCTCAGAGTCTCAATCCCCATTTTCCAGATGAGGGAACTGAGGCACAGAGAAGTGAAGCGACTTGCCCAAGGTCACCCAGCAGAAAAGTGGCAGAACCGGAATTGGAACCCATGACCTTCTGAGTCCCAGGCCCGTGTTCTATCCACTACGCCATGCCGAAGGGACTTATCTAAGGTGCCACAGCAGACAGGTAATGGAGCTGGGATTAGAACTCGGGTCCTCTGACTTCCAGGCCCGTGCTCTATCCACTAGGGAGCACTGCTTCTCGTGATGAGGAGCGCTGTGAAACCGCATCCTCGCCCCAACAGCCGGGGGATGGGGAGGGGAATTGGTCCCAGAAACCAGGATGGAATCTCGTGGCTTAGGGAAAAGAGCCCGGGCTTGGGAGTCAGAGGTCGTGGGTTCTAATCCCGGCTCTGCCGCTTGTCAGCTGTGTGACTTGGGGCAAATCACTTCACTTCTCTGTGCCTCAGTTACCTCATCTGTAAAATGGGGATTAAGATTGTGAGCCCCACATGGGACCACCTAATTACCTTGTATCTACCTCCGCGCTTAGAGCGGTGCTTGGCACATAGTAAGTGCTTAACAAATACCATTATCATCAGCGCTTAGAACAGTGCTTGGCATATAGTAAGCTCTTAACAAATGCCATCATAATCATCATTATCCAGGGGGACGGGGCAGGCCAACGACCACTAGCCAGACAGGCGGAGGTGCAGCGCTAATCCCATTTCTTAGCTTCTACTTGGACGGGCCGGACCTGGGCTCGGAATTGGGTCCCGACTACCAGTCTCAGAGCCCCTCTGGGAAAGGGAGGCTGCCGGCTGCTGACCCCAAGGGGGTATGGGGAGAAACTGGACAAGAAATTGGTCCCGAAGGGTCTGCGTGATGCAAAAAAAAAAATCCTTCAGGTGGAGGGGCAAAATGGATTGCGACTGTTAACGCAAGAGGAATCGCAAATCCTTTCGACAGACCGAAGCAGCGACAAATGGCGTGTATTTTTCCAAGTAGAGACGGAGTAGGTCTCAGGCCTCACGTCTTTGCACTGCTCAATTAACCGTATATATCACATTATACATTAATGTACAATGCGATATTATGATATTGGTATTTGTTAAGCGCTTACTATGTGCAGAGCACTGTTCTAAGCCCTGGGGTAGACACAGGGGAATCAGGTTGTCCCACGTGGGGCTCACAGTCTTAATCCCATTTTACAGATGAGGTCCCTGAGGCACAGAGAAGTGAAGTGACTTGCCCACAGTCACACAGCTGACAGGTGGCAGAGCCGGGATTCGAACCCATGCCCTCGGACTCCAAAGCCCGGGCTCTTTCCACTTAGCCACGCTGCTTCTCAAATATTCTTAATATTCTTAAATATGATGTCATATTTAAGGTCACATCCCCAACTCGCTCTCCCTTCTGCACTGTCTACCCAGTGCTCTGCACATAGTAAGCGTTCAATAATTACTATTGAATGAATGAATGAATGCATTTGGAGCTGTGTGACCTTTGGGCGTTCGATCTTCATCCCACCTCCAACCCCACAGCACTCTGTACATCTCTTTAAACTATACATGACCAATTGTTTATATTAATGTCTGTCTCCCCCGCCTCAAGACTGTACGCTTGTTATGGGCAGAGAATGTGCCCGCTAATTCTGTTGCATTGTATTACCAGAAGCAGCATGGCTTAGTGGAAAGAGCTCGGGCTTGGGAGTCAGAGGTCTTGGGTTTTAATCCCGGCTCCACCATTTTTCAGCTATGTGACTTTGGGCGAGTCACTTCACTTCTCTGTGCCTCAGTTACCTCATCTGCAAGATGGGGATTAAGACTGTGAGACCCATGTGGGACAACCTGATTACCTTGTATTCATTCAATCGTATTTACTGAGCGCTTACTGTGTGCAGAGCACTGTATCTACCTCAGCGCTTGGAACAGTGCTTGGCAAATAATAATGATAATACTAATGTTGGTATTTGTTAGGTACTTACTATGTGCAGAGCACTGTTCTAAGCGCTGGGGTAGATACAGGGTAATCAGGTTGTCCCATGTGAGACTTACAGTCTTAATCCCCATTTTACAGATGAGGGAACTGAGGCCCAGAGAAGTGAAGTGACTTGCCCACAGTCACACAGCTGACAAGTGGCAGAACTGGGATTCAAACCCATGACCTCTGACTCCCAAACCCGGGCTCTTTCCACTGAGCCACAAATAGTAAGCGCTTAACAAATACCATCATTATTATTATTGTTACTCTCCCAAACACTTAGTGCAGTGCTCTGCACATAGGAAGAGCTCAATAAATACCATTGATTGACTGATATTAACAAACACACATATATTAAACAGTATCAGTATATATCTATATCTATGTATGTATTAAATGGCATTTGTTAAGTGCTTACTACGTTCCAGGAACTGTTCTAACTCCTGAAGTAGAAATAAGCGAATCAGGTTGGACACAGTCCCTGCCCACACGGGGCTCAAAGTCTTAATCCCCATTTAACAGATGAGGGAACTGAGGCCGAGAGCAGTGAAGTAACTGGCCCAAGGTCACACAGCAGACAAGTGGAGGATTCAGGATTAGAAGCTAGTCCTTGTGATCCCCAGGCCCGTGCTCTTTTCACTAGGTCTTGTTGCTTCTTATATAAACTCTGAATATATTAAGCAGCAAATATTAATAATAATAATGGTATACAGTGAGCGTTTACTATGTGGCGTGCACGCTAACCACTGAGGAAGGTACAATCCAATCAGATTGGTCACGGTCCACATGGGGCTCACAGACCAAGGGGGAAGGCAAACGGGTACCGAATCCCTATTTTACAGAAGAGGAAACGGAGGCCAGACAAGCCAAGTGACCCTCCCTAAGTCCCACAGCAGGCAAGCGGCAGAACTGGGATTAGAACTCCAGGCTCCTGACTTCCAGCCCTGAGCTCTCTCCACTAGGGAACACCGCGTTCACCCCGGGGGGAAAGGAGCGCTTAGTACGGTAAACGCTCAATAAGTTCCACTGACTGTCTGATAACGGGGCGTCGCTTTACCTGACGTTGCGGAGGACTGTTCTACTATTCCCACCTTCACCACCTAGAAGGCAACGAAACGGCGGGTGAGTTTTCTCATCCGTAATCGTCTTGAGTCTCGGGGGGAGCACTGGGCCGGGGGTGGAGAAGTCTGCCGCCCCGAAAGCCCCGGGCCTCCCCAGTTATACGCGAGCCTCCCTAATTCCCACCGCAGAGTTTAAGCGCCGGCACAAGAGAGACGCTTGAGGCGGTCACGTCAGCGGCGGCGAGCCCGCGGAGCCCGTTCCGGGTGCGAGCGGCCGACTGGCCGCCGTCGTCCCGAAGGGCACGAGGGAGCAGTGAGGTAGACTCTCTCGATGCCCCCGTGCCACGCTGGCCTTTTGCCCCTAGACAGCCACTGCAGGCGCGTCCCCTTGGGCCGGGGAATCTGGCTTTGGGGCCCTTCCGTTCCTCAAGGCAGTGGTGGGGGTGCGAAGGAACTGATCGGACAAAGGATCCGTAGCTTGTCACCTAGTACTCCGAGACTGTGTTACAGACCGCCCAATACGAGGGGGTTTTCTTTGCTCAGGGGGACATTTGACAGAGCAGGGCTTACGCCGGTGTCCACCACACCTCCCAGCCTCACTGGTGACCACCTCTGAACAGCGCTTCCGCTCCCCCTCTCCCCCCCTGCTTAGTTGCTATGTGCCAGGCACTGCTCTAAGTGCTGAGGTAGATACAAGGAAATCGGGTTGGGCACAGTCCCTGTCCCACCTGGAGCTCACAATCTTAATCCCCATTTTACAACAGATGAGGTCACTGAGGCACAGAAAAGTTAAGTGACTTGCCCCACGTCACGGACCGGACATGTGGCAGAGCTGGGATTAGGACCCAGATCCTTCTGACTCCCAAGCCGGTGCCCTATCCACTAGGCCATGCTGCTTCTAAATCAATGTGGTAGGAATGACTTAAATCACTTTATGAAGAAGCTAAATCAACCCTATCTGGGCACAGGGAAGAATCATCTCACATGTCCAGTAAGCCTCCCGCTGAGCCGCCCCGTCGTGGGAGTGTTAAACCTCTTCTTCTTGTTGACAAGAAGAGCACCTCGCTACCACAGAGGCAAAGACCTCCCATGACTATTGTATCCTCCCTCTGTCTTACAGTTGCTTGAAAAATCCTCATTTTCAGGTAACAATCCACAATTGGACCCAGCACACTGATGTATTCTGGAGGGGAAAGATCTTGAAAATGGCCGAAGAAGCTAAAGGTTCTAAAAATCCGCACTCGTTAAATCTCCACGATCGGCTAATCTGACAGATACCGTTCCCATCCACCTACATCTTAACCTAGAGTTGAATTTTAAATTAGGCGTCCCCCTGAAGAACCAGTAGTGACGCTACTAGAACTTCCCACAGCCCTCCCTGCTCATTCCCAGCTCGGAAAAAAAGCCAATAGGGATGAGCCTTGGAGTGCAGGGAGAGACCCACAAAGGCCGGGTTACGTTCCCCTCCTGGGAAGTTCCGTGAACACCTGAGCCACGCGATCGTCCCCGGGTACCCTCCGCCCAGGTGAAATCACCACCTTGCCGAGAGCAGTCAGTTCTTCGCCGAGACCCGAATTTTTGACTTGGGGTTTTACTTCAAAAATAGCAGGGCCGACATCTGCTTATTTGGCAGATAGCTCCTTGAAGCGAAACCGAGGAGGGGTTGAGAGCGGCTACAGTGAGCCATTTGCCGAAACGGTAATAACAGTGCCGGGCTTTCTTAGTTGCTAATATCTCAGCTCGATCTCAAGAAGTTTCTAGAATACACTCATAGGATTAAGGTAAAGAAGGGCCACCGAAGATGAAATCCTGATTTAAGACCCATCTGCCCGATGCGACGACAAGACGGCAGACTGGGGGATCGAGAGGAGGTGAGGGTGGAGGGGAGGGGGGAATGTCAGAAAAAGTATCAAACTTGAAGGTCAGAGTAAATACTCACCCCAACAAAGGGAATGAACTTTTGGGAGGATTCTTCATCAGGGCTAAGAGACAGGAAAACACAGAGAGTTAACACTTCTTCACAAGTTCAGGTGCAAAAGTCATCTACAGGCATGCAGCAGAACTAAAAATTTGCAAGCATTGACTTCTGTCTTTTTTCAGCGCTGACTTGCCTGCAATCGGCGGCAGAATCACAAAGCTGGAAAGTATCTAACGGTCGCCAATTTTTTTTAATTTTTTTTTTTTTTGAACTGAAGAGGTTTCCTGCCTTTCCCGCAGAGCGGGGTGAAGACCTCTTCCAAATAATCCAGGCACTGCTTGACTTACTGAACAGAAATGTCATCAGCCCCATTCTGACTCCTTGACTCTCTACATGTCAGTCTCCACATGAACAATAACTAGCAGACACCAAACGGAACCTACTCGCCCCAGAGAGCCAGCTCTTTTTCCAAAGCGAATAAGATACCGCCCCTGAACAGGGGAGACACAAGCACTTGAGACCACTCTGTTGCACAGAGCAATACCAAGAATCCGACACGGATCACCACATCTCTGAGCTAAGATTTGGGAGGTTTCGGGCCTCCCATCGACATCCCGGCCAAAATCCTGACTCCTTCCAAAGGGGGAGGAGGAGACTAGCAGTGGCCTGAGAGGGAGGGTGGAGGTGTGGGCGACAATACGGAACTCTTTTCAAAATCTAGTGAAAGGAATCTAACTCGGTTCTGATGTAAAACGACTCCCCCCAGGCGCCACCCCGGACATCTGCCTTAAGAGACAAGAAAATGGTACGCACTCCCCTTTATTTCAAAAGCTCTACAGCTCACGAAAGCAAGGCGGGGAAAGCAACCCGGCCCAGATCATTTCTGCCGTTCAGCCACGGTGTCCCCTGACCGAGAGAGCTCTCCACTGCACTCCCCTGCCCGGGAGCCATTCCCGTTTCCACCTCGCTCAGGGCTTCTGAGAGCATCCCCGTATCTCCCCACTGAGTCTCAGCAGCCGAAATCCCTTTCAGAGATTTGTCTGCCTCTCTCCCACAGCAAGTCAGTGGCAGGGAGCGACTTAAACGACAAACGGGGATCCCAACCCAGCCAGATGGTCCTGCTGGAAGCCACCAGTTCTTTCCAAAGGCGAGGAGACCTAAAACAGAAACAGAAAACCCCTCCGTTCTGCCCCTTTGAAGACAGGGAAGACCCCCTACTCCTCGTCCAGTCTCCAGTTTGAAAGGCTCCCACATGTTTCTGGACTTCTGGAGAAGAAGAAGATACGGAGGGCGGGATCTTGGCTTCCACAACTGGGAGAAGTTCAAGCCTGGGTCGGTTCGGGCAACGACCTTGGCCCATAGGGCAGCCGGGGAAATCGCAGACATGTCATCCAGGCTCTGGATGCTCTCAGGAGGTTCATTTCTCAAGGAAGATTAAAGGGAAGACCAATTCCTCGTTGCTCAGGGGAAAAAAAGAGTTTCCATCTAATAATTAACAGTAATAACTGTGGCATTCGTTAAGAGCTTACTACGCGCCAGGTACCGTACTCAGCGCCGAGGGGGATATGAGCAAATCGGTTGGACACGGTCTTGGTCCCAATCCCCATTTTACAGGTGAGGCAACTGATGAGGCACAGAGGAGTGAAGTGACTGGACCGAGGTCACAAAGCAGACGAGTGGAGTAGACAGGATTAGAACCCATGACCTTCTTTCAGGCGAGGTTGAAAGCTCACCTCCTCCAGGAGGCCTTCCCAGACTGAGCCTCCCTTTTCCTCAGCTCCTCCTCCCCATCGCCCCTACTCCCTTCCTCTGCTCTACCCCCTCCCCACCCCACTTGCGTATATATGTACAAGCAGCGTGGCTTAGTGGCAAGAGCCCGGGCTTGGGAGTCAGAGGTCATGGATTCTAATCCCGGCTCTGCCGCTTGTCAGCTCTGTGACCTTGGGCAAGTCACTTAACTTCTCTGTGTCTCAGTTACCTCATCTGTAGAATGGGGATGAAGACTGTGAGCCCTACATGGGACAACCTGATGACCTGGTATGTCCCCCAGCACTTAGAACAGTGCTTGGCACATAGTAAGTGCTTAACAAATAGCAACATTATTATATTTATTATTCAATTTATTTTATTAATGATGTATACATACCTATGATTCTATTTATCTATTTTGATGGTATTGATGCCTGACTACTTGCTTTGTTTTGCTGTCTGCCTCCCCCTTCTAGACTGTGAGCCCATTGTTGGGTAGGGATTGTCTCTATCTGTTGCCGAACTGGACTTTCCAAGTGTTTAGTACAGCGCTCCGCACACGGTAAGCGCTCAATAAATACCACTGAATGAATGAATGAAAGTTACAGATTACCGCAGAAGACAGGATGTTCTGGAGAAAATACATCCATAGAGTCGCTATGATTCGCAAACAACTTGGCACTTGATAATAATAATAATAATGATGAACACAGCACAGGCTGGGAAAAAAACAAACAAAAAACCAATATACTGCCCTGAGGACATCATTTAGAAATTTAAGAAGAAAACTTCAATGGGGATCTCCTCTTTGTACAACTGTAAAACTTCAAGACCAGTTGGCTGGTCCGGTGGACTCGTCCCATGAATGAAGATTCCTCACAGCTAGGTTTATTTGACAGGTGCAAAATTTGAATGCCTAATTACTAACTTAGTCAGGGAAGCAACTTGGCCTAGTGGAAAGGGTAAGGGCCTGGGCGTCAGAAGGCCCTGGGTTCTAATCCTGGCTCATCCACTTGTCTGTTGGGTGGCCTGGGCGAGTCGCTTCACTTCTTTGTACCTCAGTTACCTCATCTGTAAAATGGGGATCAACACTGTGAGCCCCACGAAGGACGTGACAGTGTCCAACCCGGTTAGGTTGTATCTACCCCCAGCTCTTAGTAAAGCACCCGACACATAGTAAGCGCTTAACAAATACCAAGAAAAAAAAAAAGTCACTGCTGGTTTCCTGGAATCTTTAACAGGAAGCAGAGGAACTTAGCTGTCCCGTCTTTTACGGCTTCTGCCTAGTGATAAGCCAAAAGATGGCTGAAGAAATACCGTCATCCTTCCCTTAGTGAGTCAGTGAAGTCATCTGAACAGCTATTCACTGATGGGACTGTTTTACCCCTGAGATAAAGCTGTCTGGTACTGAGCAAAATGGGGGAAGAGGGATGTCTCTATGAGTCAGGCCAGAGAGAAAAGAATGAGCCCCGGAAAAGGTTTCCGTGTCACCAGGATGTGAGGGTTATTCCTCTTTCAGGAGACTGTAGGAAGACCCTTTGGATGGGTTTTCCACTTCTGCTTCCCCGCTTCCAGAGGAGTCCCCTCTCCTGGCAACCCGACCAGACAAGGCTCGTCTCTTCCGACATGGGTTGGCAGGGCTCGGGATTGGCTGAGATGGGGCAGGAGCAGCAGAGAGGGTCGGTCAAGGGCACCGGGCCCCGGCAGCTCCGTTGGCTTACTGCCGGTGACAGTTGTTAAGCGCTACTGTGGGAAACCAACTGCTATCCAATACTATACGACCCTCTAAACCTTAAGTTCCCTGTGGGCAGGGAACGTGTCTATCAACTCTGCTATAATTTACCCTCCCAAGCACTCAGAACAGTGCTCTGCACACAGTTAGCCCTCAACAAAAAACCATTCACTGATTGGCTGACTGCAGTGACGTGATGTGGGCTTGAGAAGTGGCTCGGGAACAACTTCTGAAGATCCTGTAGAGTGAGAGGAATAAAAAAGCTCCAGGCCAGGGCTGAATTTCTAGCAAGGGAGAGCACCTCCGCTTGTCTTTTCAAACACAAAGGCAACACGATCTACTTGATGAAAGAATGGCTTTCTATATAATGAAAGATGCTTTCTTCTTTTCTGAAATCGGTTTCAAGAAATCCAATGTCCTTTTCCCTCCACGGTCTCGCAGCCTTTGTTAAACCGCTGGCATCGTGGAAAGAGTAAGGTGTTGCTTTTGAAAATATTCATTGTCTTCTAATGTCTACCCGAGGGCTGAAGCAGAGGCAAGATCAATGAAGCGGGAGGCGGGGTAGTCTACCAGGACTGCGTTCCGGGTTGGGAGGGCAGAGTTCTGGTCCTTTTGCTGGGTCATTTGGGAGATAAGGTCAAGAGGAAAAGCAGGAAAGTACCCGTGTTTTGGGCAAATTGTGTGCCCTGCCTTATCCAGGGTTCATCCCCCGGGGGCTCTCGGTGGCAGAGAATTCAGGAGGTGAGGCGGAATCCGGAGAGCCCGTCTCTCAGGACCGAGGGACCGGCGAGCTGGACACAAAGCCCCCCCCCCCCCCCCCGCCCCGGGGCTCGCCGCCCGGGCCCAGGCTCGACGACCCGGACAGCCTCAACACCCGGCTGCGATGACCCAAGTTTTCGGGCGGAACACGGCCGAAAACCAGAATCGAAAGTCGGCCTTAAGAAATTTTTCCCCAAGGAGGCTTCGGGGAGGTTTTTTCGGTCTAGAGGTGGTGCCACCCCTTCTCCTCACCCACTAGGCAACATGCCGGTGACCCAACCAGGTCTACGACCGATCGATAGCCGCTCCCCTCCTGATCCTTGGTTTTCAGACCCCCGGTGCCATTCTTGGCTCTACCCTTACATTCCTCCTCCTCATCTCCTCCCTGCAGGGAACAAGAACAAAGTTGAAAACGCCTGAGCTACAATACCCACCAGGTGGATCCGAAGTTCAGGATCTGACAGTCTAAAGATGTTGAATCCATCACAGAGTGGGTTTTTTGTTTTGCTTAGTTTTTCAAGTCCCCATTGAGGCACAAGAATATCACTGTCAGGAAGGTGTTCCTGGAAATAACTTCCCACCAATCGTAATAGGTGAAAGGAATCAAACTCATGAGCATTCTTGGCACGGTCCTGCTCAGAGGGGTCATTTCAGATGTGATGCCTTAGAATCGATTGTCCCAAAAGTCACCCCAGTAACAGTGCCACTCCTCACTCTTGGCTTCAAAGCCGTCCATCCCCTCGCCCCCTCCTACCTCCCCTCCCTTCTCTCCTTCTCCAGCCCAGCCCGCACGCTCCGCTCCTCTGCCGTCGCTCACCTCCTCACAGGGCCTCTCTCTCACCTGTCCCGCCGTTGACCCCTGGCCCACGTCCTACCACTGACCTGGAATGTCCCCCCTCCTCATGTCTGCCAAACTAACTCTCTTCCCTCCTTCAAAGCCCTCCTGAGAGCTCACCTCCTCCAGGAGGCCTCCCCAGACTGAGCCCTCCCTTTCTCTCTGCCCTTCCTCCTCTCCCCATTCCCCCTATTCCCACCCTCTGCTCTACCCCCTTCCCCTCCCCACAGCACTTGTGTATATTTGTAGATATTATTTCTCTATTTTATTAATGATGTGTATATACCTATGATTCCATTTATCTATTTTGATGCTATTGATGCCTGACTACTTGTTTTGTTTTGCTGGCTGTCTCCCCCTTTTAGACTGCGAGCCCATTGTCGGGCAGGGATTGTCTCTCTCTGTTGCCGAACTGTACATTCCAAGCGCTTAGTACAGTGCTCTGCACACAGTAAGCGCTCAATAAATACGATTGAACGAATGCCAGAAGGGGGATGACACTTGAATAATCTCGAGAAGTTCTCACAAGACCGAGCAAGGCAAGCAACGCCTGGAATCGGGGCGGCGATCCACTTGGTGTCACCTCGTTGATTTTCTACTGCAACCCACCACGCTCACTTTGTTCCTCTCACAACAACCTACTCATTGTACCTTGATCTCGTCTGTCTCACCACCGACCCCTGGCCCACGTCCTGCCTCTGGCCTGGAACACCCTTCCTCTTCATATCCAACGGACCGTCACTCTCCCCACCTTCAAAGTCTTATTCGAATCCCATCTCCTCCAAGAGGCCTTCCCTGTCTAAGCTCTCATTTCCCCTACTCCCTCTCCCTTTTGCATCTCCCCTGCACTCGGGTTTGTAGCCTTTATTCACCCCAATCCTCTGCCCCACAGCGCTTATATACATATCCGTAATTTACTGTAATGTCTGTCTCCCCCTCTAGATCGTAAGCTTATTGTGGGCAGGGAATGTGCCTGTTATATTCTTATATTGCACTCTCCCAAGTGCTTAATACAGTGCTCTGCACAAAGTAAGCGCTCAATAAATACAGTTGACTGACCAGACCGTATGCCTCTTATGGGCCGGGGGAGTATCTACCAACTCTCTTGTACTGTGCTCTTCCAAGTGCTCAATAAATACGACTGATCTGCAACCCCTACTAACAACCCAATCACGGACAAGATCGTAAATACACTGACAGAACCCCCTAAGAAGGTTTTGACCGACCCCCTCTCATCTTGCCAGGGCCGGTGTTTGGGACCATTCAGCGTCTGGGACCACCTCTCCCGCAGACGAGCTCTTTTTCGTGGCACAGAAAATCGCCCAGGTTGCTCTGTTTCCACACTCATTCAGCTTCAGATACTTTCCGACCCCAGGGACATTCTGGGATTCACAGGTGAGCGAGATTCCTTTTTCCACCTGGGAATCCGCTGTGCTTTAGAAAACTCAGAGGGATGCCACTGGCCCCTTCCCGAAATTCCCTGGGCTAGACGGCAGGCCCCCATCTCCCTGTTTTGGGGGTCCCAAAGCCTTTTCAGGAAGCAAAATCCGACAAGGGCAGCACTTTTAGAAAGCCCCATCCCCCCCCACCCTTCCACCCTTCTCCCCTTTCCCTCGTGTTGAGAAAGCTTTCTGTGCTGAATTACATTCCCAAAGCTTACGAAACAGTCCCATTTTCTCGGCGATACTTTCCTTTTGAGACAGGTATGGAAGGCAGCTGAGCACCGGCATATTTCGGTATCGAGGACAAACTATAAAACGGAGCAAATGCCACAATACGAGGGATGGCGCTTGAGTCTCAAAAGCCAGGCTGCACCTCCAGGTTCATGCAAACACCACCCAGAAGCTGCAGTACATACCCTGAATTACAGTGGGTGACACTGGTTTGGTTTCAGAAGACCTGCAGCTGCCCGGGACCCTCCCGTGGTGATTTGGACGTGCTATGCCAAACAAGGCTGCCTGGATGTTGTATTTCTAAGCAGGAAAAATGATTGGAGATGACAAACTCTGACTTTGGACATTGGGCCTTTCCCACACTTCCTCCGCACTTACCGCAGGGGCTTTTTGGGGTGGAGGACGGGTGCCTGTGGGGCAAAGCAGCCTGAGGAAAACCAAGCCCTGCGGGCTATATGAAATAAGGCAAGAGTTCGGTCAAGTGGAGACAAGGATTCTTAGTTAATGCACTGCTTTTTTCTTGTCCGATTCGGCTTTTCCTCAGCGGAAGAATTAATAGATTACTGAAATACCACTTCCAGGAGGCCTTCCCTGACTAAGCCCACATTTCCTCTTCTTCCACTCCCTTTTGTGTCACTCTTGCACTTTGGATCTGTTCCCTTTATTCACCTCTCCCTCAGCCCTAAAGTACTTATGGACATAGCTGTTGATTGATTATTTATATTGATGTCTGCCTCCCCTTCTAAACGGCTCATTGTGTCTACCAGCTCTGTCATAATATACCCTCCCAAGCGCCTAGTACAGATCTCTGTAACAGTAAGCACTCAATAAATATGATTGATTTCAGTTTAGGGAGCGTCTGCAGGGCTGTGTTCCTATAAATGATGATTTTTATATGCAGAGTTTATGTGACGGGAAAGGGTGCTGAAAATAAGAAGATTGGCCATTTTCTCTATTTGCACTTTCAGAGGGATAGCCAAGGAGATGAAAGGTGAGGCACCATGAGCCTTTTGCTATTGTCCATTTGCAGCTTTCAGGGCTTGGGGACCTATTAATGAATAACCTCCGGGATTAACCAGGGCCAGGTATGTCTTTCACGTCTATTCTTTATGGAATCCCCTGCCGGACCAGTAACAGTGAACAACTTTCGTCTACAAAGGGTCAAAACTCGGCCACTATGAGGCAGGGCGCGAGCATGGTGCGGGTCAGGACTTTTTTCACTTTGTGAAGCTTTAGAACCTGGGATCTGGAAGAGGAGGAGGGCATCCTTAAACGTTTCCGGGGGTGGGGGGTCAGGGAAGGACCACCGTGTGGCTCCGAGGGAGAAGTCAAGGTTGAGGCTGTGAGAGTTCAGCACGCTAACTCCACACTTAGCTAAGAGGGAAAGGCCCAGAGACTTCTCGTACAGGGCACCTGCTCATTCATCAGGACCCCTTCGGAGGGAGGGCTTTTTTCACGGGATGTCAGGTCCTCACCTGGGGACCTCTGCAAGGGGAGGTATTGGGCCAAGGAGGTGAGGTAGGAAAGTGGGAAAACCCCAGAGCAAGGGGAGAGAGGCAGTCCCCGCCAGACTTCCAGTAGAGAAGGAAGTGTGTAGCTGGGATTTGCCAGGAAAGCCAAAATCTCCAGGAAGGACCTGTGGATTATGATTTATAGAAGGGCTGCTAAGTGCAGCAGTGATTTGGAGGGCCTTAGATTTGCATCCTTTATTCACCCCACAACACTCATGTATATCTCTGCATTTTTCTTTTTTACTATTAATGTCTGTCTCCCCCTCTAGACTGTAATAAGTTCCTTGTGGGCAGAGAATGTGTCTACCAACTCCGTGATGTACTCCCCCACACGCTTAGTACCGTACTCTGCACAGAGTAAGTGCTCAATAAATACCACTGCTTGATTGATGGGAATAAATGCTTATCCCTAGTCATTATCAAGTCACAGACCTGGGATGGTTGCTTATACCCGGATTCGGTTAGGATTTGGTTGTCCGCCTACTGGGCTACTGAAACTTTTAACTAAGTTAAATCTCGGTTATTTGTTTATAACCAGAGTGCCTGAGTAGACTATGTGTGGGGTACCTGCAGATTTGAAGAGCCTGCCCTGCCAGGGAAGGATGGGAATTTGGCATTTCCTGCCAAACCTCAGAAACCGGCCCTTAGGGTACAGGATTGACCACATAGGTGAACTCTAAATGCTTCCCACGCCTCCCAGAGGAAACCACATCTAAGTCAGGGGAAGGTGAGAGCGATCCCAGGATATTCCAGAATGAAGCCCCAAGACAGAATCCCTACCCTGGCTGCACACTGCCATGGATACAGGATCCCGGGGTTAGAAACGGGGCTTCCCATCCCCCAAATGACGTGGACTGTCCCAGCTGTTATTCCTGCTTGAGTTCTTCATCCCCAAATCGGGGTGGGGGGTTGGCCAGGAGGCCAAACCCTCACACGCGTACCCCGAGGGTCCTGGGGCCACAGGTGGAAACAGAATCCCCGATGCGACTCCCTAGCGTTGTTGATTTTGATTTTGAGAAACGGTGTGGCCTAGCGGAAAGGGCACGGGCCTGCGAGGCAGAAGATCTGGGTTCTAATCCTGGCTCCGTCACTTCCCTGCTGTGTGACCACGGGCAAGTCACTTCACTTCTCTGAGCCTCATTTCCCTCATCTGTCAAATGAGGAGTAAACACTTGTTCTCCCTCCTACTTAGACTGTGAATCCTCTATGGTACCTGATGATCTCGCATCTACGCAGTGCTTGACACATAGTAGGCATCTAACAAAATACCATGGTTATTAACCCAGGATTTGAATGAGAAAGGGAAAGGCTGGCTGATACCTCGGGCTCAGAGGATGACTACGCCCTCCTCGCTCCTCCAAACCAGCGTTTCTTGTCGCTCTCCCACTGATACTTTAATTGAGATGGGGGGGGGTATTTGCTGCCCTTCTCCCTCCCACATCTTTGAAAATAGAATGGGTCTATTTTCTTCTGCAGGGACTCTCCCCTGAAGGCTTTATTGTGCTAGAGAATGGGAGGCAGAATTATTAGGAATGGTGGCAGGCAGAGCAAGCAGGCGCCGCTGGCTCTTTGGCCTTAGAAGAGCCTAACCTGTTACAGTAAACGAATAGGCTTTCTGTGGGTTTGGACTCCTCCGTTCCCTAAGTGGCTCAGCAGGCCAGGATTAAGAGAATCAAATGAGCCCAGCCCCTGTGGAAGCCTTGACTGAACCCAGCGTGTCACCCAGTGTAAAACAAGAGAAACACAGGTGGGGGAGGGAAAAATACCACATTTGGCTTTCTTCCTCAGGCCCAATCCTCTCCCCACTGTAACGCTTATTAAGAATATTTAGCAAGTGCTAGGAGAGAAACAAAGAAAAGCTGTCACACGTTCTATGGCATGTTGGCAGGCAGTACATGCGTCAGGCGGTCGTCATAACAAACAGAACGAGAAACGGGGAGCAAAGAGGGACGGGGATCTGATTGGGGGGGAGGAGGGTACCAGCCTTCAACTGGGCAGAGGGAACCACTGGAAGGGGACAGATGGGGAAGCAGCTCATCACACATGGTTCTTGTCAGCATAAAATTCCAGAGGGATTGAAAAAAAAACCAAACACCAAAAAAACCAAAAACCAAACCACCACAGAGGTAAGAGCACCCCTCAACTGGTCTTTTCCTCAAAGTCACTAAGGCTTGTTTAGCAGAGCAATGGAGGGATGTCTGAGGCTTCGACTCCTTGAACAAGCTCCAAACTGAGAGAATGGAAGAGAAGCTCTTGGAAGCGGATCTTTGCCATTTATTTTAATGTCTGTGTCCCGCTCTAGACTGTATGCTCCTCAGGGGCAGGGCTTCCAACTCCGTTTCATCGTACAAGGTGACGGCGCTCGGTACAGTGCTCTGCACACAGTAAGCGCTCAATTAAATACCACTGATTGACTGATTCCTCAGTGGGGGACCTAGAGAGGTCAGCGTGGGGAATGACCTAAGAGGATTTAGAAACAAGAGAGCCGGTCACTTGGGAACCGGAAGATTTTCAGCTTGTTCTGGGAAGGGGCTTTTAGGGACTCTTGGCAAAAAGGGAAGAGCATTTTAGCAAACATGAAAATTATTTCGACTGTGAGGCCCATGTGGGACTGGGCCCAACCTGATTAGCTTGAATCTAACCCAGTGCTTAGTACAGTGCTTGGCATACAGCAAGCACTTAACAAAGCATTGTAATAAAAATCAAAAATGATAATCAATGCAATGTCCAGCTTAAAAAAGACCACCCAAATCTGAACTCCTGGGGCGGCGTTCTGGGAGTCGGATTTCCATCTGGAGAAGAATTTGCCAGCGACCTCGAAGACCACCAAGGAAAGTGAAAGCAAGAGAACTGACCTGTCCCGTGAAGTCAGCCTTGGTCGAGGGCAAATCCCACATCCCCTTCTCTCAGAGGACAAAAGCAAAAATATCTGTCCTCAGGATGGCAAATCCCACATCCCCTTCTCTCAGAGCATAAAAACAAAACTAGATGTCCACAGGATGGAACTGAAAAAATTTGGACACGTTGGGGGACAATAGTAATCATCAGCATTTATAAGTCAGAGGACAGTAACGCAACAGACCGACCCCTCAAGCTAGGTTCAACCGTCCCCAGGTGCATGGACTTGGGAATTGGAGCATGGGATTCAGTCTTCAAAACAATGAATTTGGGGTGCATTTCCGATCCAATCTAAAACTGGGTTATTTCTCCGAGGTCGCCAGAAAGGAGCCTGAAGGGGTGGCACAGAGGAGATAAGAGATTACATGGGTCTGGGTCTCTTCGCTTTGCACCCAAGCTAGATGAGGGGTGGAGGAACTGGCATCACCTAAGATCCCTAAATTCGGTCTAATTTAAGCCTTTTCCGGGGCACGCATTTAGCGGCGTCCCTTCCTGAGTGAACTAACCCTCAAGATGGGACTCCTTGACTTTACCCCTGAACCTTGCGGCTCCTGGAATCCAATCTCTGTGGCTCAAAACCACAGTCTCTAGGGGGTCATGTAGAGGATGGGGGCGGGTATGGAGAGGAGGAGAGTTTTGCCCTCCCTGGTGGTTCAGAGGAGAAAAGATCGGAAACGCCTTGAACGGAAATCCGATTTCCAACTCCCAAAGGGTCTTGGAGTTACCAGGCGTGGGACTCAAATGAACGGACACCTTCCCCTTCCCAGTTCCAACGGCCGGGATGGTGCCCTCACCGAGCCATTTCTTTTTCCATTTTTCACGCTCTAAAGGTTATATCGTCCACATAACCGCTCTTCCGAATTCCTATTAACCTTTCAGAGGATTTGCAGGTAGTATTTTATTTTCTTTAAATAAAGCTGAATTGGGGGCCTTACTTTAGTAGACCACAGGGTGCCCAGTTAGCGACAATCTAAAATGCCAGGTAAAATATGGAGCCGCCTGGGACAAAAAGGTCAGAAGCAGCAAGGAAGAGCTGGAATTTGGAGCACAGTTCAGGCATCCCACCCCTGCCCCAACTGTTAAACAAGACGTAAAAGACCAGCCGGGGAAACAAACCGAGGAACGGCGGGGGGTGGGGAGGGAAACGGAAACCTAGAGAGACTGATACCTTAAAGTAAAATCAAAATGAAAGCTCTTTTTCCTTTTCAGAAAGCCACCAAGAGAAAAAATACACGCACGTTATTACACTTGAAAGAGAGTGACTCATTCGATTAGGAAACATTAAAAAGGCCCTGCTTTCTGGTCTCCTTGCTCCCACTCCACCAGTAGCAGACTCCTCAAGGGATGTTAAATTGGGGTGGGGGCACTTGAAAGCATTCTGGGGGGATACGGTATTTCCCCTGCCCTTATCTGCAATCAGCTGTTGATACACGTCTGAAGCTACTGTTTCCAGAGACCAGAAGCAACACATTTTTAAAGAGAGAAAACTGAGATTTCTTAACCAGGGAGCTTGGAGGTGGTGTAAAGGAGAGAAGGGACAGGGGCCTCTGTTTCTTGTGGTTCCCTCACCTCCCCCACCCGCTACTCTGGCCTCAGAATAGTTAGGAAGTGGGCCAGAGGTGGAGAGGGAGCTGGGGTGAAGCTACCTTTCTCCTCAAATGCAAATGAGAGAAAAAGGAAAGAGGCACTGAAAGCAGAAAGCTGGAGGGGAGTCTATCTGCTCGTTAACCCTCCAACAAACAAAAATGGAATCAGGATGTGTTGAGGGGTTTTCCCCTTTCTTGGGGATTCAGATTCTCCCCCTCCCACCCCCCCAAGTCTTGCAAATCGGGGCAACTGGAACCCAAATGCAATGCAGGATGCTTCAGGGCACGGGGAGGTCTTCCCAACCAGGGACTTTCCAGGTTATTTAAGCAAAAAGATGTGGCAGGGATGGGGTGGGAGGGAATTCTGTTTTCTAAAGCTAAGGATTCGTACCAAAATTCAAGGAACAAACAATGAACCAGTCCAGTCGGCCACATGACGTCGGCTCGTTGTGGGCAGGGGATATGTCTGTTTACTGTTAGAGTCTACTCTCCCAAGGGCTCGGTACAGTGCTCTGCACACACACAAGGACTGACTACTGGGGCTTTGGGGCCCCAGATGGGCCCGAGAGCTCCATCCATCCATCCATCCCTCCAGCTGGTATCCCCATGGGATGATGCCACTTCTTAAAGGAAGGCAGGTTGCAGAGCTACACAAAAGTAGGTTCTCTGTGCCACCCTTGAGCCACTCCTAACGCTGCCAAAGCAGAGCTAATGGGCAACGTAAGGGAAGACCCATCAGATGAGGCCTCGAGGAGTTCAGGGGGAAGTTGGATAGGGGGGAAAACCTACGGCAGCACTGGGACTCAGCGGCAATCCTCCTCGGGAGCTCTTTGATTCTCCTTGGAGGGGAGGCAGTGGGAAGGTGCTGTGACGTGCCCTGTCTGCTGAGGATCGGGTCACCCGGGGGGGACATTATTCTATGTTGTATTGTACTCTCCCAAGTGCTTAGTACAGTGCTCTGCACTGTACCGTGAGCGCTTAATAAATACGACTGACTGAATGAACTGCTCTAAAACTCCTTTCTCCACAACTTGGGAAAACAGCCAAAACTCTGGGACGGGCCCACGTCCAGCGATCCGGGGAAGAACTAACCATTCCAGAAAGGAGGTTCACTCGCTCCCAGAAATGACCTCTCACGAGAAGAGGGAATGCTTAGCGGAGGACTATCTTCCGCCATTCACCTAAGAATTCTGCCTGTGGACCGGAGCTAGAAGGGTCCTGCTGAAAATCACAGGACTTTCCCCAGCCACTAAAAAACCCCTTCATCTCGGCCTCTGTCAGCGCAGGCCCACACATGACTCCGTGAGGGATTCGTGCCTATCCTAATGCCGTCCTAAGGACAGAAGTCAGGGAGCAGAGAATACGACTGCTGTCTTGATTAACGTCAAGGATTTTCATCCTCATCCGAGGGGCGGCCAAAACCAGGGCACACTCCTTTGGAGAAGCCGTGGGCTTGTCCCTGCCAACCTTATGCGGTCAGTCAGTGTTGTCAGGACTAAAGCCGGTCTGTGCGTTTTAAGACAAGACGGCTTTGGCCCCCCTCGCCGCGTTTTACCCCGAGCCCCGTTTCTAGAGTCGGAGGGAGCGAAATGACATCTTTTACCTCTTCTGCTTGTAGGTCAGCATGGCTTCTGCGATCGGGAGCTGATGGGCAAAGTTGGCCCCTTGTATATACTGGGTTATTCTGGACACAATATCTGGACTGTCTTGTACTGCATGGGAAAGAAAACAAATAGAGGAGCGGAATGAGGATCTTTTCTCAGTAGAAAAGGACCACGAAAGGGTATTTCTGATCAGTGAGCCAATAAGATAATGTCGAGGATTATGCTGCACTGGGATGATCCGGTGCATGGCACGGAATGTGGGACACCAGCCCAGCTGGGCCTGCAGATGAAATTTCTAAGCTTCAGAAAGCTTAATGTCACACTCCAGCAGTGACTAATAGATGTGATCCACCGGCACGGAATGGGACGGAATGGCACGGAATGCCCAATGACGGGCTCACAGAAGAGTTAAAGCCATGCCAGGGGGTTCTGAGTTGGGGTCCCCGAAGCAAAAGTGAGACAGCTTCGAGGAGTCACAAAACTAAGCCAACATTGTAAAAATCAAATTTCTTGCTCCTTTGGATTCCACCAAATTTAAAGCATTCAAATTTTTGTTCGACTATCTTAAGACATGGAAATCTCTTCTTACCAGTGGTCTGCGCTTCAAGTTTGTTGAAGAGATCTCTCCAGGCTAGGTCTTGGAAGAAATTATTGTACCTATAATCAACAGAGCCCAGATATTTGGCCACTGGATGAGAACCTAGGAAAGAAAGAGAGTGGGGTCCCGGCTAGTTAACAAATGCAAAATCAAACTGCTCTTTCAGATGGTTGCAAAAAACAAAATGCCATCACAGCTCCAATTCTAGATGGTATTCTTCTCTGGGAGATCACCACCGAGTCATTTTAGATAGGCGGGGGACTTTCTGAGTTCATGAGTCGAACTCACCTCCGGGGGAGTTTTAGGAAGCAGCGGTAGCCGAAAGCTCCTGAACTCTCAAAGTTCTTCCGGCTACCCAGGGGTTCCTTTCGGGGTTCTGGGGGAGGAGGTATGCAGCGCCCCGGTCAGTCAGTCGACCGATCAATGGTATTTATAGAGCGCTTACTGTGTGCAGAGCACTGTATTAAACATTTGGGAGAGTACAATATAACTTAGTAGACATGTTCCCCGCCCCCAGTGAGCTTATAATCTAGAAGGGAGTTTACAGTCTAGAGGGGAATGCCAGAGAATAGGTGGGATAAACCACACTTTCAATGACTGTGCACAGAAATGTTGCCAGGACTAGATTTTCGTCCAAATTACAGTTACCGACAAACACTCCGTTCAACAAAATGGGCCAGAGAATTAGATGGGACTGGATGTGGCCTCCAGAGCAGCTTGGCTCAGTGGAAAGAGCCCGGGCTTGGGAGTCAGAGGTCGTGGGTTCTAATCCCGGCTCCGCCACTTGTCTGCTGGGTGACTCTGGGCGAGCCGCTTCACTTCTCTGGGCCTCGGGGACCTCATCTGTAAAACGGGGATTAAGACTATGAGCCCCACGTGGGACCACCCGATTACCTTGTATCAACCCCAGTGTTCAGAACAGTGCTTGGCACATAGTAAGTGCTTAACAAATACCATCATCATCATCATCATCATCTCACTGAAGGGAGAGAAGAAGGAGCCTCCTCCACTGTGGTCAGCCGCACGGTGCCGCCTCCATCCTCTGCCCCAGGCAGAGTCCCCTAGACTGTAAGCTCGTTGCGGGCAGGGAATGTGTTTATTGTTCTCCTGGCCTCTCCCAAGTGCTTAGTACAGTGCTCCTCACACAGTAAGCGCTCAGTAAATATGACTGACTGGTGTTACTGAGAGTTCAGTCAATTTGGTTTCCCTCTAGACTGTAAGCTCCCTCAAGACTGCAACCTTTTCATGGGCAGGGAACGTCTTACCTAAATCCTTTATATTGCACGCTCCCAGGCCTTTAGTACAGTGCTCTGCACACAGAAGACACCCGATAATTTAGCTTGAGTGATTGACTGATTTCTGCCTTGGTAGGTGAGAAAGAATATTGTTTTTATTCATTCCTGGCCATCTTTCTCGTCACGGAGGAAACGTTACGGGAACGTATTTAATGGGCTGGCAAATTTTTTAAAAATCTCCAAGGCAAATCTGTTTTCCCCTCCAAATCACCCTCTGCCACCCATCCCTGAACACGCCCCTTCCTTCGGAGCCTGGTTTCTCTGTTACCTAATGGGATGATCAGAAACCTCATGTAGCCAAGCCAGTCGGGAGTCCTGTGAGACAGCTGGTCCACAAAGAGCCTGAGGACGGCACTGAGATAGTTCTGAGCTCCCGCCACCGCGATCTTCACCGGATTTGGAGGTTGAGAATTGCAATTACAGCTGTAACACACAAAGAGAAGGGAAGAGAGGGCCTGGGCTCTAGTCCCCGGTCTGCCTTATGGCCTTGGGCAAGTCACTTCACATCTCAGGACCCCAGTTTCATCATCGGTAAGATGGAGAATCAATGCCCGTTCTCCCTCCCACTTAGACTGTGAGCCCTACGTAGGGCAGGGACTGTGTCCAACCGGACGATCTTGGATCCATCCCGGTGCTCAGTACAATGCCTGGCACGTAGTACGCACTTAACGCGTACCGTTATTATTATCGTCGTCAGTATTGACGGGATGATGCTGATATTTGGAGATGGTTTACTTGGGTTTGGAGTAAGTGCGATATTTAAGTGTCCGACCTATGACCCCTAATACAGAGCCGGCTATCCTGATTACACAGTTCTCCCAATCCCAGCTCTGCCGCTTGTCTGCTGTGTGACCTGGGGCAAGTCGCTTCACTTCTCGGTGCCTCAGTTACAGTAAACCGGGGCTTAAGACGGTGAGCCCCAAGTGGGACCTAGACTGTGTCCAACCTGACTGGCTTGTAGCTACCCCAGTGCTCAGTACAATGCCTGGCACTTAGTAAGTGCTTAACAAATACCATTTAAAAAAATAAAATAAAAAGGGCTTCAAGTTCCTCCTTCCTGCTAGGAAATGGACCTCTCTTTCAGGCACTGGGGAACTGTACAGAGCGTCAAGAGCTCAACTGAGCATGCACTGCATCGACCAGTCCTCCGGTGGTTTGGGAGGATCATTGCATTTTTTATTTTAATGGCACTTGTTAAGCACCTTCTACGTGCCAGGCACCGTACTAAGCGCTGGGGTAGATAATCTGGTTGGACATTATGTTCCCCAGGGGCACCCGATCTTAAGCTCCATTTTCCAGAAGAGGGAACTGAGGCCCAGAGAAATGAACTGACTTGCCCCCGGTCACACGGCAGACAAGTGGCGGAGCCGGGATTAGAACCTACGTCCTTTTGACTCTCAGGCCCGGGTTCGATCCATTAGGAACACTGCCTTCTCACTACTCTTCCCTAAGGGCTTGACCAGCGTCAGGGAGGAATCGAAAGGGAAATATGACATGAGGCTCCGAAAGATGCCAGGCGCCGCTTTCAGGTTCTTTCCATCTCCACCCTGAAGATCGAGCCGTCTTTCTCCGATGTCCAAAAAGAGACTAACTCGGAGAGAAGACCTTATTTTCGGTCTGGAATGTCTTCGTTATGCTTCCCCAGAAAAGCCTTTGATTAAAACATGGAATCTGGGAGGTGGGGGGAAGAGGACTTGATCTTCCGAGAACCGGGCCCGCAATCTACGTTAAATGAACGCCCATCTACCCAGTGATTCAGGTTTCACGAGACGCAGCGCGGCGTAGGGGACAGAGCACGAGCCTGGGAGTCAAAAGGTCATGGGTTCTAATCCCAGCTCCGCCACTTGTCTGCTGTGTGATCCTGGGCAAGTCACTTCACTTCTCTAGGCCTCAGTTCCCTCATCTGGAAAATGGGGATGGAGACTGTGAGCCTCACATGGGACAGGGACTGGGTCCAACCCCATCTGCTCTTATCTTCCCCAGGGCTTAGTACGGCACCTGACGCACAGTATGCGCTTAACAAATACCTTCATCACCATCATCATCATTGGCGGGGACTGACCCGAGAAGAGTTGTTCGAGGACTTACTATCTCTGTATCCGTGAGACGATGGTACTGAACGCTGCCTGAATATCGGCCGAAGAGCAAGTGCAGACCACGGGGAGGGTGTGTTTTTGCAAGATGTCTGAAAGAAACTAAATTTAACAGAACGACAAGCGTGAACCATTAGGCTAGACAAGACAAGACAAGTTCACTGGGGAACTTCCCCGCCTCCTCCTTCACTACCCTCAGGGGCTGGATTCAAGTCAGCTCTAAAAGGTCTTTTCCCTCCAGACATTACTGCTATTCTTATTCTTAATGTGCAAAGAGGAAACTCCCAACCACCCCCCCCCCCCCACCTCCACCAAAAGACAGAGGCAAATCTCACCACGGATATAAGTGGAAAGGGTTTTACCAAAGACTTGGTCAAACTGACACCAAACTTTCCCAATCGATCAATTAAGTCACTGCGGTCTGGGAATGTGTCTGTACACTGTTATATCGAACTCTCCCAAGCACGTAGTACAGTGCTCTGCACACAGTAAAGCGCTCGATAAATACCATCGATTGACGGATGGATCGATCCATTCGTTCAGTTGTATTCATTGAGCGCTTGCTGTGTACAGAGCACTCTACTGAGTGCTTGGGAGAGTTTGGGTTAAAATCCTCCTCCCTGGCTTAGAATGGGAGCGCTAGGTGAGACAGGGATTGAATCCCAACCTGCTTATCCTTAGAATAGCGTTTGACGCATAGCGAGTGCTCAACAGATATACCGTTAAAAAAAAGAGGAGTTGGAAGACACGTTCCCAGCCCGTAAGGAGCTGACGATATAGACGGCGAGATAGCAACTAACGTAAATGAAAAAACTGTGATTTCTACAGCCTCTGTTGACTGGCCATTCCCGTAACAGCCCTGAAATCAAGATTACGGGTAAAAAGCTTACGGGCAGAGGCTGCTCACGCCTACGCTGGGACCCGGTCATTCATTCAACAGTATTTACTGAGCGCTTACCGTACACAAGGCACTGTACCACGCTCTCCTTTTCCCTCTGCTCCCTCTACCCCCGCCACCTCTCCGCAGCTAAACTCTCTTCTCCCCACTTTCTCTCTGCTCCTCCCCCTCTCCCGTCCCACCCCCTCGGCCACCCTAACCCGTCCGCTCCACTGTATATATCTTCATCACCCTATTTATTTTGTTAAGGAGATGTACATCGCCCTGATTCTATTTATTTGCTATTGGTTTTAATGAGACGTTCTTCCCCTCGATTCTATTTATCGCCACTGTTCTTGTCCGTCCGTCTCCCCCAATTAGACTGTAAGCCCATCAAAGGGCAGGGACCGTCTCCATCTGTTACCGATTTATACATTCCAAGCGCTCAGTACAGTGCTCTGCACACAGTAAGCACTCAATAAATATTATCGAACGAATGAATGAATACAATACAGCAATAAAAACACACGTTCATCCACGCGCTTGGGAGAGTACGATACAGAAGTAAAAAGACAGGTTCATTCGTTCACTCGATTGCATCTCTCGAGCGTTTACTGCGTGCGGAGCACTGTACTAGGCGCTGGTTCCCTGGACCTGCCCGCCACGAACGAGTCCTTCACTTCCGCGATGAGGAAGAGCACGCCGGTGGCCCTCTTCTTACCTGGCCTTGCCAGTCGGAAGTGTTGACCAGAATAATATTCTCAGGGAGCTGGTCGTCGGAAATTAAGATGTGGTTCAGCTGATCGTACACCGTTTTCCTGGGAATCTGGAGGAAAACCACACACAAGACGGACGCTGGAGGGGTTCGCTCTTCTAGCCCAGGAGAGTCCGCCACAGCTCCCACACTGAAACTCCGGTGAGCATTCCAGTCGCAAGCCGTGGGGGAGGGCGGGGCGGGGGGTGGGGGGAGGGAATCGGGGCCTCCCTCAAGAGGCTCCGTGTGTGAGGTCCACGGAGGTTCTTCCCGCCTCCCGCCCCGGGTTAGTCGGCGGGGCGGGAGAGGTTAGGGCGTGTGCCTCCGGATGCTCCGCTCTACCCTCTTCCAAGTCCTCCTGTGGGCCGGGATCGGGGTCTCCCCCGCCTGGGAGACCACGTTCGGGCCTTTTGGGTGGGTGGTCTTGGGCAGCTGGAGAACTGAGAACGGAGTCCAGTCACATCCTCGGTGGCGGCAGTGACAGCGGTTCCCTGCTCTTCTCTCCCGCCTTACCGCCTCCTTTCCCTGGTTGGGGACGTGAACAGCGGAAGGGGGGGTGGGGAACGGTGACGGCGGACTCCTCGGCGAGGGTGGGAGGAAGGGGCCGGGCGACGACTCCCCCACTTTACCTGCAGGTGATTCCTGGTGTCTGGAGAGCGTTCGTTATCTAGGCTGTTGGCTCTTTCGTTCTGGGGCCTCACCGGCTGCCTTTCCTTCAGCGAAGTGCTCCGCCCCCGCCGGCCGGTCTGCTTCCCCTCTGACCTGCTGAACCGACAACGGCCTGAACCGCGGGCAAACCCGCCAGCCCCGGGAAGCGGCCGGGATCGAGGACGCCGTTCCCGGGACCGGAGGATCCATCGATGGCGTTTCGGTCCGTCGGTCGATCGTGTTTACCGAGCGCCCGCTGCGCGCGGAGCTCTGGACTAAGCGCTCGGGACAGTACGCTGTGACAATAAACAGTCACGTTCCCTACCCACACGGAGTCTAGAGCGGGGGAAAGGGACCCTAGTAGAAATAGATAAATGACAGATACGGACATAAGCGCTGTGGGGCTGGGGGACGAGTAAAGGGAGCGAGTCAGAGTGACGCAGAAGGGAGCGGGAGAAGAGGAAAGGAGGGCGCAGCCAGGGAAGGCGTCCTGGAGGAGACGCGCCTTCTATGAGCCTTCGAAGGCGGGGAGAGTCATCGTCCGTCAGACGATGGGGAGGGAGGGCGTTCCAGGCCGGAGGCAGGATTTGGGCTAGAGGTGGGCGGTGAACTAGACGAGATGGAGGTACAGTGAGAAGGTTAGCATTAGAGGAACAAAGTGTGCGGGGCTAGGAGAGGCAGCGTGGCTCAGTGGAAAGAGCCCGGGTTTGGGAGTCAGAGGTCATGGGTTTGAATCCCGGCTCTGCCATCTGTCAGCTGTGTGACCGTGGGCGAGTCACTTCACTTCTCTGTGCCTCAGTTACTTCATCTGTAAAATGGGGATTAGCCGTGAGCCTCACGTGGGACGACCCGATGACCCTGGATCTCCCCCAGCGCTTAGAACAGTGCTCGGCACACAGTAAGCGCTTAACGAATACCAACATTATTATTATTATTATTATTATTGGGTTGGAGTAGGAGAGTAGCACTTGAGGGCTTACTGGGTGCTGGGCGCTCTAACGAGGGCTTGGGAGAGTATAATACAACAGGGTTGGTAAAAGTAACAAGGGGCTTAGGGTTTAGAGGGGGCAGAGGAGCAGGCCCATCATATTTTGACAAAAGCATTCCGTGAGGAGGGTGTGGAAGATAAAACGGGAAAGTCTCCTCGTCTGTTCTCCCTCCAACTTAGACCGTGGGTGCCAAGTGGCACAGGGACTGTGCCTCACCTGATTCACCTGTAGCTATCCCGGAGCTCAGTACATTGTTTAGCACACAGTAACCGCTTAATAAATCCGATTTCTATCACTATTAATTATTAAAAGGCGAGGCTCGCAACAAGCCCTCACAAAGCTCCCGTTTACAGGGAAAACTCTCGTTCTCCTCCCCCCCACCTACGGCTTCTCAACCTGTCCCTCTCAGAGATCGATTTCCCAGAAGACTGGGTCGCGAGACGGAAGAACGGAGGCTCAGAAAGTTTACCGGAAAGCCTACTCATATTTTAATCCCTACGGAGCGGTCTCGGAAAAATGAGCTTCTCAGAAAATTGTCTCTGAAGAAGAGTTTCACTCATTTCTCCCAGGTTAAAATCGAATCCAATCTGTCGGTAATCCAGTAACTGACGCTGACGGATTCTCCCTAGAGTTCTGGGGGGGGTTTCGGGGAACCAGAGTCTACCTCAGATTTCTCTTTTCTCGGGTCGGTAAAATCCCCACAATCAATGAAGAGGCAATTCATGAGGAACTGATTAGGACGGTTCCTCAAAAGCTTCCCCAGGGAGGTGTGGTTATTCAGGATGCGTTCCTGAAAGTTCCTCCCACAAGTGGCCCCAGACACAGAGCAGGACGGAGTTGGGTTAGCTCACTCGCAGTATTTTCTCTCCTCCAGACTCCGGGGTTTCCCATTTCTTCCTCCTCAAGCCCCCAGCCACCGAGCTCCCAGGTCAAAGGGGATACACAGCCTATCCCCGAGTGTCACGGCTCCTTACGGCCACTACCTTTTGTGGTGATAAACTGTGAGAAGCAGCATGGCGTAGTGAACAGAGCCCGGGCCTAGGAGTCAGAAGGTCATGGGTTCTAATCCCGGCTCTGTCACCTGTCTGCCGTGTGACCTCGGGCAAGTCATTTCACTTCTCTGTGCCGCAGTAACCTCATCTGTACAATGGGGATTGAGACTGTGAGCCCCAAGGGGGACAGGGACCGTGTCCACCCAATTTGCTCGTATCCACCCCAGTGCTTGGCACATAGTAAACACTTAATAAATGCCATTATCATTATTATTTTTTTTTTTATTATTATTATCCAGCCAGAGGTCGCATAAGCCTCTTCTTCTCTCCGGCTTCCGGGCCCACGGGAAGCCCTCAGGCCAACCTGACAACCATAGGAGCCTGTGGTCCAGGTAATAATAATAATAATTACGGTATTTGTTATGCACTTACTATGTGCTAGGTACTCTACTAAGCGCAGAAGTGGAGAGAAGCAAAACAAGTTGGACAGGATCCCTGTCACAGAGAGGCCCCACAGTCACGATCCCCATTTTATGTATTAAGTAACTGCGGCAGAGAAAAGTGAAATGACTGCCCAAGGTCACACGGCAGACAAGTGGCGGACCCGGAATTAGAATTAGAACCCACGACCTTCTGACTCCCAGGCTCATCCTCTATCCACTACGCCATGCTTTTCTCCCAGATGAGAAGCAGCGTGGCCTAGTGGAAAGAGCACAGGCCTGGGAGTGAGGGTAATCTGGGCTCCGGCACTTGTCTGCTGTGTGACCTCGGGCGAGTCAATACACTTCTCTGAGCCTCAGTGACCTCATCCGTAAAACGGGGCTTAAGACGGTGAGCCCCATGTGGGACAGAGACCGCGTCCCACCCGACTGGCCTGTAACTACTCCGGCACTCAGTACGGTCCCTGGCACGTAGTAAGCGCTTAACAAATACCACTACCAGAAAAATAACCCTAACGCCAACCTGGGGTGGGGAACTCAACCGACCCCGGCACGACCGTGCACCCACGGCCCCGGTCAGACCCGGGCGCCCCTAGGGAGAGGTGGGCAGTGCAACTGTTGGGCCTCATGCACCTTACCTGGTGGAAGGGATAATTAAAGATTCCGTCTTGGTGATCTTCCCGCTCGGCGGAAGTTTCTCAATGAACACATCCAGCGTGGAAAGCTCGCCTTCCTGGCTGTCTTCTTGCTGGCTGGGCTCCTGGCGAGGGAAAAGGTGCGTCAGGAGGGAGAGGTCCATTTCCCAAACCTCCAGCTCCATCCCTCAAAGGAGTGGGGGCCCCCGCTTTCCAGAATGCACGGACCAATCTTCCAGCCCGGCCCTAAACACCGCTGGGCAGAATAATAGCGATATGATAACCGTGGCATTTGTTAAGCGCTTACTATGTGGCCGGCGCTGTTCCGAGCGCGGGGGTGGATACGAGTAGATCGGTCCCTGTCCCACAAGAAGCTCACAGTCTCAAGTCCCGCTTTACAGATGAAGTGATGGGGGCCCAGAGAAGTGAAGTGACTGGCCCAAGTCACACAGCAGCGAAGCGGCAGAGCCGGTCCTTCTGACTTACAGGCCCAGGCTCTATCCACTAGCCTCCGGGGGTCCACGACTCATTTAGGATCGAGACCCCAGCTGGACCCAAATAATAACTGTGGTATCTGCTAAGCGCTTACTATGTGCCAGGCACCGTACTGGGTGCTGAGGTGGTTACCACCACAAATCGGGTTGGACGCGGTCCCCGTCCCACACGGGGCTCCCGGTCTTAATCTCCATTTTACCGACGAGATGCCTGAGGCACAGAGAACTGAGGTGACCTGCTCAAGGTCACACAGCAGACAGGTGAACCAGGTCTCTCTGCTTCCCAGGCCCGTGCTCTGTCCACTAGACGAATCCTACCGTTAGCAAACAGAATCCAGGGTCCCATAAAGGGAAAGTAAACTGTGCGGCTGAAGCGCTTCAGAAATCAGTCAGTGGTATGTATTGAGCGCTTAGCGTGTGCAGGGCATTGTACTAAATGCTTAGGTGAATGCAACAGAGTACACGAATAAGAGGAGCTTCCGGTCTAGGGAGGGTGACAGGTATTAAAATAAATAACAATCAGGGGACACCGGAGAGTATAAGGATATGGACGTAAGTAATAATAATAATAATGTTGGTATTTGTTAAGCGCTTACTATTTGCAGAGCGCTGTTCCGAGCGCTGGGGGAGATACAGGGTAAACAGGTCATCCCACGTGAGGTTCACAGTCTTAATCCCCATTTTCCAGATGAGGGAACCGAGGCACAGAGAAGTGAAGCGACCCGCCCACGGTCACACGGCTGACAAGCGGCAGAGCCGGGAGTCGAACCCATGACCTCTAAGTGGTCGTAAGTGCCGTGGGGCCGGGCGTGGGGTGAATAGCAAGTGCTTAAATGACTCAGCGCGTAGACGACACAGAAGGGAGGTTTAGGTTCCGGTGCCTTTTCAGATGCGGGGTCGCGCACGACAATATCAGGTGCTTGCTCTGGGTAGTTCTACGAAGTTTTTAATTTCGGCCTCCTCGGAGTCTTGAGTGGGCAGAAGGGCACGCGGGTACGGGAGGTCGACTATTGGCGAGCCCAGCCGACGGGCTGAGCAGAGGCTGGTTAAGAAAAAGCCCCTAAATTGGAAGAGAACCAGAAGCCCGACTTCTCTCCCGCCTGCTGAGGGGCGGAGAGGGCGGCGCGGTCTGGTGGACAGAGCACGGGATTTGGGAGTCCGAAGACCCGGATTCTCGTCCCGCCTCTGCCACTTGCCTGCTGTGTGACCTTGGGCAAATCACTTCACTCCTCTAGGCTTCGGTTCTCTCGTCTGTAAAGCGGGGAGAAAACACCCGTTCTCCCTCTCTCTTAGACTGTGAGCCACAGGTGGCCCCGGGATTGTTCCCGGTCCGACGATCTTGGGTCTACCCTGTTTTCATCTCAGTGCTTGGCACAGAGTAAGCACTGCAGAAATAATAATAATGATGATGATGTCGGTATCTGTTAAGCGCTTACTATGTGCAGAGCACCGTTCTAAGCGCTGGGGGAGAGACAGGGTCATCGGGTCGTCCCACGTGAGGCTCGCGGTGAATCCCCGTTTTCCAGATGAGGGAACCGAGGCCCGGAGAAGTGAAGTGACTCGCCCACGGCCACGCGGCTGACGAGCGGCAGAGCCGGGAGTCGAACCCGTGACCTCCGACTCCGAAGCCCGGGCTCTCTCCGCTGAGCCGCGCTGCGTCGCCCACGTCACGGGAAGCAACTGAGAAGAGGAATACTTACATAGGCCGCCGTGTCAGAGACGCTTTCGCCCGGATGTTTCATCCCCAGGCTCCTTGTCTTTTCAGGCACTTCCATCTGCTTGAGACGAGACGGAAGTCAAGAGGGGACCCAGAACCGAAACACGGTACCGAGAGGGCGTCTGCGCCTTTCCAGAGCAGAGAGATGGGGCGCGTGGAACCCAAAGGAATGATGAGACACAGGGAGAGAGAAGGCCACCCAGCAACCGAGGAGGTTCGGGAGTAAGGCCGGCCCCCCGCGTCCACCCCCGCCCCGGCCCCCTGAGCCCCGGGCACGCTAGACTCTCAAGAAGCCAGTCGAATTAGGCGACGCTCACGCCGGCCCGCTGAATCTACATGACTACTTTCTTGGTGGACTAAAATCCACCTCCCGATTAGCTGCAGTAAGCGTGAGGAAAGCAGCATCCGTAACTACGGAAAGCAGAAACTGCGGCGGAGAATCCCAGACCACTGCTTAGTTTTCCCGGGGATGGATCTCTGAACGAGCACTTGAATCGAACGCACGACACTACGAACACAGTCATTCCAGAGGAGTCTCCGTATCGTCCAGGAAGTATCAGGTTGATAGTTTCGGAGGCCCTAGATCCGTTTTTTGCCAGATCCCCAACACGCCTAGATGCGTACGATTTCACGCTGCTGGGTAGGATCCAGTCCCGCTCTGGCTAAAGGCTTCAGAGAGTTCTGGGCCTCAGCCTAGTAAGTGGCGAAAAGAAGAAAGAGTGGGCTGGGTGGGTCTGGGAATTACTATTATTACTGTGGCATCTGTCAAGTGCTTATTGTGTGCCAGGCGCCGTTCTAAGCACTGGCTTGGATACAAGCGAATCGGGTCGGACACGGTCCACGTCCCACGTGGGCTCGCGTGCTTAATCCCCATTTCAGGGCTGATGGAACTGAGGCCCAGAGAAGTGACGTGACCGGCCCAAAGCCACCCAGCAGACAAGCGGTGGAGCCGGGATTAGAACCCAGGTCCTTCTGACTCCCAGGCCCGGACTCTAGCCACCGGGCCCCGCCGCTTCCACGCTTTGGCCGCCTGGCTCTGGTCACAGGACGGGCTTAAGGATCCGCCGGCTTAAGGAAAGCGGCGGGGAAGCCAGCCGCTACAGCCGGCGGTCTGCGAAGCCCGTGTGAAGAGTCCTGGGGTCACAATACCAGAATACAGTGCTCCGCAATCAGGAAGCTCTCTATAAATATGATTATCATCAATGATAGTAATCGTAACGACGACAACAAACCCGCTCTGCCCAGAGGCGCTTAGGACAGCGAGACCGCTACCCTCGGGGCCGGGGGGGTCGGTGAGACCGCCGCGGTGAGGTTAGAAGAAAGAGGCCACGAGGTGGAGAAGCAGCGCGGCTCAGCGGAAAGAGCCCGCGCTTGGGAGTCAGAGGTCACGGGTTCAAACCCCGGCTCAGCCGCTCGTCGGCCCTGTGACTTCGGGCGAGTCACTTCCCTTCTCTGGGCCTCAGTTACCCCATCTGTAAAATGGGGATTAAGACCGTGAGCCCCACGGGGGACAGCCTGATCACCTTGAACCCTTCCCAGCGCTTACAGTGCTTTGCACACAGTCGGCGCTTAACAAATGCCATCATCGTTATCATTATCACCGATGACCTGAAGTAACAGGGCTCAATCAGCGGAGCCTAGGCAGACTCGAGCTAGAGAAAGGGCGGCTGGGGCGCGCACCCAGACGCAACGCCCGCCAACCACGCTCCCCCGCGGAGGGTCACTCACCGGACTCGGGGGCTCCTTTTGACTCCTGACGCTGTGGATGCTTCCGATTTCCGTCTGAGAGCTGGAGTGTGATAAGCCTTCGAAATAAGGTCTAGACGGCGAAGAGAAGGGAAGGCGACGGCTTTATCGCCTCGGCATCTCTCCCCGAGATCCCCACCCACGCCTCCGGCGCACGAGGAGGGAGGGGAGTTCCCGGGATTTTTCCGGGCGTCCCGCACGACCCCTCTCCTCCTCTTCGGAGGCCCGGGGCGAGAAGCGCCCCGTCTGTTCTAACGAGGAGGGGCCGACGGGGAGGCGAGAGGGAGACGGAGAGCCCGGCCCCCGTCTCGCCGCCGCCCGGCCTCCGTCGCCAGGCAGGGCGTTGTCTCTTCGCCCCGACTCAAAGACCGCGACGGCGCGGTCACTGCTCTTTGAAAAAAATCTCTCCCCGATTCTGCTGAAAGACGGGGGAGACAGGAAGAGGGGGAGCGGGTCTCGGGAGACCCGACAATTTCGTGATAAGACGGGTTCGAAACCAGACATCCCTCTGGCCAACTGAACTCTCCGCGGAGCGTCCAAGCAGGGAGGAACTGAGTCGGAACTGGACCGAGCTTCGATCTGGCTTTAGAAGCAGAGAAGCAGCGTGGCTCAGCGGAAAGAGCCGGGGCTTGGGAGTCAGAGGTCACGGGTTCGGAATCCCGGCTCTGCCCCTTGGCAGCTGTGGGACCGTGGGCCAGTCACTTCACTTCCCTGGGCCTCAGTTCCCTCATCTGTAAAATGGAGACGAAGACCGTGAGCCTCACGTGGGACGACCCGATGACCCCGTATCTCCCCCAGCGCTTAGGACGGTGCTCTGCACATAGTAAGCGCTTACCAGACGCCAACGTTATTATTATTTAGAAAGAGCGGCAGGGAGGGAGTGCCGGGCCGCCGCAGACGCGGGCCGGGGAAAGGCTGGGCTGGTCGGCCCTGCCCCAGCCCCAGCCCCAGCCCCAGCCCATTTCACCCTACCCAGCGGCTCTAAGCCCGGCCTCTTCGGTGACTGGCCACTCCTCCGATTCCCCCCGGCAACCTGCCGCTTGCCACGGAGGCCCCCGCCCAGGGAGCCCAGTCCCCGTGGGACAGAATTCTGCTTAGAATTCTGCTCGCTGGACACAACCCCGGTGCCCTCTTGCCTCTTCTTCGGAACCACGGGCAAGCGGGCGAGACTGCAGGCCCCGGAGTCAGGCGGCCATGGGTTCGAATCCTGACGCCGCCACGCGGCTGCCGCGTAACCTCGGGCAAGTCGCTTCGCTTCTCTGGGCCTTCAGTGACCTCGTCTGTAAAACGGGGACTAAAACTGTGAGCCCCACGTGGGACAACCTGACTACCCTGAATCTACCCTGGTGTTTAGAACGGCGCTCGGCACGTAGCAAGCGCTTAACCGACGCCGTCGTCATTATCACGGTTATTTCTGTGGGCCTCGGTTACCTCATCTGTAAAATGGGATCGAGAGTGCGAGCCCCACGGGGGACAGGGACTGCGTCCAACCCCATCCGCTTGTATCCACCCTAGCGCTTATACAGTGCCTGGCACAGAGCGAGCGCTTAACAAATACCGTAATTATGTATCATCACCATCCCAGGGAGAAAGGGGGGACCCGCACCCTGGCTGCGAGTTCGAGGGAGTCCCCCGGCTGGGCCTCAGCCCCAGGCAGAGCGGGGCGGGGGGGAGAGGCCGCGATCCCTTCCTTACTTCAACTTTGGTTTGGGAGTGCTGAGGACGCTGTCGTCGTCTTCCATCTCGGGCCCGCTGTCGCTGGGGTTCTCGATATCCAAGGTGTCGTACAGAAGGTCCAGGTCCTCCTCCACCTCTGGGACGTGTTCGGCCGGGTCCTGTTCCGAATCCAGCACCTACGTCCGAGACACCAACCCGTCGGTCGGACTGGTGGGGCGTCTGCTGGGGGCGGCGCACCGTGGGATACGGACTCGAGGGCAGGCGAAGGGAGCTTGGCAACGTGACATCTCTCCCCTACCGTCGATCAATCAGGGGTATTTACTGAACGCTTACAGGGTGCAGAGCACTGTACTGAGCGCTTGCCGCAGCACAATACGGTAATTCCCCGCCCATAACAAGGGGGGAGGTTGGAGGGGAGGCAGGTATTAATATGAATGCTTTCTAATATCCCAATTAGAACCTTATCATTATTACTCTTATTCATTCAATAGTATTTATGGAGTGCTTACTATGTGCACAGCACTGTACTAAGCGCTTGGAACGGGAAGCAGCGTGGCTCGGTGGAAAGAGCCCGGGCTTCGGAGTCGGAGGTCATGAGTTCGAATCCCGGCCCTGCCCCTTATCAGCTGTGTGACTGTGGGCGAGTCACTTCACTTCTCTGTGCCTCGGTTCTCTCATCTGTAAAATGGGGATGAAGACCGTGAGCCCCACGTGGGACGACCCGACGACCTTGTATCTCCCCCAGCGCTTAGAACGGTGCTCTGCACATAGTAAGCGCTTAACAAATACCGACGTTATTATTATTGTTACGAATCGGCAACGGATAGAGACAGTCCCTGCTCCCTGACGGGCTCACGGTCTAATGGATGTTTGTGAAGCAGTTACTTTGTGTCATTCACTCATTCAGTCGTATTTACTGAGCGCTCACTATGTGCAAAGCCTTGTACTAAGTGCTTGGGAGAGTCCGATGCGACGCCAGACACAGTCCCTGCCCGCGAGGAGCTCACAGTCTAGAGGGGGAGGCGGACGTCAATACACATAAATAATTAAGGTTCCGGGGTAAATGGGAGATAATCAGGTGGGGGACAGTCCCCGTCCCACGTGGGGCTCCCAGTCCGCGTGGGCAGCGGAACGGGCCGACTGAAACCCCGGTGGAAAGAGCCCAGGCTTGGGAGTCGGAGGTTGTGGGTTCTAATCCCGGTTCTGACACTCGTCAGCTGCTAGACTTTGGGCAAGTTCTCTGTGCCTCAGCTACCTCATCTGTAAAACGGGAGTTGAGACCGCGAGCCCCCCGCGGGACAACCCGGTGACCCCGTATCTCCCCCAGCGCTTAGAACAGTGGCTGGCGAATAGTAAGTGCTTAATAATTGCTATCCCCGGCACTCAGAACAGCGCTAGGCACAGAGTAGGTGCTTAACAAATGCCATGATTATTATGAGAAAACTGAGGCCCAGAGAAGTGACTTGCCCCAGATCACACAGCAGCTAACTGGCAGAGCCTGGAGTAGAACTCAGGTCTTCCGACTCCCAGGGTAGGCCACGCTGCTCCTCAGGCTGCACTCGTTATTAGCTCGCTGTGGGCAGGGAACGTGTCTCCCAAATCTGTTGTCTCGTACTCTCCCAAGTGCTTAATAATAATAATAATAATGACGTTGGTATTTGTTAAGCGCTTACTATACGCCGAGCACTGTTCTAAGCACTGGGGTAGACAAAGAGTCATCAGGTCGTCCCACGTGAGGCTCACAGTCTCAATCCCCATTTGACAGATGAGGGAACCGAGGCACAGAGAAGTGACTTGCCCAGAGTCACCCAGCTGACGAGTGGCAGAGGCGGGATTCGAACCTATAAACTCTGACTCCCAAGCCCGGGCTCTTTCCGCTGAGCCACGCTGCTTCTCATACCGCTGCTTAGTACAGCGCTCTGCACAGGGTAAGCGCTCAATTGACACCTCTGATTGATTTAATAATAATAATAATAATAATAATAATAATAATAATAATAATGTTGGTATTTGTTAAGCGCTTACTATGTGCAGAGCACCGTTCTAAGCGCTGGGGGAGATACAGGGTAATCGGGTTGTCCCACGTGAGGCTCACGGTCTTCATCCCCGTTTTCCAGATGAGGGAACTGAGGCACGGAGAAGTTAAGTGACTCGCCCACAGTCACACAGCTGACAAGTGGCAGAGCCTGGAGTCGAACTCGTGACCTCTGACTCCAAAGCCCAGGCTCTTTTCCACTGAGCCACGCTGCTTCCCTTCCATTTATCGTTATGGCATTTGTTAAGTGATTACTATGTGTCAAGCACCGTTCATTCTAGACGTGAGACCGTCGTCGGGCAGGGACTGTCCCTATCTGTTGCCGAATTGTACGTACCAAGCGCTCGGTACAGCGCTCCGCACACAATAAGCGCTCAGTAAATACGACGGAATGAACTCGCTTTACTTCTCAGTGACCTCATCTGTAAAATAGGGGCCGAGACCGTGAGTCCCACATGGGACAGGGACCGTGTTCCACTCGATTTGCTCGTTTCCACCCTGGCGCTTAGTACGGTGGCTGGCACGTAGTGAGCGCTTAACAAGTATCATCAGGGAATGTATCGGACTCTCCCAAGCACTTAGTACAGGGCTTTGCACATAGCGAGCGCTCAGGAAATACGACTGAATGAGCGAACGACACAAAGAGCCCGGGCTTGGGAGTCAGAGGTGGTGGGTTCTGATCCCGGCTCCGCCCCTCGTCAGCTGTGTGACCTTAGGCAAGTCACTTAACTTCTCTGTGCCTCGGTCACCTCATCTGTAAAATGTGAAGACTGTGAGCCCCACGTGGGACGACCTGATGACCTTCTATCTACCCCAGCGCTTGGAACAGTGCTCGGCACATAGTAAGAGCTTAACAAAGACCAACATCATCATCATCGTCATCATCCATATCAGCAGTTCCCCAGTGGAGTGATTCCTCCTTCAGCCTGGGTCCCCGAGCTTCACTGGGAGGAGATTATTATTATTATTATTATTATTATTAATGTTACTATTAATCCTCTCTTTGTCCAGGGTTTACTGCATGTCAAGCACTGTTCTAAGCGCCGGGGTTAGATACAAGTTAATCAAGTCGGACACAGACCCTGTCCTACACGGGGCTCACAGTCTGACGGGGAGGGAGAACAGGTATTTAATCCCCATTCTGACAGATGAGGAAACTGAGGCCCAGAGAAGTGAACTGACTTGCCTAAGGTCACACAGCGGGAAGGTGGAGGAGCTGGATGAAGGACCCAAACCTCCGGCCTCCCAGGACCGAGCTCTTTCTACCCGGGCCGGCGAGTCCAGAGCGAGGGACGGTTCTGTTTTCGTGGATTCCACGCTTCATTAGCTCAGCCTTCCGACTCGGAAAATACTTGAAGAGCAGAGGGAAGGTGCGAAAATGCTATTTCTAAAACTCCTCTGTACCAGCTCTCTGTATTCGAGATGAAAGAGGATCCTCGGGAAGATCGTATTCAGAAACCACTAGGACTGTGCGTGGTCAAAAAGGGACACGGCTACCTCCGGCCGGCCTTTCCGGGGTTTTCAGGACACACGGTAGGTAGTCGGTTAAAACAGAGCACTCGTTAATCGGTACGCTCACACCGGCTGTTAGGGACAGGTTGGGAGAAAACGCCGAAAGATCTGTCCTAATCATTCATTCATTCATTCATTCATTCATTCGTATTTATTGAGCTCTTACTCTGTGCAGAGCACCGTACTGAGCGCTTGGAATGTACAAATCGGCGACAGATAGAGAGGGTCCCTGCCCTTCGACGGGCTTACGGTCTAATCGGGGGAGACGGACAGACAAGATCAAGACCTGCCGTGTTCTTGCCGTGTCACCTCGGGCGACTCACTTCACTTCTCTGTGCCCGAGGTTCCTCGTCGGCAAAATTCAATGCCCTTTTTCTCTCCCTCCCGCCCTTTTTCTTATGATATTTGTTAAGTGCTACGTGCCAGGCAGTGGACTAAGCGTTGGGGCAGATACGAGTGTGGACATAATCCCTGTCCCACGGGGGACCCACGGTCTCAATCCCCATTCTGCAGATGAGGCAGCTGAGGCCCAGAGAAGTGTAGTGACTTGCCAAAGGTCACTCAGCAGAGGAGTGGCGGAGCCGGGACCAGAAAGCAGTCTCCCTCTGCCTCCCAGGTCCCCGGTCCAACCATCAGAATCCGTTAATCTGGGAGCCGGACACAGTGGACAGAGCCCAGGCCCGGGCGTCAGAGGTCACGGGTTCTAATCCCAGCTCCGTCGCTCGTCTGCCGTGGGACCTCGGGCCAGTCGCTTCACTTCTCTGTGTCTCCGTGACCTCATCGACAGAACGGGGATTGAGACTGCGAGCCCCACGTGGGACGGGAACTGTGTCCGACCTGATTTGCTCGTATCCGCCCCGACACTTACTAATAATAATAATGGTATTTGTTGAGTGCTTACTATGCGCCAAGCAATGGGGTAAATACAAGGTAGTCGGATTGTCCCACGAGGGGCTCACGGTCTCAATTCCCATTTTACCGATGAGGCAACTGAGGCACAGAGTAACGAAGGGACTCGCCCAAGGTCACACAACAGAGGAGTGGCGAAGCCGGGATTAGAACTCACGACCCCTGACTCCCGAGCCCGGGCTCTTGCCATCAGGCCATGCTGCTCCTATCGGGTTGGACACAGTCCCTGTCCCACGTGGGGCTCACAGTCTCGATCCCCATTTTACAGACGAGGTAAATGAGGCCCAGAGAAGTGGAAGTGACTCGCCCAGCGTCACCCAGCACACAGTCGGCAGGGCCGGAACTAGAACCTATGACCTCCTGACTCCCAGGCCCTGGCACACGGGAAGCGCGTAACAGATAGCATAATCACGAAGCTTATCATCATTATTGGAGAAGCAGCGTGGCTTCAGTGGAAAGAGCCCGGGCTCGGGAGTCAGAGGTCACGGGTTCGACTCCCGGCTCTGCCACTCGGCAGCCGTGGGACTGTGGGCGAGTCGCTTCACTTCTCTGTGCCTCGGTTCCCTCATCTGGAAAATGGGGATTAACCGTGAGCCTCACGTGGGACCACCTGATCACCCTGTATCTCCCCCAGCGCTTAGAACAGCGCTCGGCACGTCGTAAGCGCTTAACAAATACCAACATTATCGTTACTATTAGAAAAGTTCACGGCCCATAGTAGGTGCTTAACCAACACCCTCGTTATTATTATTATTGTTATTGGGCCACGCTGGGATCTTTGCAGGGCCCTGGATGGCCCTCTGGAAAGGCTCTCGTCATATCCCGGCCAGACTGCCGCGTCGGCCTTCTCTCCGATCTCCCTTCCTCCTCCCTCGCCCCGCTCCGGTCTATCCTTCACTCCGCCGCCCGGCTCGTCTTCCCGCAGAAACGCTCCGGGCCTGTCACTCCCTTTCTTAAACGCCTCCAGCGGTTGCCTGTCGACCTCCGCTCCAAACAAAAACTTCTCACTCTGGGCTTCGAGGCCGTCCGTCACCTCGCCCCCTCCTACCTCTCCTCCCTTCTCTCTTTCCACCGCACGCTCCGCTCCTCCGCCGCCCGCCTCCTCGCCGTCCCCCGGTCCCGCCCGTCCCGCCGTCGACCCCCGGGCCGCGTCCTCCCGCGGTCCCGGAACGCCCTCCCTCCTCGCCTCCGACGATCTGATTCTCTTCCCCTCTTCGAATCCCTACTTAAAGCTCACCTCCTCCGAGAGGCCTTCCCAGGCGGAGCTCCCCCCCTTTCCCCTCCGCTCCCTCTACGCCCCCTTCACCTCTCCGCAGCTAAACCCTCTTCTCCCCCCTTTCCCTCTCCTCCTCCCCCTCTCCCGTCCCACCCCCTCGGCACCGTACTCGTCCGCTCGACCGGATATATCTTCATCACCCTATTTATTTTATTTTGTTTAATGAGATGTACGTCACCCTGATTCTATTCAGTCGCCATCGTCCTTACGAGACGTCCTTCCCCTCGACTCTATCCGTCGCCGTCGTTCCCGTCCGTCCGTCTCCCCCGATCGGACCGTGAGCCCGTCGGAGGGCGGGGACCGTCCCTATCCGTCGCCGACTCGTTCGTTCCGAGCGCTCGGTCCGGTGCTCTGCACATAGTAAGCGCTCCATGAATACTATTGAATGAATGAATGAATGGAAGTAAAAGATGACGAGGAAGTGGGGGGGGCATTTCCATTGGCTTTTGCCAGCCACGCGCCGTGCTGGGCATCGGTCCAGCCCGAGAAACAGTGCTCTTCCAGGTACAAAAGGCAGTTTCCTTCTTAGTCGGGGAGCCCCATGTGGCACCTGATCATCTCGTACCCGCCCCAGCACTTGGGACAATGCCTGGCACGGAGTCAGCGCTTAACATATACCGCGGTGCCTATCCAGAGAAGCAGCGTGGCTCAGTGGAAAGAGCGTGGGCTCGGGAGTCGGAGGTCATGGGTTCGAATCCCGGCTCTGGCACTCGTCAGCTCTGTGACTGTGGGCGAGTCATTTCACTCCTCTAAATCCCCCCCAGCGCTTAGAAGAGCGCTCTGCACATAGTAAGCGCTTAACAAATACCGACATTATTATATCTCTATGATTCTACTGATCTTGACTATATCGACGCCAGACTACTTGTTTTGTTGTCTGTCTGCCCGTTTAGACTGCGAGCCCGTTGCCGGGGAGGGACTGTCTCTATCTGTTGCCCCACTGTACATTCCAAGGGCTTAGTCCAGCGCTCTGCACGTGGTCGGCGCTCGATGAATACGAACGAATGAACGAACGAGTTGGAATCGAGCAAGCGTTTAGTGCGGTGCTTTGCACGGAGTAAGCGCCCGATAAATACGACCGAATGAATGAATCGGTCGACCGATCGGTTGTATTGACTGAGCGTCCACTGTGGGCCGAGCACCGTACAGGGCGTCTACAACAGGACAGACTGGTAGACGCGGTCCCCGGCCGCCACGGGCTCCCGGTCGGCGGGAGAGACGCGCCCCAAGCAGACGAAGCGGAAGAGGCAGACCGGAGGTCGGCGGGCCTTACCTCGTCGGACACTTTAAACCTCCGCAGGAGCGCGACCACTTTCTGCTTGAAGTTCTGCTGCTGTAAGACAAAAAGGAAGACGGAGGTGAGCGACGGGGGTAGGGAGGCGCGGCACACAAGCAACGGGCCGGCCGCGCTGAGGCGGAAAGCGAGGCGGGCGGCCCCCCCGGGCCTCGGCTTCCGGCTCCGCGTCGGCACCGAGCTGGTTCGGGGCTCGCGTCTCCCCCGCCGCACGGGGCCGGCTGCGGACGGGGAGGGTGGGGGAACGATTATTTTATTATTATGTGTTAATGAGGCGTCCATCCCCTTGATTCTATTAAGTTGTCTCGTTTTCGTCCGTCCGTCTCCCCCGGCTAGACCGTAAGCCCGTCACTGGGCAGGGATGGTCTCTATCTGTTGCCCAATTGTCCATTCCAAGCGCTCGGTACGGTGCTCTGCACGGCGTGGCTCAGTGGAGAGAGCCCGGGCTTCGGAGTCAGGGGTCACGGGTTCGACTCCCGGCTCTACCGCTCGTCGGCCGTGTGACCGTGGGCGAGTCGCTTCACTTCTCTGTGCCTCGGTTCCCTCATCTGTAAAATGGGGATTAACCGTGAGTCTCACGTGGGGCGACCCGATTCCCCTCTATCTCCCCCAGCGCTTAGAACGGTGCTCTGCACATAGTAAGCGCTCAACAAATACCAACATTACTATTATTATGATAGTGAGCGCTCAATAGATACTATTGAATGAAGCTACCCGAGGCAGATGTGGTCGAAGCCCGCCAGGCTTCTGGGACCTCCCGGCTTCCTCTCCTTGCCGCTCCCCGCCGGGAGGATCCTCGCCCAACCTCAGGGGAGACGCAAGGCCATCGACCCATCAGTGGCATCTGTTGAGCACCTACTGGGTGCGGAGCACTGTTACTGAGCAATCGGGACTGTGCGATACGCTCCAGTACGCTACGCTACAGTAGACGCGTCAACTGCGCTACAGTTGATGGGCAAAATCCGTGCCCACAAGGAGCTGATAGTCTAGACGGGGGGAGAGGGATGCGGAGATGAATACAAACGGGGGAAACGGCAGGGAATAAGGAATAAGGGTAACGTCGTATCTCGACTTGCCACGCGAAACCTCAGAATACCCTCCGTCTCATCCGAAAGGCGCGTCGCTCTGGCCGCTTCAGAGGAGACGACCGAACAGCGGTCATCGCCGCAGCTCTTTCCTCTCCACAGGCGGGGTCGTCCTTAAGGATCTCTGAGGCCAAATCGGTGAGCTTTCCCCCGCTCGTGGTGTTTGGCGATTGAAAAATATCACCTTAACTCTACTGGAAAAGATTCAATGTCCAACGGTGGCACTTTGCGGACGAACGTTTTTTCTCGCCCAAGGGCACTCTTAAAAATTATTCCCGGCCTCAAAATTTCAGTCTGGCACGGATTTTATCCCGCTATCACCGATAATAATAAACGCGGCATTCGTGGTAATTGTTAAGCACTTACTACGTGCCAAGCGCTGTATTAACCAGGTCCCACACGGGACTCAATCTACAAGGAATAATAATAATTAGTAATAATTATCGTTATGGTATTTAAGTGCTGACTACGTGCCAGGCGGTGGACTAAGTGCTGGGGTGGATAAGGGCAAATCGGGTTGGACGCAGTCCCCGTCTCACACGGGGCTCCCCGTCCTAATCCCCATCTTACAGATGAGGTCACTGAGGCCCAGAGAAGCGAAGTGACTGGCCCAGGGTCACAGAGCCGGTAAGCGGTGGAGCCGGGATTAGAACCCAGGTCCTCTGACCCCCAGGCCCGGGATCTTTCCACCAGGCCACACCGTTCTCTCTTCCTCATCACAGTCGGCTTTCCCCCATCTCCGCTCATCCTTCTCCCCCACCTCCCTCTTCCTGAACTAAGTCCATCTCAGGGGTAATGTGGATCTAGACTCCGAGCCCGTCATTGGGCAGGGAGAATAATGCTGGTTTGTTAAGCGCTTACTATGTGCCAAGCACCGTTCTGAGCGCTGGGGAATACAAGGTGATCAGGTTGTCCCACGTGGGGCTCACGGTCTTCATCCCCATTTTCCAGATGAGGGAACTGAGGCCCAGAGAAGTGAAGTGACTCGCCCAAAGTCACACAGCTGACAAGCGGTAGAGCCGGGATTCGAACCCACGACGTCTGACTCCCAGGCCCGGGCTCTTTCCACTGAGCCACGCTGCTGGTCTCTCTCTCTGTCGCCGGCCTGTCCATTCCAAGCACTCGGTACAGTGCTCTGCCCACAGTAAGCGCTCAATAAATACGATTGAATGAATACTGAATGAATCGTTCCCAAAATGACCACGGCCAGAGGGACAGGGCTACAGTTCCTCTGCCCTCCTCACTCGCCAGCTTGGGGGGCGAGGGGGCTACCACTCAATTCCAATACTCGAGAGATGCCGACTGACCCCCGGGGAAGTCAATGACTCCCGGGAGATAAGGCATTTCTGGTGATCCGCCCCGGCTGGTTTATCCAGCCGAAGCTGTGCGGCGCGGCTCGGTGGAAAGAGCCCGGGCTTGGGAGTCAGCGGTCATGGGTTTGAATCCCGCCTCCACCGCTTGCCAGCCGCGTGACTCTGGGCGAATCACTTAACTTCTCCGTGCCTCAGTTCCCTCATCTGGAAACTGGGGATTAAAACCGCGAGCCGCACGTGGGGCAACCTGATCACCTGGTATCCCCCAGCGCTCGGAACAGTGTTTCGCCCATAGTAAGCGCTTAACGAATACCACCGTTATAATTACCTCCGCCCCGTGCCCTTAACCTCACGTAAACACCCTGAATCGCTGACTTCTCCCTGGACCTCTACGGCGACCCAGTGCTCATCTCTTGGGCAGAGAGGGATTCCGGAGGGGAAGCCGCCACGCCGACGAAGGGGATCGATCCATCTTTCCCCAGAGAACACCCGTTTCCCTCTTTTACGTCTTCGGACCCAAAGTCCCCCGGGGGCCGGAGTTCCCCTGCGGCCCCGTTTCTCGCGGCTTCTCGACGTCGGTCTTGAAACGCGCTCAAGTCCGGAACGGAGGATAAGGAAGGCCTTCTCACCACTCTAAACCCGGCGCCGAGCGCCGCGGGTGGTCTCCCTAAGGGTCGACGGAGCGCGAGAGCCGGGGCGGAGCCCTTGCTTACGACCGAAGAGGCTTCCCAGTACAAAGACATTCCCAAGAGGGTTCTCCAAAGCGAATGAGATTCCGCTCTGCTCTTCGCCTGACCCTCTCGACCTTCCCCTTTCGCATTTTCAGCTGGCCTAGAGGCGTGCAATCATTTGCTTCACCAACCTGTCCCATCCGCCCCACCATCACCCCGTTCTACCGCTCCTTTAACGGGAAACAACACAGCTTAACGGAAAGCGCTCGGGGCCCGGGAGGCAGAGGATCGGGGTTCCAAACCCGTCTCGGCCACTGGCCGGCCGCGTGACCCTGGGCGAGTCCCGGCTCCTCTGGGCCCCCATCTCCTCATCTGCAAAATGAAGATTCAATCCCCTTTCTCCCTCTCCTTGGGATCGAGAACCCCACGGGGGGGGGGGGGGTCTGACGCCTGTCTGTCTGTTTTCCGTCTCCCCTTCTGGACTGTGAGCCCGTTGTTGGGTAGGGATCGTCTCTATCTGGTGCCGAACTGGACTCTCCAAGCGTTTAGCACACGGTAAGCGCTCGATAAACACGACCGAATGAGTGGACGAGAGGGACGGTGTCTGACACGATCCTGTATCCACCTCAGTGCTTAAGACAGTGTTCTGAATATGGTAAGTGCTCAATAAATACCACCGATAATGATTTTATTAATAATAACGTCGGTATCTGTTAAGCGCTTACTATGTGCAGAGCACCGTTCTAAGCGCTGGGGTAGATACAGGGTCATCGGGTCGTCCCACGTGAGGCTCGCGGTCTTCATCCCCATTTGCCAGATGAGGGAACCGAGGCACCGAGAAGTGAAGTGACTTTCATTCATTCAATAGTATTTATTGAGCGCTTACTATGTGCAGAGCACTGTACTAAGCGCTTGGGATGAACAAGTCGGCAACGGATAGAGACGGTCCCTGCCGTTTGACGGGCTTACGGTCTGATCGGGGGAGACGGACAGACGAGAACGATGGCGATAAACAGCGTCGAGGGGAAGAACATCTCGTAAAAACCGATGGCGACTGAATAGAATCGAGGCGATGTACGATTCATTAACAAAATAAATAGGGTAACGAAAATATATACAGTCGAGCGGACGATTACGGTGCCGTGGGGATGGGAAGGGAGAGGTGGAGGAGCAGAGGGAAAAGGGGAAAATGAGGCTTTAGCTGCGGAGAGGTAAAGGGGGGATGGCAGAGGGAGTAGAGGGGGAAGAGGAGCTCGGTCTGGGAACGCCTCTCGGAGGAGGTGAGTTTTAAGTAGGGTTTTGAAGAGGGAAAGAGAATCAGTTTGGCGGAGGCGAGGAGGGAGGGCGTTCCGGGACCGCGGGAGGACGCGACCCGGGGGTCGACGGCGGGACGGACGAGACTGGGGGACGGCGAGGAGGCGGGCGGCGGAGGAGCGGAGCGTGCGGGGTGGGCGGTAGAAAGAGAGAAGGGAGGAGAGGTAGGAAGGGGCAAGGTGACGGAGAGCCTCGAAGCCTAGAGTGAGGAGTTTTTGTTTGGAGCGGAGGTCGATAGGCAGCCGCTGGAGTCGTTTAAGAAGGGGAGTGACAGGCCCAGATCGTTTCTGCGGGAAGATGAGCCGGGCGGCGGAGTGAAGAATAGACCGGAGCGGGGCGAGAGAGGAGGAAGGGAGGTCAGAGAGAAGGCCGACACGGTAGTCTAGCCGGGATATAACGAGAGCCCGTAACGGTAAGGTAGCCGTCTGGGTGGAGAGGAAAGGGCGGATCTCGGCGATATCGTAGAGGTGAAACCGGCAGGTCTCGGTGACGGATAGGATGCGTGGGGTGAACGAGAGGGACGAGTCGAGGACGACACCGAGATCGCGGGCCTGCGGGACGGGAAGGACGGTCGTGCCATCCACGGTGATGGAGAAGTCTGGGAGAGGACCGGGTCTGGGAGGGAAGATGAGGAGCTCAGTCTCGCTCACGTTGAGTTTTAGGCGGCGGGCCGACATCCAGGTGGAGACGTCCCGGAGGCGGGAGGAGACGCGAGCCCGAAGGGAGGGGGAGAGGACGGGGGCGGAGATGGAGATCTGCGTGTCATCTGCGTAGAGACGGTAGTCAAAGCCGTGAGAGCGGACGAGTTCGCCGAGGGAGTGAGTGTAGATGGAGAACGGAAGAGGGCCGAGAACTGACCCTTGAGGAACTCCGACAGTTAAAGGATGGGAGGGGGAGGAGGCTCCGGCGAAGGAGACCGAGAATGATCGGCCTCCGCGCAGTCACACAGCTGCCAGGTGGCGGAGCCGGGATTAGAACCCATGACCTCTGACTCCCAAGCCCGGGCTCTTTCCACTGAGCCACGTGGCTTCTCAATAGACAAGAACACATTAGAAGAAAATTCTGATTTTAGCCACAAGGTGTGAATTGGTTTCTTCAATGGACAAATGCTATAATCATAATAGTAATAATGTCGGTATCTGTTAAGCGCTTACTATGTGCCGAGCACTGTTCTCAGCGCTGGGGTTGACACAGGGTCATCGGGTCGTCCCACGTGAGGCTCACGGTCTTTATCCCCATTTTACAGATGAGGGAACTGAGGCACCGAGAAGTGAAGTGACTTGCCCAAAGTCACACAGCTGACAAGCGGCAGAGCCGGGATTCATTCATTCATCCAGTAGTATTTATTGAGCGCTTACTGCGTGCCGAGCACTGTACTGAGCACTTGGGATGAACAGTTCGGCAACAGAGAGGGACAATCCCTACCCGACAACGGGTAGCAACAACGAAGAAGTGGCCCGCCCGAGGTCACCCGGCAGACGAGTGGCAGAACCAGGATTAGAACTCAGATCCCTTCTGACTTCCAGACCGGCGCTGTACCCATTAGGCCACGCCACCCCTTGCCATTGCTTTTCCGGCAGCGAACGTCTTTTCCCGACGTCACTGAGCAAAGACACTTCAGACGTGGGGCCGGAAGCGCATTCGCAGTCCAGCCCTGGTCCGTTAAGACCGTCTGGGAGAGATGGAGCTGTCAGGTTGGTAGGACTGTAAAGGGAACCGAGAGAACTTAACGAGTCCCGGTGAGGAGTTGATGATAATGATAATAAGAAAAAAATGGAGAGAGCAGCGTGACTTCGTGGCAAGGGCCCGGGCTCGGAGGTCGTGGGTTCTAATCCCGGCTCCTCCCTTTGCCAGCTGTGACTTTGGGCAAGTCACTTCACTTCTCTCTGCCTCAGTCGCCTCATCTGTCAAACGGGGATGAAGACCGTGAGCCCCACGTGGGACAGCCTGAGAACCCTGTATCTACCTCAGCGCTTAGAACAGTGTTTGGCACACAGTACGCGCTTAGCAAATACCATCATTATTCAAAATAAAATCAGAATAACGGTACATAAGCGCCTACTATGTGCCAAGCACCGTTCCGGAGACAGGTTAATCAGGTCGGAGACAGTCCCCGTCCCACAAGGGGCTCACAGTCTCCACCCCCATTTTACAGATGAGGTAACCGAGGTCCGGAGAAGTGAAATGACCTGCAGGTCACACAGCGGACGCGGCGGAGCCGGGACTGGAAGGCAGGCTGACTCCCAGGCCCCGTGCTCTACCCGCTAAGCCACGCTGCCACATCTGCAGGTAACGAGTTGAACGCAGGAAAACACAGGCTCCCGATTCCTGGAGCCGAGGGGAAGGGTCCCGGGGCGGGGCATCGGTGGAAGGGTGACGCCGCTCGGGAGGAAAATGAATCTGCCCCGCTTCAAAGCTTTACTGAAGACCCATCTCTTCCAGGAGGCCTTCCCTGACTGAGCCCCCGCCCCCGTTTCCTCTTCCCCCCCTCCCTTCTGCGTCGCCCTGACTTGCTCCTTTTCTTCTTCCCTCCTTCCAGCCCCCCAGCACTTAGGTCCACATCTGTCATTTATTCATTTGTATTGACGTCTGTCTCCCCCTCCACAGGTTCGTCGTGGGCAGGGAATCTGCCCGTTTACTGTTACGGTGCACTCTCCCAAAGGCTTAATGCGCTCTGCCCACGGTAAGCGCTCAGCGAATACGACCGAATGAACGAACGGACCGAAGGCCCCGGGGGCCGAGGGAAAAGGAAGGGGAGCGTCGGAGGGGAGAGGGAGCGGGAGGCCGCCCGAGGGATAAGAGAACCTCCTGGGGGAGTCCGGAGAGACCCGTGCGCGACCTCATCCGGACCATCGCCCCGAGGTTCACTGCCCCGGGCCTTCGCCGCCGACCATCGGCTCGGGTCCGTACGACCCCCTTCGGCTCTGGAAAGGCGCTCGCCTCAACGGAGCCTCGCTGGTGGGACGAGAAGAGAACGGACGGCAGTAGCTGCGTGGGGAGCTGAAAGTGGGCAATAAAAAAAGCAAGGGGGACAAGAGGGACAAGAGGGACAAGAGGGATTGTTTTAAGGACGCGACAGAGCACAGCCTCGGACCGTGTGGCATCCCAGCTGAGGAGCGCAGCAGATGGACAAGCTTGGCACATGGCAATTCTGAAATTCCCGGCTCTTTGGGGGCAGAGGTTTCTCAAGGATCAGGGTTTAAGGAAGGTCAAAGTGAGAACGGCGCACACCGAAGCCCAACCGAGTCCGTCAGAGTGTCCGGCCTGAGGCCCGAGGAGTAATAACGATAACTGTGGTTTTTGGTAAGCGTTTACTACGTGCCAAGCGCTGAACTGAGCACTGGGATAAGCACGGGACGACGCGTCCCTCGTGGGGTTCGCAGTCTAAGTAGGAGGGAGAAAGGGTATTGAATCCCCATTCTGCAGAGGAGGGAACCGAGGCCCAGAAAACTTAAGTGACTCGCCTAAGGTTACTCTGCGGACAAGTGACGGAGCCGGGATTAGAACCCGGGTCCTCTGACCCCCACGTCCGGGCTCTTCCCGGTAGGCCTTCTGGGGCACTGGCCTTCTCGGGCACAAACTTTCCCGTAGGTGAACTTCTCCACCAGGGATGCTACTTGCCAGTACGGAGAACGCCACACAGGATGGCATACCCCCCAGTACGGTTGGGTTAGGCTCCCGGAAAAGGTAGCCGCAACCTGAGGTACCTTTTCCCACGGCATTACGCGCTATCAGAGTCCGTTCCGGAACCAGCCACGACGACGACCGCGCCTTACGGGTACGTAGAAATGTCCCCCCGAGTCCCCGGTTCCCTCCCCGCCCCGTGCCCCTGATGACTTTCCTGCCTCCCTGTACCGCAAAACTGCCCCACTTCCCACCCCCCGACTTCCCCAGCCTCGGGACTGAAATCCTTTCGGCTCCGCTTGACCTACAGTCACCGCAGGTAGATCAAGTCCCCTCCTCCTTTCTCTCACTGCCCCCTCTCCCCTGCTCGGAGTTTCCCATCTCCAACCGGGCCCCTCCCTCCCTTCTCTCTCCTCCTCAAACGCTCCAAAACTTTCTGTTTTTAAAGGAGCGAGTCAGCCGCAGGCTCCCGCCGCCCCAGGCCGCCTTCCCTTCCGGCCGGTTCCCGGCGGCCGGGGGTCAACGGTGCCGGCGCTGGCAACCGCCGCCTCCCCTCCTGGTCCGGCCTGGGTCGCTCCCCAGAGGAAGCGGGACTACCAAAGGGAAGGGGATGACGGCAAGGGAACAGCTGGCAGCGGCTACAAAAGATTCACACAGGCCGTAGTGCTGCACGTGTCCCTAATTGGAAAAAAAAGAAAAACCCCGCTGGTTGCAAGGAGGAATCGGGAGGCTGGGCCCGGGGGGGGGGGGGGGGGGGAGAGGCTCGGAAAAAGAGGAGAGCAGGAAGGGACCAGGGCAACGGGGTGAGATTTTTATAGATAAGAAATCGGAAAGACTCAAAGGTCTTCTCACGCATTCTTTTACGACCCCCTCCCGAGACGGGTGTGGCTCAGGTAACAGCTCACGGATGGTAAAATGAGGCCCGGGGGCGGGGGGGGCTTAACTGACTTTCCCAGCCAAGTCGCAGAGTGGCTAGGATCAGACAGCCCTGCGACTTTTGTTTCCCGCCTTCCGGACTGGAGTTTTCCCCGTGAGTAAAACCAGTCTCGGAGAGGTGGGCTTCTGGCTTCCAGGAAGCCGAGGAGCTTGGCTTTTCCCAGGAAGCTTCTCGGGGCCCAACTCGGGGTTGACCGTTCACTCGCCTCCGTATTTCACTTTAACAAAAGACAAAAGCTACAAGGCAGGTTTCCCCGTATCCTTTAATCCCCTGGATCAGCCCCCGGATCCATTCGTCATCTTCCGCCTGGATACGACCTCCCTCCTCTCCCAGATGGTGGCCGATCTTTCACCTTCGTCCTCAAAAACCTCATCAGCCTCGAGTATAGACCTGGCCCAAACCCCTCGCACACAGTGTTAGTAAAACTAATTTCCACCGACCCTGGTTATGGACGTCGTTCTTACTATCGATCTCCGCTGCTTCTTTGGCTTCCCGACGTCGTATTCATCATCATCCAAGTCCTGGGCAGAGAGGAGGAGACAGAGAGACGGAGGGAATGTCAAAACCTTATTTCGACTCAAAGTGACAACCAACCAGAGCGCCGTCCGCAAGGGCCGCGATCCGCCCTGCTCTGGGGGCGGCACGAGGGATCCAGACAGAAGCCGTCGAGGCGTCAGCTTCCGCTAGCCGGAGGGACGACCCGCTCCCCAGATTTGCTCGGTGGCCAGTTGAGTGGCCCCACTTTTCCCGAGGGGCAACACGGGAGGTGCGGCAGCCGACTGTAATGTATTTATTTACATTTATCCACCTCCCCCGCCCCCCCCGCCGCCCCCAGACTGTAAGCTCGCTGTGGGCAGGGAATGTGTCTGTTATATTGTTATACTGTAGTCTCCCAAGTGTCCCTCTCAGGGTTTCCAGTCCTCTGCCGGTCTCGGCTACGGGAGGGAGAGTCGAGCAGAGGCCCGTGCGGTCCGTCCCTAGCTCGGCCGGTGGCTAGCGAGCGGCAGGCCCTCGGCTACAAGTCAAAACTCCCCCGTGCTGGACACGGGAGAGAGTCGAGGGCGAAGCTTCCCCTTTTCCCTCCGCTGCCTCTCTGCCCCCCTCTTCACCTCCCCTCAGCTAGGCCCCCTTCCCCCCCCCCCCCGCTTTCCCTCTGCTCCTCCCCCTCTCCCTTCCCCTCAGCACTGTGCTCATCTGTGTAGATTTTTATTCCCCTATTTATTTTGTTAACGAGGCGTCCATCCCCTCGATTCTATTTATCGCGATTAAGTCGTCCTGTTTCCGTCCGTCCGTCTCCCCCGATTAGACCGCGAGCCCGTCAATGGGCAGGGACGGTCTCCATCCGTTGCCGAATCGTCCGTTCCAAGCGCTCAGTACAGCGCTCTGCACATAGTAAGCGCTCAGTAAGTACTACCGCTTACTCATCGTCATAGTAAGCGGAAGGAGGCGACGGTCTGACCGCCGCCAGATTTCTACCCAGAAAACTCTACGGACACCCGACCAGAACGACTGCGGAGTGGCTTAGCGGCAGAGGCCGGGCTTGGGAGTCAGAGGACATGGGTTCTAATCCCGGCTCTGCCGCTCGTCTGCTGTGTGACCTCGGGCAAGCCGCTCCCCTTCTCCCTCATCTGTAAAACGGGGATGAAAACCGTGAACCCTACGTGGGACAGCCTGACGACCTCGTATCTACCCCAGCGCTTAGAACGGTGCTCAGAACAAATACCAGGATTATTATGATTACGATAATCAGACGGAGAGCGGGGCGTTCTGGGAGAGACGTGTTCGTGGGGGTCGCTGCGGGTCGGAAACAACTCGGCGATATAAGACTAGTCTGTCGAGCGCTTAATACGGTGCTCCGAACGCGGTGAGCGCTCAGTAAATACGACGGACTGAGGGATTAGCCTCCAAGCTCTGCCTCTGCTCTGTCAGTCGCCTTATCCTCTCCCGACTCCTTGGCCGTCGGCAACCTCCGAGAGCGCGGACTCCTCGGCTGATGGACTAGGAGCCCCTGCCGCCTGCTAGGGGTGGGGGGGTCTCTACACCGTCCCCGAGGGGAAAACCGAGCTCCTTGATCAATGTCTCGCTTCTAGGCCCGCCGTCCTTATCGGAGGGAGCACAGACTTACCTGGAAGCAAGGCAGTGTGGCCCCAGGGGAAGGTCGCGGGCCGGGGAGTCGGAGGGCTTGGGTTCTGATCCTGGCTTTGTCACTTACCTGCCGCGGGACTTTGGGCAAGTCACTTGACTTCTGTGGGCCTCGGTTCCCTTGTCCGTAAAATGGGAATTCAACACCTGTTCTCCTTCCTACTTTGAGAGCCCCGAGCGGGACCCGATGATCTTCTATCTACCATAATGCTTAGTACAGTGTGGCTCAGTGGAAAGAGCACAGGTCTGGGAGTCAGGGGGCGTGGGTTCTAATCCCGGCTCCGCCGCTCGTCAGCTGTGGGACTTTGGGCAAGTCACTTCACTTCTCTGGGCCTCAGTGACCTCACGTGGAAGATGGGCGTTAAGACTGTGAGCCCCACGCGGGACAACCTGATCACCTTGTATCCTCCCCGGCGCTTAGAACGGTGCTTTGCACACAGTAAGCGCGTAGCGAACGCCGACATCGTCATTCCTCTTCTCTGTGCCTCAGTGACCTCATCTGTAAAATGGGGATGAGGACCGTGAGGCCCACCAGGGACAACCCGATGACCTCGTTATCTACCCTGGTGCACTTCACAAATACCATCATCATCATCATCATCATCACCACCACCACAGCGCTCGACACGTAGCGCTTAACCGACAGCACTAAATAATAACATATAATAATGTAAAAAGGGCTCCGGACCCCAAAGTCCTCTCCTCGTTTCTTAACGGCCTAACCCCGGGGTGGCAGGAAACAGGGGAGGAGGCGATCGAACAGGGAATCGACTCCGCTGTCCTGTACTCTCCCAAGCGCTTCGTTCAATATTCCGCTCACGGTGAGCACTCGATAAACGTCGCTCGTTGACGGACGGATAGATGGGCAGTGTGAGATCCGGCGGACCGCAAGGATAGTCCATGTGGTGGCACTTTGTTCTCCAGCAGGTGGCCTTATCATCATCATCATCATCGGACCACTCATTATTAGTGGTCTAAAGGAGGGGTGTGGAGTTGAACTACTGAGGGCTCCGCACGATTCCTAAGGTAGACTGATTTGCGGGCTGTTAAGGAAGGGCTTTCCGTGTCCTCGGAACTGCGGGCGACCTCATGAGAGCTCTGGGTGTGTCCGCACTCCTGTCTAATGGTGCCCCCGGTCGCCCAAGCTCTTCTAAAGCCTTCACTCTGCTTCAGCGGCCGCCTTTCGCCTAAATAGGGCAACGCCCTCGCCCAGGATCGCGCCGATCCCCCCCCGACTCGGACAGTCTGCGATTCGACTTCTCTCTGAGGGCCAGGTGGAGAGCAGAAAATCGCCGTGGGAAAGTACTACTCCTCCCTGAGCAGCCACGCGCCCAGAAGCTCGGAACGGGACCTCCGATTCTCTCCGGAATCCCAAATTCATGGAACGGAGAGCAGAGAACTAGGAGCTGGGACACCTGGGCTCGAGTCCTTCTGGCCTCTCGCGCGACGCCGGGCAGGTCACTCAACTTCCTCGCTTGGAAACGGGGGTTGAGGTACCCGCTCTGCTCACTTCTTAGACGGTGAGTCCCGTGGGACGGTGACTTGGGTAGCACCTGCCCGCTTTACATCCCCTCCGCAGCTTGGCACGCAGCTCGGTACGTAGAGCGTGCCTGATAAATACCGTGACCGGCGAGCCGGCGGGACTGACCTATACGCAGCCGTGAGAGAAGAAGAATTCCCCGGGGTCCTTCGACAAGTCTCGGGCAAGTCACTTACCGTCTCTGGGCCTCGGCTGCCCCATCCGGAAAACGGGGATCAAGAGCGTGAGCCCCTCGGGGGACACGGATTGTGTCCGACCCGCTTTGGCCCGGTGCATGTAGCGAGGGCCCGGGAGTAGGAGGGTCGCGGGTTCTAATCCCGCCTCCGCCACGCGTCTGCCGTGTGACCTCGGGCCAGTCCCCATGGCTCTCTGTGCCTCGGTTACCCCATCTGCGAAACGGGAACTGAGACGGCGAGCCACGTCGGACAGAGAGCGAGCCCAACCCGATTTGCTCGTATCCAGCCCGGGGCTTAGCACGGTGCCTGGCACATAGAAAGCACTTAAATATCATTATTATTACTATCTTCCCCAGCGCTCAGGACAGTGCCTGGCACACGGTGAGCGCTTAACAAATACCATAAAAGAGACACCGCTGACTCTCTGATAATAATGTTGGTATCTGTTCAGCGCTTACCGTGTGCGGGGCACCGTTCTAAGCGCTGGGGAAGATACAGGGTAATCTGGTCGTCCCGCGTGAGGCTCACAGTCTTACTTCCCACTTTACAGACGAGGTAACTGAGGCCCAGAGAAGTGAAGTGACTCGCCCCCAGTCCCACGGCTGACGAGTGGCGGAGCTGGGATCCGAACCCACGACCTCTGACTCCCAAGCCCGGGCTCCTTCCGCTGAGCCACGCTGCTACTCTCTAGTACTGACCCATTCAATGTCCCCCTTCCCGCTCTTCCTCCCTTCCGGCCTCTGACCTCCACCACCTCCCCAGCCCCCAGAGGAGCCGGGAAGCGACGCCGGCCGGAATCCCGGTCGTCCCGTCGGAGAGGCGGAGCAGTCGGGAAGGGGGAAGAGGAGCCCCGTCCCGATCGGCGGGACGGTGGAGCCGCAGGAACACGTCGACGGGAAACCCGACTGCCTTTCGCGCAGCCCACACGGTGGTGAGAGGGGTCTGCCCGAAAGCCCGCTCCGGGCCGCAGCCCTCCCTCCCCAACTTCTTACTACTCCTCATTTCGGCCCGGGGTCAGTCACCCGGCTCCGCCATTCCCAGAAGCCGCTCGGTGTGAAGTACCTGCCCCTGGACGGCATCGTCGCTCGCTTCCTGTTCAGAAGAAAAACTTTCGTATTCTTCCTCGGAATAGTTATCTGTGAAATCGAAACAGAGGACAAAGCTTGGCTCGGAATCCTGCTCGCCGACGTGGGGTCAGCCGCCGGTTTCGATCACGAGGCCGACTGCTTTCTATCGGGCGTAAACTCTCGATACCAGAGAAGGTCAAAGCTCTCAAAAAAATGGACAATCCCCCCCCAGATCCTAGAGAGGCACGATGTAGGTCGCTGGGGGCCGGGAACGTCTATTTCTGTACCGCACTTTCCCAAGGGCTCGGTACGGCGCTCCGCACACAGTAAGCGCTTAATAAATACGATCGAATAAATGACTGCACAGCGTTGGCATCTGTATCTGTCCCCTTCCGGTGCTCGATATTCACCCCACCGTCAGCCCCACGGCACTTACGTACATATCCGTGATTTATCCCTCCCGCTCTGCGACGTACGCCCCTTGTGGGCAGGGAATGTTTCCGTTTATCGTTATACTGTGCTCTCCCAAGCGCTCGGTGCGGCGCTTGGCCCACAGTGAGCGCTCAATAAATCCGACTGAATTAATGAATCATCCCCTGTAAGCTCTCCGTGGGCAGGGAATGTGTCCACCGACTCCGTCGCGCTGTACTCTCCTGAGCGTTCCGTACAGTGTTCTGCCCGCATTAAGTGCTCGATAAATACCACTGATCGATCGATTGATTTTTTGGCGGGCAAATCAGTATCGGCATCCAACGGCCCCCTCCTTCCCCTACCCGATGCATATGCCTCCCAGAAAGCACTTTACTTCTTAATTGCTATTTTATTTATTTAAAATAATTCCTAATTCATCGAGCTCGTCCCACGTGAGAAAGAACAGCGAGCTCAAAAGCTAAAAAAGGCCGGGACCCGCCCCGACGCTGAATCAGACCTAGAGAGAGAGCAGCGTGGCCTGGCGGGTAGAGCACGGGCCCAGGAGTCAGAAGGACCTGGGTTCTAATCCCGGCTCTGCCGCTTGTCCGCCGTGCGGCCTTTGGCAAGTCGCTCAACTTCTCCGCGCCTGGGTTACCGCGTCGGGTCGGTAAAAACGGGGACGAAGACCGGGAGTCCCAGTGGGACGGGGACCGTGTTCGACCCGATTAGCTTGGGCTGACCCCAGCGTTCAGTACAGTGCCTGGCACCTATCAAGCCCTCAACCGACGCCATAAAGAAGTCGCTTAACTTCTCCGTGCCTCCGTAACTTCATCGGTGCAAAGGGGGACGAAGACCGCGAACCCTACCGTCCTCCTACTACGTCCCGGCCCGCACACTTCGTTCCTCTAATGCTAACCTCCTCCCCGTCCCTCCATCTGGTCTCTCTCGCCGCCAACCTCTCGCCGACGTCCTACCTCCGGCCCGGAACGCCCTCCCTCCTCAAATCGGACACATAACTGCTCTCTCCCGCTTCAAAGCCTTCTCGAAGGCCCACCTCCTCCGAGAACCCTTCCCTGACTGCGCCCTCCTCTCCTCTTCCCCCACTCCCTTCTCCGTCACCCTGACCTGCTCCTTCGCTCGTCCTCCCGGCCCCACGGCACGTATGTATATATCTGGAATTTATTTATTTATATTAATGTCCGTCTCCCCTTCTGAACTCATTGTGGGCAGGGAATGTGCCTTAAACTGCCTCTCCCAAGCCCGTAATAGAGTGCTTTGCACCCAGTAATAATAATAAAAATTACGTTGGTATTTGTTAAGCGCTTATTATGTGCCGAGCACTGTTCTAAGTGTTGGGGGAGGTACAGGGTAATAATAATAATAATAATGTTGATATCTGTTAGGCGCTTCTTATGTGCACAGCACTGTTCTAAGCGCTGGGTAGAGACAGGGTCATCAGGTTGTCCCACGGGAGGCTCACGGTTAATCCCCGTTTTCCAGATGAGGTAACTGAGGCACAGAGAAGTGAAGTAACTTGCCCGCAGTCACACAGCTGCCAAGCGGCAGAGCTGGGATTCGAACCCGTGACCTCTGACTCCCAAGCCCGGGCTCGGTAAGCGCTCAATAAATACAACCGAATGAACAAACAAACCCCACGTGGGGCACGGACTGCGTCCAACCCGATCACCTGGTCTCCACCTCGGTGCCTAGCACAAAATAAGCACTTGTCAAATGCCATGAAAAAAGGGAAGACGCCGTGTGTCACGGGTACCGCTGCGATTCATTCATTCAGTCGCATCGCTTGGGCGCTTACTGCGCGCGGGGCACTGCACTAAGCGCTACGATGACGACGGCTAGCTAGCCGAGGAAACACCCGCTGTCTACTGTCTACCTGTTCCGCTTCGTCGTCCGTCTCCCCCTTCTAGACCGTGAGCCCGTCGCTGGGCAGGGACGGTCTCTGTCTGTTGCCGAACCGGACTCTCCAAGCGCTCAGCACAGTGCTCTGCGCACGGGAAGCGCTCGACAAACGCGACCGGATGAACGAACGGACGAACAATCACCCGTGGATTTGCTCTTCTGGCTGGCCTGCATCGTGCTCTCTTCGTGATCTATCGGCTGGCTGGACAGCGAGAAGATCCAGATCTCGGCCACTTTGGCGGTCACCTCCTTGACGTCGCTACAGAGGCTCAGGACCTGGCCTCCCTCCGTGGGATGCTGCATCACCTGTTCGGGGGGAATTCCGAGAACCGGTCACTTTTGAAACCCAGATCAAACGCTTGGGAAAAAAAAAAAAAATCACCGACAGCCACCCCCCCCCCCCCGCGCCGTCTAGTATTTTCTTTTCATATCTTCCTAGCATCTTCTCGATCCCCTCGCTTTGAAACGGGAAGGAGAGTGGGACCGGCTGAAGGAATCCCGGGGCGCATCTGAAGCGGGCGGGCACGCAGAGTTCCCCGCCACCGACCTGGAGTCCGGCATCGGCCGGTCCCGGGAAACGAGGTCTCTGAGCCAACTGACCCTTTCTCTACATCTGGCTTCTCGGTCCTTCGAACCAAAGGCCCCGGTCCTGAGCAGCGGCAAGGCCCGTGGACGGCGAACGGGCCCCGGGGGTCTGGGGACCTGGGTTCAGATCCCGGCTCCGCCACCTGCCCGCTGCGTGACCTTGGGCGATTCACTTCACTTCTCTGGGCCTCACGTTCCTCCCTGTTAAAGTGGTAATTAAATATCTATTTTCTCTCCTCCTGAGCCCCAGCTGGGCCAGGGACCGTATCCAACCAGATTATCTCGTGGTGCTGGGCACATACAAAGACAATTATTAGCTTGGCACATACAAAGACTACGATTATTATTATCATTGTGGTTGTTATTAATAATAATTGTGGCGTCTGTTAAGTGCTCACTACGTGCAAAGTACTGTTCCAAGCGCTGGGGGATACGAGGTGATCAGACTGTCCCACGTGGGGCTCACAGTCTTAATCCCCATTTGACAGATGAGGTCACCGAGGCACAGAGAAATGAAGTGACTTGCCCAAGGTCACACAGCTGATCAGCGGCAGAGCCCGGATCGGAACCCGTGACCTCCGACTCCCAAGCCCGCGCTCTTTCCGCTGAGCCACGCTGCTTCTCTATTAAGCCGTGTGGCCCAGCGGAGGGAGCACGGGCCCGGGAGTCAGAGGACGGGGGTTCTAATCCCGGTTCGGCTACACGTCTCCCGTGTGACCTCGGACGGGTCACTTCACTTCAAGTCCCCTCGGTTACCTCATCCGTACAGCAAGCGCTCAACAAATGCGACCGAACGGATGACCCCTCCCGACCCTCGGTTCCCTCATCTGTCAAATGGGGATGAAGACCGCGAGCCCCACAGGGGACAGGGGCTGTGAACGACTCGGTTTGCTCGGATCCACCCCGGCGTTCGGCATATCGTAAGTGCTCAACAAATACCGTCGTCGCTGTAACCCCACCTCGAAGAGAGCCAAGGTCTTTGGCCAGGAGTCGTATCCTTTTTTAAGGGTATCCGTTAAGCCCCTTGCACGCGCCAGGCTCCGCACTACGTGCTGGGACAGATACAAGCCAATCAGGCTACGCACGGTCCCCGTCCCACACGGGGCTCCCAGGCTTCACCCCCATTTGACAGACGAGGGAACCGAGGCTCGGGAAAGTTCATCATTCGACGGCATTTACTGAGCGCTTACCGACAAACGCGCGAAGCACCGCACTAAGCGCTACACTGACAAACGGGCACAATCCCCGCCTGCGACAAGCTCACGGTGACTTGCCCGAGGTCACAAGTAGCTGGGATTAGAGGCCAGGGTCTTCTGACTCCCGGGCCCGGGCTCTATCCACTAGGCCTCACTGCTTCTCCATCAGCCAATCGTAGCTCCCTGAGCACTCACAGCGTGCAGAGCGTTGTACGAAGCACTGGGAAGAGTACAACACAACAATAAACGGACACATTCCACAGTTGCAGGCTGGTAACATTCCACCTGCCGCAAAATAGATTTTGGTCCTTGCCCCCTCCTCGGCCCCTCCTGCCTCTCCTCCCTCCTCTCTTTCCACCGCCCGCCCCGCACGCTCCGCTCCTCCGCCGCCCGCCTCCTCGCCGTCCCCCGGTCTCGCCCGTCCCGCCGTCGGCCCCCGGGCCGCGTCCCCCCGCCGTCCCGGAAGGCCCTCCCTCCTCACCTCCGCCAAACTAACCCCCTTCCCCTCTTCAGAGCCCTACCGAGAGCTCACCTCCTCCGGGAGGCCTTCCCACGCTGAGCTTCGCCTCCTCCCTCCGCTGCCTCTCTGCCCCCCCCCTTCACCTCCCCTCAGCTAAGCCCCTTTCCCCCCTTTCCCTCTGCTCCTCCCCCTCCCCCCTCCCCTCAGCACTGTGCTCATTTGTAGATATTTTTATTACCCTATTTATTTTGTGAATGAGGCGTCCATCCCCTTCCTTCTATTTACCGCGATTAAGTCGTCCCGTTTCCGTCCGTCCGTCTCCCCCGATTAGACCGCGAGCCCGTCAATGGGCAGGGACGGTCTCTCTCTGTTGCCGAACTGTCCGTTCCCAGCGCTCAGTACAGCGCTCTGCACATAGTAGGCGCTCAATAAATACTACTGAATGAAGTACCGGGGCTACGCCTCATGCTGGTAGGATTCTGCCGCCTGACCGCAGGGATTTCCAGTCCGGGGCAGGACTCTGCTGTCAGTCACCCAGGAGCCTCTCTCAGCGGCGAGGCGGAACAAAGAACCCAAGCCCTGCTGTTCGGGGCGTCCCGACGTCCCCCGTCAGGGCCCGGGAGGTAGACGGGCCGCGAGAAATGACCGGCCTGCAGACACGTGAGAGATCTAGACGGCTTCGGATCGAAGAAGACCCCAGCCCGCCGCGACTCCGCCTCTGCGCGTCTTCATTTCCCGGGAGTGCTCGGAGAGCACCCATAAAGCGTGAAGGGAGGCAGCTCCAGACAGACACGGGAGAAGCGCGCCGAACAAAATGAAAGGATTTGAACAGTCGGCGCGAGGGGAAGAGATATTTAGTGGGAAAAAAAAACCCAACACATTAAGCTATCACCGAAAGTCCTCGGAGACCCTAAACGTGTCTGAAACCTGCTCTCCGTACTCCGATACGACTAAGAGCCGGGGGTCCGAATCAACGGCAACCCAGACACCGACGCGTCGCCGAAGGAACTTCGGCGACGCGCTCTCGCGGCTTGAACGCTCACTAAAACCGACTCGGAGCTTAATTAAATAAAACAGAATGAGGTTTGTAACCTGATACGGCATCCACTCCGCTACAGTTTAGGAAAAAAAAAAGCTCTGGAGACCGTCTGCAAACCATATTCAGTGAAGGGAGGAAAAAAGGCACGCCCGGCCTATTCCAAAAAGTCTCCCGCCGCACTTGTGCACGCTCCTCTCCGAAACAAACAGTGAGGGATTAAAAATAGAAAATGGTCGCAGTCTCTAAATCACGCCGGGCACCACAGGCTGCCCGCGTGGATCTAAAGTGCTGCCCATCCCGTCCCGGATCGCTCTGCTGGCATCCTCAGTCAGTCGGTCAGTCAACAGTATTTCATTCGGTCGTATTTCTTGAGCGCTTGCTGTGTGCGGAGCACTCGACTGAGTGCCCGGGAGAGGACGGCGCAACAAGAAACACCCGTATTCCCCGCCGACGTCGAGACAACAGTCTAGAGGGGGAAGACAGATATTAAACAAATAACAGATGGGCATTTATGTAACAGATGCGTAGAGAAGCAGCGTGGCTCAGTGGAAAGAGCACGGGCTTGGGAGTCGGAGGTCGTGAGTTCGAATCCCGGCCCTGCCACTTGTCAGCTGTGTGACTTTGGGCGAGTCGCTTGACTTCTCTGGGCCTCGGTTCCCTCACCCGTAAAATGGGGATTAACCGTGAGCCTCACGTGGGACGACCCGATGACCCTGTATCTGCCCCGGCGCTTAGAACGGTGCTCGGCACATGGTAGGCGCTTAACAAACGCCAACATTATTGTTATTATTTAGTGGGCGCTTACTGTGTGCAGAGCACTGTACCGAGCACATGGGGGAGTCCAATATAACCATCCATTCAGTTGCATCTATTGAGCGTTTACTGTGTGCAGAGCACTGTACCGAGCACTTGGGAGTATACAATATAATAATAATAATGATAATGGTATTTGTTAAGTGCTTACTAGATGCCAGGCACTGTCTTAAGCGCTGGGGTGGATACAAGCAAATTGGGTCGGACACAGTCCCCGTCCCACGTGGGGCTACGGTCTCAATTTCCATTTGACAGAGCAGGCAACCGAGGCACAGAGAAGTGACCTGCCGAAGTCACACAGCAGACAAGTGGCAGAGCGAGATTAGAACCCAGGACCTCCTGACTCCCAGGACCGGGCTCCACCCACCGCACCACGCTGCTTCTCTGTGACTGTGAGTTTCTCTTACGACTGTGAACTCCCCGAGGGACAGGGACCGGGTCCAATTCCCACCCCTCTAGACTGTAAACTCGTTGTGGGCGGTGACCGTGTCCGTTTATGGCTCCGTCGCACTCTCCCAAGCGCTCGGCGCCGTGTTTCGCGCGCAGTATGCGCTCGATAACTACGACTGAACGGATGAGCGGATGAATTTTAAGTCCTATGCTTCTTCTGTGGCAGCGACTTGGCTTTGGGGCGGGGAGGTTCTTCACCTGGGTCACCCGAAACCTGTCTCCAACCAAACCTCCCCATCCTGCCCGATCGAGAAGTGGTGACGATACTGTCCGGTGGAAGATTTTTTCGCGTGACTTTTTTTAATCGTCTGCCTCACCTCTCGCCTCCATTACAGACGATCACCGACCCAACGGAAAACGGAGCGGGACCGGAACGCGCCTCGAAACGGACCCAAATAATTAAAGTTTTCACGTGAGGCCGAAGGCCCCGTAAAGACAAGCCGGCTTCGAGTGGGACCGAGGTTTTCGGCTGGGCCCCGGGGAGGCCGGCTAAGGACGCCGGGGGTAAAGCTCCGTGATGACGAGAAATTCCCAGGAATCCCGACTGCCTCCCCGGGGGACACCTTGGATTCTGAGGGCTCGAATCAGGATCACACCCAGCCTGACCCAAAAGGGAAGAGAAAACGTCGCACCGGCTCGGTACGGGAGGGGAAGAAAACCGTAAAGGAAGGAGGTGAACGGCTAAATCCAAACTCCACGCGAGGACTAACGCCGTCTATTTCCCACTGAACCGCCCGGTGATGAGAGCAGACGCGACGGGGCGGTGGATTTCTGCTACCCAGCTGGGAAGGAACCGGGGGAGAGTTTAGACTTTGAAGGTTATGGTTTACGAAGCTTTCCAGTTCAGGACCGAGCTCTCTAGCTTCCTCTCCAGCGAGCCCCGTCTCTCAGTCCCTCGATCAACGGTAGCGATTGAGCGCGTGCTGGGTGCAGAGCACCGTACTGAGCACTTGGGTGAGGACAACTGAGGCGTAACCCCCTCCTCCATCCGAGCGCCTGGAAAGACCCACCTTAATAACGTCGGTATCTGTTAAGCGCTTGCTCTGTGCACCGTTCTAAGCGCTGGGGTAGATACAGGGCGATCAGGTTGTCCCACGTGAGGCGCACGGTCTTAATCCCCATTTTACAGACTTTGCCACTGAGCCACGCTGCTTCTCTAACAAATACCATCGTCAGTATCATTACTGATAGAACAATACAACAGAAGCATTCCCTGCCCGCAACGAGCTTACGGTCTAGAGGGGCCTCACAATCGCAATCCCCATTTTCCAGATGAGGGAACGGAGGCCCAGGCCGGCGAAGCGACTTGCCCAGGCTCCCACGGCAGAGCCGGGATTAGAACCCAGGTCCTTCCGACTCCCGGGCCCGGGCTCTAGCCACTAGGCCGCCCTGCTTCTCCCCCGCGTCCTTACGCCGCTTTCTGAAGCTTGCGCTTGTGACGCGGCCCGGGTTCGCGCGGCCGGGCCCGGGGCCGGAGGGAGACCCCGTGACGGGGGCCGGATTCTCCCTCAGGTCCACGTCCCCGTGGGGCGAGAAGCCACGGTGTCCGTCCGCTGCCGGGGTCGGGAGGTGCTGGGGTCTGACGGGCCAGGGACGGAACCAGTCGATCGATCGATCGGTCGATCGACGAGCGGCATTTTTTGAACGTTACCCGCAAGGCCGCGCCTGGGCCGCCTCTTGAGAAACGGCGTGGCCCGGTGGATAGAGAGCCCAAACCTGGAGACCCGGAGGCAGAAGGACCCGGGTTCTGGTCCCGGCTCCGCCACGCGTCTGCTGGGTCACCTCGGGCAAGTCACTTCCCTTCTCTGGGCCTCGGTTCCCTCCACCTGGAAAACGGGGGCGGGACTGCGTCCGACGCGATCGGCCCATTGCTACCCAAGGAGCGCCCGGCCCGTGGTCAGTGCTGAACAGAGGTCACAGTTCATTTATTTTCCCCGAGTTTCTGCCTCTTCCGGGAGCCTCGTTAGGTGTGAAGCGGCCGCCACGGTATCAGCGGTCAAAATCGGCGCACGACCCATAATAACAGCGATGACGACTGTGGTACTGCTGAAGCGCTTTCGCCGTCCCCAGCCCTGCACCGCGGGCCGGGGTGGAGACAAGCAGATGGAGTCGGACGCAGTCCCCGTCCCACGTGGGGCTCAACGGTCTCGATCCCCACTGTCGAGACGAGGAGACCGAGGCACCGAGAAGTGACGGGACTCGCCCGAGGTCGCGGAGCAGAGAGAGACGCGGCGGAGCCCGCGCTCTAGCCGCTCCGCCATTCCAGCCGCCGCTTCCGCTCCCTCCGTCGTCAACCGCGAGGATGGGGATTCCCTTCCTCGGGCACGGGAGGCGCACCGCTCTACCCGTTTTTCTTTCTGGTCTTTGTCTGCTCTGAAACGGACACTCCGCCTTTTACTCCTCGTGTCTTTTTTTTTTGGGTTTAATGGCACCTAATTGCTTAACATCGCTTAAGCCCAGCACAGAGGGGAAACAGCGTGGCTCACTGGAAAGAGCCTGGACTTGGGAGTCAGGGGTCGTGGGTTCTAATCCCGGCTCCGCCGCTTGTCAGCTGGGTGACTCCGGGCAAGTCATGTAACTTCTCTGGGCCTCAGTGACCGCCTCTGTAAAAGGGGGATGAATGATAATAATGACGGCATTTGTTAAGCGCTTACTCTGTGCGAAGCACCGTTCTAAGCGCCGGGGGGGCGGGGGGGGGGGAGATACAAGGTGATCGGGTTGTCCCTCGCGGGGCTCACGGTCTTCATCCCCATTTTACAGACGAGGGAACCGAGGCACAGAGAAGCCACAGACGAAGACTGTGAGCCCCACGTGGAACGACCTGATAACCCTGCATCTACCCTAGCGCTCGGAACAAGGCTTGGCACATAGTAAGAGCTTAACAGATGCCATTATTACTATTATTACTTCTTGGCAGGCGCCGTACTAAGCGCCGGGACAGATGTGAGATAACCAGGCTGGACGCCGTCCCTGTCCCACGTGGGGCTCCCAGTCGGAGGGAAGAGGATTTAATCCCCCAGTCTACGGATGAGACAGCCGAGGCACGGGGAAGTTAAGTGAGTTACCCCGAACAAGGAGCAGACAAGCGGCAGAGTCGGGATTAGAACCCAAGCCCCCCGACGTCCGGGCCCGTGTTTCTTCCGACAGGGCACGTCGTTCCCCAGCTTGCCGCCTTCTCCCGCCAACCGGGAAATGGCGAGCCTATTAAAGCTTTAACTGTAAAAACGGGCTTCGGTCTCTCGCATTTTAAGCTCCTTGAGACGACTGTGCCGATCTCTGTCTCCTATCGGACTGGGAGCCCCTCGAAGGGGCCCCTTGAGAAGCAGCGTGGCTCAGTGGAGAGAGCCCGGGCTTGGGAGTCAGAGGTCGTGGGTTCGAATGCCGGCGCTACCGCTCGTCGGCTGTGTGACCGTGGGCGAGTCACTTCACTTCTCTGTGCCTCAGTTCCCTCATCTGGAAAATGGGGATTAACTGTGAGCCTCACCTGGGACAACCCGATGACCCTGCATCTCCCCCGGCGCTTAGAACGGTGCTCTGCACATAGGAAGCGCTTCACAAATACCAACATCATTATTATCATCATCATTAAGGAAAAGACCTTTCCTCTTTAATTCCCCACAGCTCTTAGCACAATGCGCAGCCCAGGTCCCGGAGTAGACATCGGCTCCTATCGATCCGCGGTTCGTTCTGGGCAGGGAGTGCGTCTGTTCATTGTGTGTTGAACTCTCCCAGGCGCTCAGTGCAGTGCTCTGCACATAGTAAGCGCTCAACAGATAAGAACGCACGAATTCTTGGCTGCTTCCCTCCCCCCGCCGCTCCTTTCTTCCATTCTTCACAACGCTTCTGATTAGGGGCTCCCCCAGTTCAGCGTTTCAGAAGCGGCGTGGCTCAGCGGAAAGGGCCCGGGCTTGGGAGTCAGAGGTCACGGGTTCTAATCCCCGGCTCGGCCGCTTGCCAGCTGTGTGACTTCGGGCAAGTCACTTCACTTCTCTGTGCCTCAGATACCCCCATCTGTAAAATGGGGATTGAAACTGCGAGCGCCACGTGGGACGATCTGATCACCCCGTATCCCCCCCAGCGCTGAGAACAGTGCCTTGCGCCACGTCTCCATCCTTCCTCCTCATTCTGCCCAGCCAACCTCCAACAGTTCTCATCTGGAGACGCAGAAGGGGGCGGCGGTGCATTCCTCGGCCCTCTGCTTGGAAGCTTTTATTTATTTCCTTTTTTCTGCCTCGGCAAGGGAAAGGTTGAGAAAACAAACCGCTCTTCACGCCGGAATGAACGGTTCCGGGGGAACGCGGGCTCACGTTCAGGCCGAGAACACCCACGGGGCTCTCAGCAAATACTCAGTGACGGCGAGGGAGGAAAAACCGCCCGGGGTGGTAAGAATGTCTTCGAGGGGCGAACGGCGGACTCGAATCGATGCCGCCCGCTCGGAAGAGAGGCAATAGGTACTCGTGCCTCTTTCGCACCCCGGGTTCTTACCTCTGCCATGTTGACGGAGCCCACCGCCAGGGTTTTGTAGCCCAGGATCGTTCGGTTCTTGTACCGCTTCCTCCTCTGGAGCATGATCTGGAGTTTGTTGCCTTCTCTTTTCAAGAAGTGAGGGTACTGCGATTAGAATACAATCGAAGAGTCAGAGCCGCCGCCGGTCCGTCGTGGAGGACGGTCCGTTCGGCAGCTGCCGGGCGACCCCCGGCGAGTCGCCTCACTTCTCTGGGCCTCGGTCCCCTCCTCCGTAAAACGGCCATCGAGACCGAAAGCCCCTTGGGGGACGGGGGCTCCGGCCGACCCGATTCACTTATGGTAATAATGTGGGTATTCGTTGAGCGCTTACTATGTGCAGGGCGCCGTTCTAAGCGCTGGGGGAGAGCCAGAGTCATCAGGCCGTCCCACGGGAGGCTCACGGTTAATCCCCCTTTGACAGGTGAGGTAACCGAGGCCCAGAGAAGTGAAGTGACTCGCCCACCGTCACCGAGCTGCCGAGCGGCAGAGCCCGGAGTCGAACCCGTGACCCCTGACTCCGAAGCCCGGGCTCTTTCCGCTGAGCCGCGCTGCTTCCCGCTTACGATAATGACGGCATTTGTTAAGCGCTTACTCTGTACCCGGCACTGGTCTAAGCGCTTGCACCCATCGCAGCGCACAGTACAGCGCCTGGCACACAGTAAGCGCTTAACAAATACCACAGTTATCATTACTATCTGAGCCCGAACTCACCATTACCAATTACCCCACGGTAGCTGTGATATCCTGAATCAAGTTAACGAGCGAGGACGTCCGCGCTGGAGAACAGGACCGGATGCCCGTTGATTCTAATCATCCGAGTCAGATACGATGTATGCAAACAATAATAATTATTATGGTATTCGTTAGGCACTTACTATATAGTAATAACGTTGGTATCCGTTAAGCGCTTACTACGTGCCGGGCACGGTTCTAAGCGCTGGGGGAGATAGAGGGTCATCGGATCGTCCCACGTGAGGCTCACGGTCTTAATCCCCGTTCTACAGATGAGGGAACTGAGGCCCAGAGAAGGGAAGTGACTCCCGAGCCCGGGCTCCTTCCACCGAGCCACGCTGCCGAGCACCGTTCTAAGCGCTGGGAGAGATACAGGGCGATGAGGCTGCCCCACGTGGGGCTCACACTTTTAATCCCCATTTTACAGACGAGGGAACTGGGACCCAGAGAAGTGAAGTGAGTTGCCCAGGGTCACATGGCAGACAAGTGGCGGGATTAGAACCCACATCCTTTGACTTCCAGGCCCGGGCTCTTTCCGTTAAGCCACGCTGCTTCTAAATCTCCCTCCCGCTAGTGGACGGCACCACGAAGCGAGACGGTTCCTTACAACACTGAATACTTAAAGCGGTGAGGCCTCTGAAGACGGGGCTAGCTAAGGCAATCGGCGTGCAGCGTGGCTCAGCGGAAAGAGCCCGGGCCTGGGAGTCAGAGGTCACGGGTTCGACTCCCGGCTCCGCCACCTGTCAGCTGGGTGACCGTGGGCGAGTCGCTCCACTTCTCTGGGCCTCAGTTCCCTCATCTGGAGAATGGGGATGAGGACCGTGAGCCCCACGCGGGACGACCTGATTCCCCTGTGTCTACCCCAGCGCTTAGAACGGCGCTCTGCACACAGCAAGCGCTTAACAAATACCAACATGATCAATCACCCGGAGCGATCCGGAATCTGGATCTCTTCCGCCCCGCCGCCGCCTGATATTTCAAGAAGCGGCTCCGGGATCGGAAGAGCCGTGTTTCTCCCGCCCTCTCCGCCGGCCCCTCGCCACCGGGAACCAACGACCGTCCCTTAATTTCGGGCTTTAATCTGGGGCCGGTCGTTTCAAATTCCATCTCGTCCGCAGAGAGCTATTTCCGACTCGCCACGGATAACTGGCGCATCCGTAAAAGCGGGTCAAAAATGTGTTCGGCGATTCGGCTCTGGGGACCGACGTCGTCCATCAGCATACTCGTCACGTCCCACCCCGCCATTCTAGTGTCGTTTCGCGGCGGCGCTCTGGCCGGTGCGCCCCGGAAACGGGTCTCTCCCAACGCCTCGGATGCAAGCTGTCGGCGTTCCCCTTCATCGGAGGGCCCCGATCTATCCGCATTATCACCCAGGCGTCGGCGATTTTCATGCGTGGATTAGAAGGGTCTCGCTCTGGACGCCTGCTAATTTCTAGTCTGCGTTTGGGCGTAAAAGCGGAATTCTAAAATTAGCTTCCCAGAGTCGATGAACAGGATTTGGGGCGGCGAAACTGTTCGGAGGGGATGACCAACCCGAGAGGAAACCGAACCACTGCACAGCCCGGAGGGGGGATTATCGCTTCCCGTGGGCTCGGCTCGGCCCTCTGTTCCCGGACCGCGGCCGCCGGAAACCGTCGGTCGGGCCAATCTCAGGATTTAGGCAGCGGCTTCGCGTGAGGGCGGTGAGAGTGGCACTTTCGGAGAGAGAAGGGGGAAAAGGGAGAAGGCCTACGAGAGGGCAGGGCGTCGGATGCCGGCCAAGATATACGGACGGGAAGTGGAAACCGGCCCGATTCGGAATGAACGGAGGGACGCCCGTTGAGATTTGACGGAAGTAAGGTTTACGACAAATCAGTCGGGGAGAGGGGACGTCGAGAAGATGGGGTTTTTTTGGGTTTTTTTTTTTTTTTTACCCCAGCGAGTTGTCTCGCAACGCTTCGGAATGGTAATTACGGTATTTGTTAAGCGTCTACTTACTACGCGCCAGGGTGGACGCAAGCAAATCGGCTTGGACGCAGTCCCTGTCCCGGATGGGGCTCACGGTCTTGCTCCCCGTTGTACAGATGAGGTGACTGAGGCCCAGAGAACTGGAGTGACTCGCCCAAGGTCACACAGCAGAGAAGCAGCGTGGCTCGGTGGAAAGAGCCCGGGCTTGGGAGCCAGAGGTCACGGGTTCGAATCCCGCCTCTACCGCCTGTCGGCTGCGTGACCGTGGGCCAGTCGCTTCCCTTCTCCGGGCCTCAGTTCCCTCATCTGTAAAATGGGGATTAACCGTGAGCCTCACGTGGGACGACCTGATGACCCCGCATCTCCCCCGGCGCTTAGAACGGTGCTCGGCGCGGAGTAAGCGCTTAACCGATACCAACGTTATCATCATATGGGGCAGGCGTGGCACTAGAACCCAGGACCTTCCGACTCCCAGGCCCGGGCTCTTAACGCTACGCGGAGCTGCCGAGAGGGAGTGTCCTGGCCTGGACAGGACGTTGACAACACGCCGCCGAAGCAGTGTGGCCCAGTAGAAAGAGCTGAGGTCTGGGAGTCGGAGGACATGGGTTCATTCGTTCGTTCATTCAATGGCATCTATTGAGCGCTTACCGTGTGCAGGGCACTGTACTGAGCGCTTGGAATGGACACTTGGGCGACAGACAGAGACGATCCCTGCCCGGTGACTCAACAGTCTAATCGGGGGTTGTCTAACGTCAGCCCCGCCGCACGTCCGGCCTGCGACACTGGGCAAGTCACTCCACCTCCCTGGGCCTCAGTTACCTCTTCTGTCAAATGGGGATTAAGCCTGGGAGCCCAGCGTGGGACAGACACTGTGCCCAACCTGATTATTTTCTACCTACCTCAGCACTTAGAAGAGTGCTCGGCACATAAAAAGCAGCACGGCTCAGTAGAAAGAGGCCGGGCTTGGGAGTCAGAGGCCACGGGTTCTAATCCCGACCCCGCCACGTGTCAGCTGGGGTGACTCTGGGCAAATCACTTAACTTCTCTGTGCCTCTGTCACCTCATCTGCAAAATGGGGATCAAGCCTGTGAGCCCCACGTGGGACGACCCGATCGCCTCGTAACCACCCCGGCGCTTAGAACAGTGCTTGGCACACGGGAAGCGCTTAACAGACGCCATTATTACGGAAAGCACCGAATACCACGATTATTGATTATCGTTACTAGATACTGCCGCTTGTCATCTACGGGTAGGATGAGAACCCCAGACTTTACAACCAGAAGATCTCCATTGAAGGGTTTTAAAACGGATCAGGGTTGATCTGCCAATTATCCTCAGCGAGTACATCTATCACTATTAAAAAGGAGAATATTTTCAGGCATTTCACAAAACCCGAGAGCGGCCTTTTTTAAACCCCTGTGGAGACTGAAGAAATGAAGGGAAAGGAACAAAAGAGTTGCATCCGTGCTTCATCTAGAAGTGAAATCTAGTCACTGTTCTCATAACTCCTTATATATACATTTTTTTTTTTTTTTTGGTTCATGACCGATAACTGGAAATAAGTCCCCTTCTAGAGAAGCAGCGTGGCTCGGTGGAAAGAGCGCGGGCTTGGGAGTCACAGGTCACGGGTTCGAATCCCGGCTCTGCCACTCGTCAGCTGCGTGACTGTGGGCGCGTCACTTCACTGGGCCTCAGCTCCCTCATCTGTAAAATGGGGATTAACCGTGAGCCCCACGTGGGACGACCCGATGACCCTGTATCTCCCCCAGCGCTCAGAACGGTGCTCGGCACATAGCGAGCGCTTAACAAATGCCAACGTTATCATTAGGCCCCGGTGGTTTAATATGTAGGAAAAAAAACCACTCTGGGGTCCCGTCCAGGTTTCCATACATCCCCTTGATTCTATTTATCGTGATTAAGCTGTCTCGTTTCCGTCGGTCCGTCTCCCCCGATCGGACCGTGGGCCCGTCGACGGGTAGGGACGGTCTCTATCTGTCGCCGGGTTGTCCGCTCCGAGCGCTTAGTCCGGTGCTCTGCACACGGTAAGCGCTCGATAGGTACTACTGAATGAATGAATGAATCTGTGAGGGAGAGAAGCAGAGCGGCAAGCTAAATATGCCCCAGGGAATAAACAACCGCTCTAAAACGGAGAATAAATCCAGCCCGGGAGTTGGTGGAAACCGGCTCTTTCCATCCTTCTCCACTCCGCGGAGGCGCCAGGAACGAACGCTTCAGCGAACAGCTGAAGTCCGAAGAAATAAAGGGCCACGTCTACGGGTCATTCTGGCAATTTTTAAAAATCTCTTCCTTGCCCCGGCTTTCGCGTTCGCGTTCCAGGCTTCAGCTAATGCGCCTAGGCGGATACGTATCTCCGCACGGGACCCCACAGACCGGAATATACTTATTTACTTATGCGCCTTATATTTAGGCATGTGGATATCTATCCTCCCCACCCCCAGACCAGAAATACACATTCTCCTGAATCACCTGAAATTCCCTTGAACTCGCAGCTCCGTATTTTCCTCAGGTGACTGCCCACATTAACTGCGCTTAATTAAAACAGTACATTCTCCTCACCGATCTCGCGCACGTTCGGCCCCAAGTATGTGGAGGACAAAAAAAACAATAATTTCATTCTTCTCGCATGAAGCAAAGCGATGAGAAATGGCGAATGCGGCAAGTATAAAGGGATTCTTAAGACCATGAGTAAAACCCCGCTTTCGGTGTGGGATGTGACAGTTAGACGTCCAATCTGAAGAGAAGCGGCGTGGCTCCGTGGAAAGAGCCCGGGCTTGGGGGGGGGGGGGGGGTCAGAGGTCGTGGGTTCTAATCCCGACTCTGTCGCTCGTCTGCTGTGTGACCGGGGGGGGGGGGGGGGGCAAGCCACTTCGCTTCTCTGGGCCTCAGTTACCTCATCTGTAAAATGGGGGTTAAGACCGTGAGCCTCGTGGGGGGCGACCCGATTACACTGCATCTATCCCAGGGCTCGGAACAGGGCCTGGCACAGAGTGAGCGCTTAACAAATGACGTCGTCATCCGAACTTCCGACGGGCAGCGGAGAGAGCACGTGCTCGGGGGTCAGAGGTCGTGGGTTCTAAACCCGACTCTGTCGCTCGTCTGCTGTGTGACCGCGGGCAGGCCGCCTCGCTCCTCCGTGCCTCAGTTACCTCATCTGTAAAACGGGGATTAAGACCGTGAACCTCGAGCGGGACGACCTGACGACCCTGTATCTACCCCAGGGCTCGGAACAGCGTCTGGCACACGGGAAGCACTTAACGGGCGCCGTCGTTATCACCTCCGAACTCCTGACCGTCAGCGGAAAGAGCCCGGGCTCGGGAGTCAGAAGGCGTGGGTCTGACCCCGGCTCCGGCACTCGTCTGCTGTGTGACTCCGGGCGAGTCACTCCGCTCCTCCGGGCCTCGGTGACCTCGTCCGGAAAACGGGGATGAAGACCGTGAGCCCCGTGCGGGACGACCCGATTACCTCGTAATGACAACAACGCCGGTGTCTGTTAAGCGCCCACTACGTGCCGAGCACCGTTCTAAGCGCTGGGGTAGACACGGGGGAATCGGGTCGCCCCACGTGGGGCGCGCGGTCTTCATCCCCATTTTCCAGATGAGGGAACTGAGGCCCGGGGAAGTGAAGTGACTGGCCCACAGTCAGCCAGCTGACAAGTGGCAGAGCTGGGATTCGAACCCTGGACCTCTGACTCCCGGGCCCGGGCTCCCTCCACCGAGCCACGCCGCTTCTCGCCCCGGTCGGTGCGGCGGCGTTCCGTACACGGTAAGGGCTCGATGAACGTGACAGCGAATGAACAGACGTCGTCGTTACGATCACCACCGTTATTATTGCTATTATCGTCATTATTACCTGTAACGAGAATGTTAGTGCAAGGTCCGTTTCCACTTGTCCACTGGGGGGCAGCACAATCTCATGAGATCTCAGTATTCGTTTGGAGCCCTGAGAAGAGAAAAAGCGCCCGGCGACTGAGAGGCGGCGCCGGGGGAGAAGAGCCCGGCCTCGGGTTCGAATCCCGCCCACCCGCCGGCTGTGCGACGGGGGGGGGGGGGCGAGTCACTTCACTTCTCCGGGCCTCGGTTCCCTCATCTGGAAAACGGGGGTGCAGACCGGGAGCCCCACGGGGGACCACCTCACCCGGTCTCGCCGACCTCCGGCGCTTAGAGCGGCGCTCGGCGCATAGTGGCAGTAACGCCAATAAGGTTGGTATCCGTTAAGCGCTTCCTACGCACCGTTCTAAGCGCTGGGGTCGAGACAGGCCCATCAGGTTGTCCCACGTGAGGCTCACGGTAAGCGCTCAGCCAACGCCATCGTTACGATGACGGTTATTACGTTCGACCTCCCGCTCCCCGAAGAATCCCCCGACCGCCGGAGGGGGACCCCCCCCCAGGCGGCCACTGAACGGTTCCCGCGCGGCATCTGAAGCCGGTAGCTCTGCCTCCGCCGACGATGACGGAGCCGGCCTGATCTGGGGAGATCCGTCTCTACGGAACCTCGTCCGGATCGCCTCTGATAACGTTGGTCTTCGTTACGCGCTTACTACGTGCGGAGCGCCGTTCTAAGCGCCGGGGGAGATACGGCCGTTCTTCCCCTCGACTCTATCTACCGCCACCGTTCTCGTCCGTCCGTCTCCCCCGATCGGACCGAGAGCCCGCCGGACGGCGGGGACCGTCCCTGTCCGACGCCGACCTGTCCGTTCCGAGCGCTTAGGACGGTGCTCTGCACGTAGCGAGCGCTCAACAGAGACTATCGCACGAACGAACGAACGAACACGGGGTCATCAGGTCGTCCCACGTGAGGCTCCCGGTTAATCCCCATCTGACAGACGGGGGAACCGAGGCACGGAGAAGCGAAGCGACTCGCCCACGGCCGACGAGCGGCAGAGCCGGGAGTCGAACCCGTGACCTCCGGCTCCCAAGCCCGGGCTCCTTCCACTGAGCCACGCCGCCCTTCGACCGTGAGCCCGTCGGCGGGCAGGGATTGCCTCTACCTGTTGCCGCCCCGTACCTTCCAAGCGCTCAGGACGGCGCTCTGCACGGGGCGAGCGCTCGACGGGACTCATTCATTCATTCGTCAGTATTTACTGAGCGCTTACTATGTGCAGAGCACTGTACTAGGCGCTGGGAACGGACAGGTCGGTAACAGCTAGAGACGGTCCCTGCCCTCTGACGGGCTCGCGGTCCAATCAGAGTCAAAGAGCCCGGGCTTGGGAGTCGGAGGTCGCGAGTTCGAATCCCGGCCCCGTCACCTGTCAGCCGTGGGACCGTGGGCGAGTCGCTCCGCTTCTCCGTGCCTCGGTTCCCTCATCTGTCAGATGGGGAATCGACTGTGAGCCCCCCCGTGGGACGGCCCGACGACCCTGTATCTCCCTCCCCCGGCGCTCAGAACAGTGCTCGGCACAAAGTAAGCGCTTAACGAATACCGACATCGTTACTGTTATTATCATTAATCGGGGGAGACGGACGGACAAAAACAACAGCAGTACACAGAATCAAGAATGATAGAATGAATCTGGAGACGAGGAAGGTCCCTCCGCGAAACAGACGGATCCGTCAGGGGCCGGAGCGGCGCCTCCAAGGGGAAGCGTGCCGTAGTTGTATCTACCCCCGGGCCGCCGAGGACTCGGCCGGGCGTCGCCGAGGCTCGTGGGCCCGGTTCCGCTCGGGGGGCCGAGGCGCTTCGCCTGGCGGAGGCACCCGGCCGCAGTTACGTCCCGGTCTCCCCTCGCCACGGACGGGCAGCTCCTCGTGGGCGGCGGTGGCGTCCGCCAACCCTCCTGCGCCCAACGCTGGAGGAGCAGCGTGGCCTGGTGGTTGGAGCCCGGGCCCGGGCGTCAGAAGGCCGTGGGTTCTCACCCCGGCTCCGCCACTCGCCCGCCCGGGTGACCTCGGTCGGGCAAGTCGCTTCACTCCCCTGGGCCTCGGTTACCTCGTCCGTAAAACGGGGACCGGGTCGGCGAGCCCCACGTGGGCCGGGGACCGTGTCCAGCCCCACTCGCTCGTAACCGCCCCGGCGCTTAGTCCGGTGCCTGACACGCAGTAGGCACTTAGCTGATACCGCAATTATCGTTATTATCAACTGTCCCGAGCGCCCTTCAAGCGCTCCGCACACAGTAAGCACTCGATGAAGAGGAGGAGCCCGGCCTGGGAGTCGGAAGGACCTGAGTTCTAATCGGGGCTCCGCCGCCTGTCTGCTGTGTGATCTCGGGCAAGTCGCTTCACTTCTCTTTGCCTCAGTTACTTCATCTGTAAAATGGGGATTAAGACCGTGAGCCCCACGTGGGAAATGGACCGTGTCCAACCTGTTTCTACCCTAGCGCCTGGTACGGTGCCTAGCACAAAGGAAGCACTTAACGAGATCTTATGACAACAAAAAATGCCACTCATTCATTCGTTCAATATTTATTGAGCGCCTACTGTGTGCGGAGCACTGTACTAAGCACTTGGAAAGTCCAGTTCGGCAACGAATGGAGACCATCCCTCCCCAACGGGCTCGCAGTCCAGAAGGGGGGAGACGGGCAACAAAACAAAACAAGTGGACGGGTATCGATAGCGTCAATGTAAATAACAGAATCGCAGATATATGTACACATCACGAAGAAAATGAATAGAATGATAGATATGTACATTTCTACACAAGTGCCGTGGGGCCGGGGAGGGGGGTAGAGCAGAGGGAGGGAGTCGGGGCGACGGGGAGGGGAGGAGGAGCGGAGGAAAAGGGGGGGGGGGGGCACAGTCGGGGCAGGCTGACTAATCATCGATCGATCAGATACTGGAGACTCTTTGAGTGGAAGGAGTCTGTTGTTGGGAAGGGACCGTCTCTGTTGCCAAATTGTACTTTCCAAGCGCTCGGTACGGTGGTCTGCACGCAGTAAGTGCTCAATAAATACGACCGAATGAATAAATACGACCGAACGAACGAACGGCCGTGCCTAGACACACATACGCAAGTTGAAGCTGAGCCATAAATCCTCAACCTTGAATCTCCTTTTTTCCAGAGCGCCATCTCTTCACCTCTCTTCCCGCCAGTCACCTCTGCGACCGCATTAATTCATTCCCGTTTATTAAGCGCTTACTGCGTACAGAGCACTATTTACTAAGCACTCGGGAGAGGACAATAGGACGACAGACGGTGACGTTCCCCGCCCACGACGAGCTCGCAGTCTAGAAGGGGAATATTCATGGTATCTGTTAAGTTCTTACTAGGTGCCGGGCACCGTAATAACGATAATAATGTCGGTATTTGTTGAGCGCTCACTGCGTGCGGAGAGAGCACTGTCCTAAGCGCCGGGGTAGATGCAGGGGAACGAGGTTGTCCCTCGTGAGGCTCCCAGTCTTCATCCCCACTTTACAGATGAGGGAAGTGTACTGAGCGCTGGGGCGGATGCGTATTAACTGTTTAGAATTCATTCAGTAAATTAATTCACCTGATTTGGGTCGGGGGGTGGAGCAGCTCAGGGTTGACAACGGGCAACCTTTCCAGGACAATGTTGTGGAGAAAATCTTACCTGGGAAGGAGATTTTTTTTTTTCCCCCTTTAAGAGGTGGCAGAGATTCTGGAAAATGCTCAACGTTGGCACGATTTGGAGATGCGGAAGGGGAAAGATCGGTAACGGGACAACAGGAGACGAAGACATTTGGAGAGGCCCCAGAGGATGTGTCTCCTCGGCTCTCTTTAGACCCACCACGTTACGCCCGGGGTCGACTCAACCTCTCTTCTTCGCCTCACTTTTTTCAAACGGCGTTGGTTCCGTGCTTACAATCTGCCAGGCGCCGGACTCTGGGGCACGTACACGATCGTCGGGTCGGTCCAAGTCTCTAGCCCCATTTTACAGACGAGGGACCTGAGGCCCAGAGGAGTTGAGTGACTCGCCCCAAGTCACGCAGCGGACGAGCGGCAGAGCCGGGATCAGAAGCCGGGTCCTTCCGACTCCCAGGCCCGGGATCCAACCACTGGGCCCCGCTGCTTCTCTTCTCCCAACCCCCTCTGGGCCGTACGCTTATGGGCAGGGAAGGCGACTGTCCGCTGCCTCTGTTGTAGCGTCCTCTCCCACGCGCTTGGTACAGCGCTCTGCGCCTAGTCAGCGCTCAATAAATACCACTGATCGATTGACCGGTCGGGTCCGTAGGGAACCTACGGCGCTGGATTCCCTCTCCAGTCCTAGGCCTCCCTGACCACCCCCCCCCCCCCCCCCCCCCCCCCCCCCCCCAGCCTGTCCCACACTCTCCCAAGTCCCGGGGGAACAAAGATGCCCTCGGGGAAAAGCGATCCAAATGATCGCCACACTGAGTTGGAGCTGAAGAAGCGGCACGGCCTAGGAGTCAGAAGGTCCCGGATTCTAGTCCAGTATTCTCGAATCGGGAGGCAGCGCGGCTCAGTGGAAAGAGCCCGGGTCTCGGGGTCAGGGGTCACGGGTCCGACTCCCGGCTCTGCCCCTCGGCAGCCGTGTGACCGTGGGCGAGTCGCTTCACTTCTCTGGGCCTCAGTGACCTCGAGTGATGACCCGGTATTTGTTAGGCGCTTACTATGTGCCGAGCGGCGTTCTAAGAGCTGGGGGAGGTACGAGGTGAACGGGTTGTCCCACGTGGGGCTCCAAGTTTTGATCCCCGATTTCCAGATGAGGTAACTGAGGCACAGAGAAGTGAAGTGACCCGCCCAAAGCCACACAGCTGACAGGAGGCCGAGTCGGCATCAGAACCCACGACCTCTGACTCCCGAGCCCGGGCTCTTTCCACTAAACCATGCCGCTTCTGTGAGCCCCACGTGGGACAACCTCATTGCCTTGTATCTACCGCAGGGCTTAGAGAAGCGGCGCGGCCCAGCGGAGAGAGCCCGGGCTTGGGAGTCGGAGGCCATGGGTTCGGAATCCCGGCTCTGCCCCTTGGCAGCTGTGGGACCGCGGGCGAGTCGCTTCGCTTCTCCGGGCCTCGGTTCCCTCATCTGGAAAATGGGGATGAAGACCGTGAGCCCCACGCGGGACGACCCGATGGCCCTGGATCTCCCCCAGCGCTTAGAACGGCGCTCTGCACGTAGTCGGCGCTTAACAAATACCGACATTATTATCAGGGATGAATAAAGGGTGAAAACCCAAGCGATAGGGAGACGTAGAAGGGAGTGGGAAAAGAGGAGATGAGGTTTCAGTCGGGGAAGGCCTCAAAAGGAAGACCTCGGAGTAGAAAAATTCAACCGTATCTCCGTCGTATTTATCGAGCGGTTACTGAGTGCAGAGCACTGGACTGAGCACTAAATGCGACGGCAATTCCTTTAGCAAAAAGGCCCAGTGGTGGAATTCCACAGCGCAGCAACCGATTTTTCTACCGCTGACTTGAAAAGGGCGAGTCAATTCCAAAGTGAGCCTGCGTAGCATTAGGTGGGACAAGCAGCCACATTAAACGTCACAGGATGTAATAATAACAATAATAATGATGATGATGATGTCGGTATCTGTTCAGCGCTTACTATGTTCCAAGCACTGCTCTAAGCGCCGGGGCAGATACAAGGTGATCAGGTTGCCTGCCGTGGGGCTTTCAGTCTTCATCCCCATTTTACAGATGAGGGAACTGAGGCCCAGAGAAGTGAAGCGACTTGACCCAAGTCAGACAGCTGACACGTGAGGGAGCCGGGATTAACCATAACGACGTCGGTATCTGTTAAGCGCTCACTATGTGCCGAGCACCGTTCTGAGCGCTGGGGGAGATACGGGGTCACCGGGTCGTCCCGCCTGAGGCTCCCGGTCTCCGTCCCCATTTTACAGACGAGGGAAGCGAGGCACCGACAAGTGAAGCGACTCGCCCACGGGCACACAGCTGACAAGGGGCAGAGCCGGGATTCAAACCCACGACCTCTGGCTCCCGAGCCCGGGCTCTTGCCGCTGAGCCGCGCCGCCTCTCTGAGGTCTTGCCCTCTGCCAGATTTCCATTCGGGGGGAGAAAAAGCCCTTAAGATGACCGGCCGGCACCGTTCCGAGGCCCGCATCGCACGGAGGGGAGGGCCGTTTCGGGAAGGTGGTGGCTCTTTGCGGGCGACAGAGAGGAACGAGGCCGCCGAACACGGCCCATCACTCGCCGGAACCCAAAATAAGGTCGTCCGGGCCACCGGAGAGGATCTGAAATAACACCGGAACTGGGAGCCTTCCGCAATTCCGAAGAGCCCGGGGACTTGGACTTACGCATTCCGTCAAACTCCCACACAGTAATAACGGTGCCTTTTAAGCGTTTAACGTGTTCCGAGCAGTGTTCTAAGCACTGAGGCAGATAAAAACGAGTAGAGCGGGACGGACGCAGTCCCCGTCCCACGTGGGGCTCGCGGTCTTAATCAGAGTCAGAGAGCCGTCCTTCCCCTCGACTCTATCGATCGCCACCGTTCCCGTCCGTCCGTCACGGACCGTGAGCCCGTCGGACGGCGGGGACCGTCTCTATCTGCTGCCGACTCGTTCGCTCCGAGCGCTCGGTCCGGTGCTCTGCACATAGTAAGCGCTCAATAGATACCATGGAATGAACGGATGAATGAATGAATTTCTTAAGCGCTAACTACGCATCGAGGGCCATCTGTGCCGGGGTGGAGCCCGCCGTGGGCAGGGACTGTCTCTATCTGTTGCTGAAGTGTACTTCCCGAGTGCTCAGTACAGTGCCCTGCACACAGAAAGCGCTCAGCTCCCCCTTTCCCTCTGCTCCTCCTCCCCTCCCCATTCCCCCCTCTCCCGCCCTCTGCTCTTCCCCCTCTCCCTCAGCACTGCGCTTATTTGTATATTACGCTGAGAAGCAGTGTGGTTCGGTGGAAAGAGCCCGGGCTTGGGAGTCACGGGTCATGGGTTCGAAACCCGGCTCTGCCACTTGGCAGCCGTGGGACTGCCGCTTCACCTCTCTGGGCCTCGGTGACCTCATCTGTCAAATGGGGATCAACTGTGAGCCCCCCGTGGGACCACCTGATCACCCTGTATCCCCCCCCAGCGTTTAGAACGGTGCTCTGCACGGAGTAAGTGCCTAACAGATACCGACATCATCGTTATCACCCTGTTTATTTTGATAATTAGGTGTGCATCTCTACGATTCCATTTATCTCGATGACGTCGTCTTGTTCTGTTCTGTTTCGCTCCGCCGTCTGTCTCCCCCGTTTAGACGGTGAGCCCTCGACTGGGCGGGGATGGTCTCTATCTTTCGTCCGGTTGGACTTTCCAAGCGCTTAGTACAGCGCTCTGCACACGGTAAGCGCTCAATAGATACTACCGAATGAATGAATACGACCGAATGAATGAACGGAAGTTAATTAAGTCCCTGTCCCGCCTAGGGTCCGTGATCTAAATAAAATAAAAAAGTAAATAAATAAATGATGGACTTGTGAAGCGTTTATGATGTGCTGAGCACTGTTCTCAGCACTGGGGTGATAATACTACTAATAATAATCTTGGTCTCTGTTAAGTGCTTACTATGTGCCAAGCGCTGTTCTAAGCACTGGCGGGGGTTGGGGGGGGGGGGGTGGTGCCCGCGGTACAAGGTGATCAGGTCGTCCCACGTGGGGCTGACGGTCTTAATCCCCATTTTCCAGATGAGGGAACCGAGGCCCAGAGAAGCGAAGCGACCCGCCCGAAGTCACCCGGCGGCCGAGCGGCCGAGCCGGGACTGGAACCCACGACCTCTGCCTCCCAAGCCCGTGCTCCTTCCGCTGAGCCCCGCCGCTTCTCGTCGGGGGGGGGAACATTACAGCTGAGGAAACTCGGGCACGGACCAGATAAGGTGACGCAACTGGTAGAGCCGGGATTAGAACCCGGGTCCTCCGGCCTCCCGGGCCTCAGGCTCCCTCCCCCGGGCCGCGCTGCTTCCTCCGCTCCTTCTACCGCAAATCCCTCCCCCGGCCTGGCCCGGCCCGGCTTCACCGACGTCGACCGTGGCTGGACGGGGATTGTCTGAAAGGGTTTCCAGGACATCCCGCCCGTCCCCAGATCCCGGGAGAGGCACGAGCGAGATACCAACCCGACGGGCCAACTCACGGATGCCGGGACGCTCCTAATTTAGACCCTCCCTCCCGCCCACCGTTCTCCCTCCCTCCGGCTCCAGGGGAGGCTAAAATAATAAAAATGATAATAACGTTGGCATCTGTTAAGCGCTTACTATGTGCAGAGCACGGTTCTGAGCGCCGGGGGAGATACAGGGTCATCGGGTCGCGCCCCCCCCCCCGTGGGGCTCCCGGTCTTCATCCCCATTTTCCAGACGAAGGAACTGAGGCCCAGAGAAGCGAAGTGACTCGCCCACAGTCACGCAGCTGCCGAGGGGCAGGGCGGGGATTCGAACCCATGACCTCTGACTCCCCAGCCCGGGCTCTTTCCACTGAGCGACTACTGTTCCTCGCACCACACCGACACACTCTTGGAGGGGAAGGGCCATCTCTCCCAAGTTGGTATTTGTTAAGCGCTCACCACGTGCCGAGCGCCGTTCTAAGCGCTGGGGGAGATGCAGGGTCAGCGGGTCGCCCCCCGTGAGGCTCACGGTCTTCATCCCCATTTTCCAGATGAGGTCACTGAGGCCCGGAGAAGTGAAGCGACTCGCCCGCAGTCCCACAGCCGCCGAGGGGCAGAGCCGGCATTCGAACCCAGGACCTCTGACTCCCCAGCCCGGGCCTTTCCTACTGAGCCCCGCTGCTTCCCGATCAGAGCGCCGCAAAATTACCTGCATTTTGACCGCGATCACCAGAGAGATAAGCTCTTTATCCAACTCTTTGAAGACCACCAGCTTCTTCAGGGTCAGGCTGCACAACCTGCGGGGGAGAACGGTGCCCATTAATAATAATAACAACAACAACAAATAATGTTGGTATCTGTTAAGCGCCTACTACGTGCCGAGCACCGTTCTAAGCGCCGGGGGAGATACGGGGCGTTCGGGTCGTCCCACGTGAGGCTCACGGTCTTCATCCCCATTTTCCAGATGAGGGAACTGAGGCCCCGAAGGGGAAATCTCGGCCGGTCCCAACCGATGGATGACCGACGTGACCCGTGGGAAGCTCTACGACCTCGATCGATCCACGCTATTTATTAGTAGTGGTAATACCGTTGGTATTTGTTAATATTCAGTAGTACTTATCGAGCGCTTACTACGTGCAGAGCACTGTACCAAGCGCTTGGAATGGACAACTCGGCCACAGATGGGGACCATCCCGACCCACCGATGGGCTCACGGTCTAATCGGGACCGTTAGGCGCTTATTATGCGCAGAGCACCGTTCTAAGCGCCGGGGCGAATTAATCGGGTCGTCCCACGGGAGGCTCACGGTCCTCATCCCCGTTTGACAGATGAGGGAACTGAGGCGCGGAGAAGTGAAGTGACTTGCCCCACAGTCGCCAAGCGGCGGAGCCCGCGTTCGAACCCATGACTTTGGACTCCTAAGTTCCTAAAAAGCAGCAGTCTTTATTCGCCGCTGTTTTCGCCTTCTTTTCCGGCTAAAATGTACGGTGTCGCCGAGTCTCTCTCGGAAGAGAGAAGCGTGACCTCATCTGGCGGCGGGCCCGCTGGCTGTAAGGCGACTAAGCTTCCACCGATCCTTTGGAGGTGGAGCCAGGGGTGAGAAATCGCCCGCCACCCTCCGCTCCGGGAGAGACGGGGGTCAGACGTAAGGGATAACGCGTTCGATTCTACGTTGGGCAACCAACCGGCTATAAATAGCGAGAATCGGATTTAAGGTGGCCCTCGCGGACCCGCAGACCTCCGCTCCCTCCTCCCCGGGCCGACGCCGTAACCGTTCGGCCCAACGAAAATCCTCCACGAGAAAAATCCGAGCTACGAGGTCACAATAGCTCGGATCTCAATGACGTCGGGATTCGTTAAGCGCTCACTACGTGTGGAGCCCCGTTCTAAGCGCTGAGACGGACGCGAGGCGATCAGGTTGTCGCACGCGGAGCTCACGGTCTTCCTCCCCATTTGACAGATGAGGGAACCGAGGCCCAGAGAAGTGAAGTGACTCGCCCACGGTCCCGCAGCTGCCGGGCGGCGGAGCCGGGATTCGGACCCGTGACCTCGGACTCCCAAGCCCGGGCTCTCTCCGCTGAGCCACGCTGATCTGTCCGGTTACTCGGCTCCGCCACGATACGTGCCTTCGCTATGGGTTTCGGTCACACCGTCGCTCGGGAATCAGGGAGCTTCAGTCCGACAGCACCGCTGGGATGTAACAACGACAGTAATGTTGGTATTTATCAGGCGCCTACTATGCGCAGGGCACCGTTCTAAGCGCCGGGGGAGATACGGGGGTCATCGGGTCGTCCCACGTGAGGCTCGCGGTCCTCACCCCCGTTTTCCAGGTGAGGGGACCGAGGCCCAGAGAAGCGAAGCGACTCGCCCCCGGTCACGCAGCCGCCGGGTGGCAGAGCCGGGATCCGAACCCATGGCCTCCGACTCCCAAGCCCGGGCTCTGGCCACTGAGCCACGCGGCTTCCCTAAGCGCCTCCCGTTAAGCGCTTACTGCGTGCCAGGCACCGTGCCGAGCGCCGAGGTGGCTACGGACAGTTTGGGTCGGCCACAGTCCCCGTCCTACACGGGGCTCCCAGTCTCCACCCCGTTTTCCAGACGAGGTCGCTGAGGCCCGCAGAGGTGAAGTGGCCCGCCCAAGGCCACGCGGCGGACCCGTGTTCTAGCCACTACGCCGCGCTCCCCTTCCCCCCCCCCCCTTTATAATAATACCGATCGTGGCATTCTCAAAGCACCTACTACGTGCCACCCACCGTACTAAGCGCCGGGGCGCGTACGAGATCATCGGGTCCCACGTGGGGCTTAGGGTGTAAGCAGCCGAGAGGACGGGGACCGAATCTCATTTCACGGAGGAGAGGAGCGAAGGGACTCGTCCGAGGCCACGCGGCAGGTCAGCGGCGGAGCCGGGATCGGAACCCAGGACCTCCGACTCCCAGGCCACGCCGTTTTATCCTTAGACGGCTAGCCCGCAGAGACTAGTAACCAACACCACCGTCATTAGTATTACGATACCGATAATAACAGTACGATACTAATATCTCCCCTCCGCTCGGCCAAGCCCCCCGTTCCTCCCTTCCCCTCCGCTCTTCCCCCTTCCCCTCCCCTCGGCACTGTGCTCACTTACATAGATTTCTACTCCCCCATCTCTTTCGTTAATTAGGCGTCCCTCCCCTCGATTCTATTCATCGCGAGAATGTCGTCCCGCTCTCCTCCGTCCGTCTCCCCCGGTTAGACCGCGAGCCCGTCGACGGGCAGGGACGGTCTCCATCTGTTGCCGCGCCGTCCGCTCGTTCCCAGCGCGTAGTCCACTGCTCCGCCCACAGTAAGCGAGGCGACTTGCCCCGGGTCTCCCGGCAGGCGGGCGGCGGGGCCGGGATTAGAACCCGGGCCCTTCCGACGCCCGGGCCGGGGCTCTGGCCGCTAGAGGAGCGGCGTGGCTCGGCGGGAGGAGCCCGGGCTCGGGAGTCAGAGGTCACGGGTGCGAATCCCGGCTGCCACCTGGCCACCGCGGGACTGCGGGCGAGTCACGTCGCTTCCCTGTGCCTCGGTCGCCCCATCCGGAAGATGGGGACGAAGACCGAGAGCCTCAGGTGGGACGACCCGACGACCCTGCATCCGCCCCGGCGCCTAGAACGGTGCTCTGCGCACAGTAAGCGCTTAAAACCGACACTGTCATCATCACGACGCACCCGGGAGAGTACGACGGTATAGCAGACGCATCCCCTTCCCACGGCGGGCTTAGAGTCTAGAGGTGGGTGGTATATAGGGGTATCTTCCCAACCCTGCTTAGAAGCTCTCAGGGCTTTTGGAAATTTGGGATGTGGGAGTCTAGGAGTCGGGGTCCCCAGAGCCCCGTGGGTCGAAACGCTGTCCGGGCCCTGCCCCTGGAAATCTGGAATGACATCCCCAGCGCTTAGTACAGTGCCCTGCGCGTAGTAAGCGCTCAATAAATACTACCGAATGAATCCGGCGCTCACGGACCGCCCGACCGAACTACCTCCGGACGTCCCCTCTGGCGGCGGACGACGACGAGGTCTCCGGGGAAGAACCGTAAACTAAAGACGCGGTCCCACGGCGTTTATTCAACCTCCAGGGTACAGGGGTACGCGCTCGGAATCGTGGAACTGAGACCCGCGGCCCCCGCAGACGGCAACCTCATCAACGTCGCGGGCGAAGGCGCTCGGCGCACCCGGCGGCCTCGGGGCTTCGCGCTTCCGCCCCTAGAAGCCGCACGGCAAACTGGCCAGAGGAGAGACGGTGCCAAATAACCGGAAAATCTGAATTTCAGAACGGGCGCGGATACGCACACGCACGTCTCAACTCTTCGCCGCAGGCTCACGGGCGCTCGGTCGGCTCGCTCCCTCCCGTTCACCTCGCCGATCTCCCGCTACGACCCCGCTCAGACCGTGAGCCCGTCGATGGGCGGGGACGGTCTCGACCTGTTGCCCAACCGTCCATTCCAAGCGCTCAGTCCGGCGCTCTGCACGGAGTGAGCGCTCGACAGATGCTACCGAATGAACGAACAACCCACCCCGCACACTCCGCTCCTCCAAAGCCAACCTGCTCCCTGGCCCTCGACCTCATCTCTCTCGCCGCCGACGCCGGGCCCGCAGCCTCCCTCGGACCCGGAACTCCCTCCTCCTTCGAACCCGACTGTCCGCCGCCCTCCCCGCCTTCAAAATCCTCCCAAAATAAATAAAGGCACTCGTTAAGCGCTTACTATGTGCCAAGCGCTAGTTCTAAGCGCCGGGGGGGGGGGGGTGGGGGGGGGGGGTTCGAGGTGATCAGGTTGCCCCGCTTGGGGCTCACAGTCTTCGTCCCCACTTGACAGTTGAGGGAACCGAGGCCCAGAGAAGCCAAGTGCCTCGCCCAAGGTCACACAGCTGACGAGCGGCCGAGCCGGGACTGGAACCCACGACCTCCGACTCCCCAGGCCGGGCTCCTCCCACTAAGCCACGCCGCTTCTCCTAAAATCACGTCTCCTACTAGGAGCCTTCCCCGACTAAGTCATTTATTTCCCCCGTCCACCCCTCCTGCCCGCCTCCACTACGAACTCGGCCGCGCACCCCTCAAGCGCCCTGAATACTCACCCCGCCTTCACGGTACTTGGGCAAACATTCTTCCGTTCTAATTCCCCTCTCCCAAATCTATTCTCGTTTCCGTCTCCCTCTGTAGACCGCAAGCTCGTCGTGGGCGGGGATCAGGCCCGCTAACTCCACTGTCCCGTACTCCGTGAGAAGCAGCGTGGCCCAGTGGGTAGAGCCCGGGCCCGGGAGTCGGGAGGACCCGGGTTCCAATCCCGGCTCTGCCGCTTGGCCCCTCTCTGACCCGGGGCCGGTCATTTCACTTCTCTGCGCCTCAGTTCCCTCATCTGTAAAACGGGGAATGAGACTGTGCGCCCCACGTTGTGTGACTGTGGGCAAGTCACTTCACTTCTCTGGGCCTCAGTTCCCTCATCTGGAAAATGGGGATGAAGACTGTGAGCCTCACGTGGGACAGCCCGATCACCCCGCACCCCCGCCAGCGCTTAGAACAGTGCTCTGCACGCAGCGAGCGCTTAACAGACACCAACATTATTATGAGCCCCAGGGACCGTGTCCAACCTGATTTGCTCGTATCCACCCCGGGGCTCAGTACAGCGCCTGGCAAGGACCACAGTTATTAGAGAAGCAGCGCGGCTCGGTGGAAAGAGCCCGGGCCCGGAGTCGGGGGTCACGGGTTCTGATCCCGGCTCCGCCGCCTGTCAGCCGTGTGACTTTGGCCAACTCACTTCGCTTCTCGGCGCCTCAGTTGGCACGTCCGCAAAATGGGGGTGAAGACCGTGAGCCTCACGGGGGACGACGCGATCGCCCCGTATCCACCCCGGCGCTTAGACCGGTGCTTGGCACCTAGTAAGCGCTCAACAGATACCAACATTATCATTATTTCCCAAACGGTGCAGTGTTCTGGGGACAGTAAGCGCTCGATAAAAATCACCGAGGGATATACGAAACGTTCCGAGCGTTTAGTCCGGTGCCCGGCACATAGTAAGCGCTCAGTAAATACTAACGAACGAATGAATAGATGGACTTACATATGTATATATTATACACAGAAAAATCTCCAAAGAAATCCACCTTAAAGCTGGACAGCGCTGAGCGTTCAGGTCACACGAGGGAGGCGGATCTCTTTCTAAGCTTCCGGGTGTTACTCGATACGGGACCATTACGCAGTTCAGCCGCTTAACTGCACGGCTCCGCAGCTGGCCTTCGCTTCTCCGCTTTGGAACCTCCCACGACGCGATTCTATCTACTCGTGTCGGCGCGGCCGGTCAGGCCGACGGGCGACCGGCCTTTCCCGCCACGTCGCCCGCCTTCAGCGATCGGCGCCGACTTCATTTTCTGTCGACTGAAACGAACGATAACCGGCCGCAAACGGTATTCGACTCCTCCTCCCGGTTCCGCCACGTTTCCCCCGACCTCCCGGGCTAATAATAATAATTGTGGCACTTAAGGGCCTACCGTGGGCCAAGCACTGTTCTACCCGCTGGGGCGGGGGCGACTGATTCTATTTATTCTTGATTCTATTTATTTGTCATTGTTTTAACGAGATGTTCTTCCCCTCGATTCTATTTATCGCCATCGTCCTCGGCCGTCTCCCCCGATCAGACCGTGAGCCCGTCAGAGGGCGGGGACCGTCTCTATCTGTAACCGATCCGTCCGTTCCGAGCGCTTAGTCCAGTGCCCCGCACGTGGTAAGCGCTCGATAAATACTATTGAATGAATGAATGACAAGTTCAGCAGGTTGGACACGCTCCCCGTCCCACCTGGGGCTCACCCTTCGAATCCCCGTTTTACGGACGAGGGAACGGAGGCCCAGAGAAGTGAAGTGACTTGCTCGAGGTCGCCCGGCCAACAAGTGGCGGGATTAGAACCCAGGTCCTTCCGACACCCAGGCCCGCGCTCCGACCCCTAAACCACGCTGCTTCCCTACACTACCCGATTTCCTAAGATGACTGTGCGACACCGTTGACGGAGTCTTTCCCCTCATCACCATCTCCAAGTGACCCCCGGTTCTCGCACTGCAAATGAGTCTAAAAATGACGGGCGGATCCAGGTTTTGTAAATTCGTCATCTGGAACACTTGAACTGGGTGGCTTCTGACGGTCTAGTCCTGATTTTTCTAATTTTTTCTTCACATAGCTCGTCTTCTAAATATACACCGGTAAGCTTCTTCCTCTCTGGAATCTTGATTTTATTAAACTTAACTTCTTCCTAGGAGAATACAGGGCCTAGCATCATGTAGCACTTTCCCATAAAATACTACAGAATGCTACGCTTTCTCTCGCATTAGGGCCATTCAGCATTTTTTAATGGTATCTGCTACGCGCTTACTGTGTACCAGGCACTGTTCTAAGCGCCGGAGAAACACAATGATGACGGTATTTAAGCGCTTACTATGTGCCTTAGGCACTGTTCTCAGCGCTGGGGGAGATGCGAGGGGATCATTTCCCAGATGAGGGCCTCGAGGCGCAGAGAAGGAGAGCGGCTTGCCCGAAAGCCTACGGGTGGCAGGGCGGGGATTCGGACCCATGACCTCTGACTCTCAGGCCCGTGCTCTTTCCACCGAGCCAGGCTGCTTCCGGTGGATCCATCCGGCACGGTTCTTGAGCGCTCGCTCTGGGCAGAGCCCCGTACTAGGGGAGTTCAATAGGGCGGAGTCGGCGGGCACGTCTTCCACCCACAACGAGCCCGCGGCGCGGCGGGGACGGACATTCACGCAGCGATAAAATCGGGATACGGACAGAAGTGCCGTGGGGCGGAGGGCGGGGAGAGTAAAGGGGGTAAATCCAACCAAGCGCAAGGGCTATTTATTCTATTCATTGCTACTGTTTCGGTCCGTCTGCCCCGATTAGACCGTAAGCCCGTCAGCGGGCAGGGACCGTCTCTATCCGTTGCCGACTTGTCCGTTCCAAGCGCTCAGTACGGCGCCCTGCACATAGTGAGCGCTCAATAGATACTACTGAATGAACGAACCAATGCCAGCTCCTTGTGGGTAGTAATCACAGTAATAATAACGTTGGTATCTGTTAAGCGCCTACTACGTGCCGAGCGCTGTTCTAAGCGCCGGGGTAGACACAGGGGAATCGGGTCGTCCCACTTGGGGCTCCCGGTTTTAACCCCCACTTGACAGATGAGGTCACTGAGGCACCGAGAAGCGAAGTGACTTGCCCAAAGTCCCGCAGCTGACAGGTGGCCGAGCCGGGATTCGAACCCGTGACCTCTGACTCCGAAGCCCGGGCCCTTTCCACTGAGCCACGCCGCTTCTCTGGGTCCCGGCTCACTCCGTTCCGCACGCGGTAGATGCTGAAAATCACCGCTGCTCGGTCGATTTGTTCGGTCTCCCCTCTTCCACTCTCTAGGCTCACGTTTCCGTCGTTCACTTAGCCGGATGGGCGCGGGAACCCCGTCCCGACTCTTAGGTTTTATAAAGTCGGCCCTCACGCCGTCCGCACCGACGCTCTGGCTCCCCAGTCTGCTCCCCTGCGTCCCACCGTGCGGGGGACGGAGAACGACGGAGGCTCCCAGAGGCCAGGGGGGAACGTGTATCTTGCCCCGCTTTCCATTCCGGGAACTCAAGGAGAGTCCTCCTGCCGAAAATGAGGACCGGAGGGGCGGCCGGCCCGGCCTGACTCACTTATGAAGCGAGCGTCATTTAGGAGGCACTTCATGCAGTCAGGGATACCGAATGGCAAAACGGGGAACAACCGGAGGCGGGGAACCGCTCAGTTTCAACGAGACCGGTTCGAATCTTCGGGGGCTTAAAAATCACCGTTCGGTCGGCCGGCTCGGCCCCTTTAGTGATTACGGCACTCGTTGAGGGCTCACTACGCGCCAGGCGCTGTTCTGAGCGCCGGGGTAGGTCGAGCTGAGCGGGTCGGACGTGGGGCTCACGCCCTTGATCCCCGCTTTACGGAGGAGGGAACTGAGGCACGAGGAAGCGAAGCGACTCGCCCGAGGTCACCCGGCAGACACCTGGCGGCGCCGGGATTAGAGCCCGGGGCCTACTGACACCCGGGCCACTCTGCTTCCCGAAGATGCTCTTCAGTGGTTGGAAGAGAAGGACTCCAAACCATAAACTACTATTAGAGGCGAAAGCTCGCTACGATGGGTTTATCGACTCGTTTGATTTAACGACTCACTCTGTAACCCAACCTTCGGACCGTGAGCCCGTCGTCGGGCGGGGACTGTCTCGACCTGTTGCCGAACTGTACATTCCAAGCGCTCAGCCCGGTGCTCTGCACGCGGTGAGCGCTCAATAAAGACGACCGAATGAACGTCGGGGTTTTCGGAAATCGCCGCTTGAAAGAGCCCTCGTTCTAGCCACGGATAAACCCGGTCACATTTTTAAATTACAACCGTCTCCTCCGGCTAGAACGGTATTCGTTCTCCGGGCCGTACTTGTCATTCGTAAGAATGATCAACGCTGCGGTATCTGTTCGGCGCTTTCTATGTGCTAGGCAGCGTACCAAGCGCTGGGGTGGATAGAAGATCGTCAGGGCGGGCGAGTCCCTGTCCCGCACAGGACTCACCACCTACGGGAATTCAGGGATTCCCCTGAATTTTTCTACTCTGGACACCCACGAGCTACCGGACCGGATCCTACCTAGACTCCGCTAACATTCGGAGCCCGTCCTGAACAAAGGAGATGATAATGTTGGTATTCGCTAAGCGCTTACTATGTGCAGAGCACCGTTCTGAGCGCTGGGGTAGATACGGGGTGATCGGGTCGTCCCACGTGAGGCTCACGGTGAATCCCCATTTTACAGATGAGGTAACTGAGGCACAGAGAAGCGGAGCGACTCGCCCGCGGTCACACAGCTGACAGGTGGCAGAGCCGGGAGTCGAACTCACGACCTCCGACTCCGAAGCCCAGGCCCTCTTCCACCGAGCCGCGCCGCACCGGAGCACGCAGCAGCGTGGCCGAGTGGATAGGCCCTGGGTTCTAATTCCAGCTCCGCCGCCCGGTCTGCTGTGGGACCTTGGGCCGGTCAATTCCCTTCTCCGTGCCTCAGTTCCCTCATCGGTAAAATGGGGATTAAGGCTGGGAGCCCCGTGTGGGACACGGACCGTGTCCAACCCGACTGGCTTCTAACTACCCCAGCGCTTAGAACAGTACCTGGCACATAGTAAGCACTTAAATACCATTAAAAAAAAAAAAGGGGGTAGCCACTAGGTCTGCTGTGGGACCTTGGGCCGCTCATTTCCCTTCTCCGTGCCTCAGTTCCCTCATCTGTAAAATGGGGATTAAGGCTGGGAGCCCCGTGTGGGACACGGACCGTGTCCAACCCGAATGGCTTCTATCTACCCCAGAGTTTAGAACAGTACCTGGCACATAGTAAGCACTTAAATACCATTTAAAAAAAAAAAGGGCAGCCACCGGTCTGCTGTGGGACCTTGGGCCGGTCAATTCCCTTCTCCGTGCCTCAGTTCCCTCATCGGTAAAATGGGGATTAAGGCTGGGAGCCCCGTGTGGGACACGGACCGTGTCCAACCCGACTGGCTTCTAACTACCCCAGCGCTTAGAACAGTACCTGGCACATAGTAAGCACTTAAATACCATTAAAAAAAAAAAAGGGGGTAGCCACTAGGTCTGCTGTGGGACCTTGGGCCGCTCATTTCCCTTCTCCGTGCCTCAGTTCCCTCATCTGTAAAATGGGGATTAAGGCTGGGAGCCCCGTGTGGGACACGGACCGTGTCCAACCCGAATGGCTTCTATCTACCCCAGAGTTTAGAACAGTACCTGGCACATAGTAAGCACTTAAATACCATTTAAAAAAAAAAAAGGGCAGCCACCGGTCTGCTGTGGGACCTTGGGCCGGTCATTTCCCTTCTCCGTGCCTCAGTTCCCTCATCGGTAAAATGGGGATTAAGGCTGGGAGCCCCGTGTGGGACACGGACCGTGTCCAACCCGAATGGCTTCTATCTACCCCAGAGTTTAGAACAGTACCTGGCACATAGTAAGCACTTAAATAGCGTTTGGTTGTTTTTTTTTTTTAAAAAAAAAAGTAGCCACCGGTCAGCTGTGTGATCTTGGGCAAGTCCCTGAGCCTCAGTTCCCTCATCTGCAAAGTGGGGAAAGTGGGGATCAAGACTGTGAGCCCGAGAGACGGGGACTGTGTCCAACGATCACCCCGCATCCATCCCGGCGCTTAGAACGGTGCCTGACATATAATCATTACGGTATCTGTTCAGCGCTTACTGCGTATCAGGCACCCTTCTAAGCGCTGGGGTAGAGACGAGGCAATCGGGCGGTCCCCCGCGGGGCTCACGGTCCGTGCCTCAGTTCCCTCATCTGTAAATGGGGATGAAGACCGGGAGCCTCACGTGGGACGACCCGATGACCCCGCATCTCCCCCAGCGCTTAGAACGGTGCTCTGCACAGAGTAAGCGCTTAACGGATACCGACATCATCGTTATTATTGATCCCCATTTTACGGATGAGGTCCCTGGGGCCCGGAGAAGTGAAGTGGCTCGTCCGAGGTCACAGGGCAGACGGTGAGCGCTTGACAAGTAGCACCCTCATCAGCAGCGTAAGACTTCTTCATTCACGTTCCGGTGGATTCGGGACGGATTTCTCCAAAGCCCTCCTCGGCCTCGGCGCCCCAGCCCCCGCACCTTCGCCCCATGAATCCTTTCCCACCCGGGCCACGATAAGGGCAGTTCCAAATGGAGGCCAGAGAGCTGGCTCAGCAGGAAAAGTTATCCAAATCGTGTTCTGCCAGGCAATCCCCCTTTTAATGAGACGCTCCTCCGATCAATAAGTCGAGCTTTTCGCATTCCTCCCACTCCAATTTCCTTCGGCGTTTTCCTCGCGCATTGACCCTCAGGGGACTCGCGATGGGGATCCTGCTCCCGATCGATCGATCGCCGGTATTTACTGAGCGCTCGCTGCGGGCAGGGGGCTGCGCTAAGTGCTCGGGAGGGTGACGACGACGCTAACTGTGGAAACCGTTCAGCAATTACTCTGTGCCAGGCACCGAGGGGGGTGGATCCAAGCAGATCAGGTCGGACCCGGCGCCCGTCTCGAGACCGCGAGCCCGTCACCGGGCGGGGATGGTCTCTATCCGTTGCCGAATTGTACATTCCAAGCGCTTAGTCCAGTGCCCCGCACACGGAGGAGCAGTGGAAAGAGCCCGGGCTCGGGAGTCGGAGGTCACGGGTTCCCATCCCGGCCCCGCCGCCTGTCTGCGTGACTGTAGGCAAGTCCCTTCACTTCTCTGTGTCTCGGTTCCCTCATCTGTAAAATGGGGACGAAGGCCGGGAGCCTCACGTGGGACGACCCGATGGCCTCGTGTCTCCGCCAGCGCTTAGAACGGTGCTCTGCACAGAGTAAGCGCTTAACAGATACCAACATTACTATCATAGTGAGTGCTCAAGAGAGACTATCGAATGCACGAATGAACGAACGTGGAGCTGACAGCCTCAGTCCCCATTTTGCAGATGAGGGGACCGAGGCCCAGAAAACGAGGGGACTGGGCCAAGGTCACGCAGCAGACAAGTGGCGGGGCCGGGATCAGAACCCATGGCCTTCTGACTCCCAGGCCCGGGCTCTTTCCATTTAAATAATAACAATAATGGTATCTGTGAAGCGCTTACTAGGTGCAGAGCACCGTTCTAAGCGCTGGGGTAGACACAGGGTCATCGGGTTGTCCCACGGGAGACTCACGGTCTTCATCCCCATTTTGCAGATGAGGTCACTGAGGCCCAGAGAAGCGAAGCGACTCGCCCACAGTCACGCAGCTGACGAGTGGCAGAGCCGGGACTCGAACCACACCGGCACTTTTAGGAGCAAACGTTCCCTCTTATCACACACTATGCGCCAGCCACTCTACTACCTGCCGGGGTAGATACAAGGTAATCGGGTTGGACCGAGTCCCCGTCCCACACTGGGCTCACGGTCTTAATCCCCATTTTACGGATGAGGGGACTGAGGCACCGAGAAGTGACTCGCCGAGGCCGAGAGTGGAGCCCGAATTAGAATCCAGGTCCTTCTGACTCCCAGGCCCGGGCTCTATCCCCTGGACCACACTGCTTCTCAGGGTGGCTCAGTGGAAGGAGCCCGGGCTTGGGAGTCCGAGGTCACGGGTCCGAATCCCGGCTCTGCCACTTGGCAGCTGTGGGACCGTGGGCGGGTCACTTCTCTTCTCCGGGCCCCAGTTCCCGCATCTGAAAAATGGGGATTAACTGGGAGCCTCACGTGGGACAACCCGATGACGCTGGATCTCCCCCAGCGCTTAGAGCAGTGCTCTGCACATAGTAAGCGCTTAACAAATGCCAACATTATTATTATTATTATTATTACCGTGTGCAGGGCACTGTGCTAAGCGCTCGGGAGAGTACGACACGATACGATTGACACGTTCCCCGTCCACGGTGAGTTTACGGTCGGTCTAGGGCGGGAGGCAGACACGAATCTAGAGAAACTGCGGACACGGGCAGCGACGGACTGAATGAACCGAGCGCCGAGGACGGGAGGACGTGACTCCGCGTAAAACGTTCAGATCCTGTTTCCCCACTCGACAACCCCCAGTGGTTGCCCACCCAGCATCGCGTGGCCCAAGGGCAAGAGCCCGGGCTTGGGAGTCAGAGGTCGTGGGTTCTAATCCCGGCTCCGCCGCTTGTCAGCTGCGCGACCGTGGGCGGGTCGCTTCGCTTCTCTGGGCCCCAGTGACCTCATCTGGAAAATGGGAAGACTGTGAGCCTCACGTGGGACAACCTGATGACGACCCGTATCTCCCCCGGCGCTTAGAACGGTGCTCGGCACATAGTAAGCCCTTAAGAAATCCCAACATTATTCTGCATCAACCCCAGCGTTTAGAACGGCGCCTGGCACGTAGCAAGCGCTTAGATGCCAACGTCATCATCAAGAAATACCACGATTACAGCTATTATTCCGGGGACCGCATTCAAGGCCCCGAAGCGGTGAACGCTTCCTGGGCAGGGACCACGTCTACCGATCGACTACGGTGTAGTCTCCCCAGCGCTCAGCAAGGCGCCCCGCACAGCGTCGGGCGCTCGATAAATCCCATCGATCGCTGAGCGAGGAGGCGATGGGGGAGGAGGAAGTTGTTGTGCGCCGTTCAAAACCCGAAGGACGTCGCTTCTGCTAAAATCCACAGAACGTGCTCGGTCGAGAGACGAACAGAGACGGAAGGACACAAACTAGGCTATTATCTCTACTGACAGCGAGAAGGACAAAGGAGCTCTTCGGTCGGTCGCCCAAAGCGCTATCGTGCCACGCTCAGGGAAGGAAAAGGTATCCGAACCAACCACTGTGTTTTGTAAAAACGTCCGGAATAGGACAACGAGGAGGAGACTCTCCTAAAGATGCATCGTTTAGAGGCTCCGGCCACGACCGGTGTAATCGCGGCGCTGCTCTAGAAGGCCTTTTTACAGTTCAGGAAGACAATAGTCTTTTTTCAGAAAAAAACTTCACGTCAGGATCCATCTGCTATCTACTGGTACAAAGAGACACGTCACACAATCGACAACGGGCCCTGTTCATGACTGGGCAGAAAGGACGAAGGAACGTTCGAGGGAAACGGCCGCGATGTAAAAAATCTCCTTCATCGTCGGCTCGGTCGGTTCTCCTCCCGTTCCCGTTAGGGCTCTACCCGGCTTTACTCGACCGTTAACCCTCTGGCCTCCGAGCCCCGACACAACCTCGGGGCACATCTGTTCCGGCGCAGGGTGACTAGAAATCAAAGACAGACAAGGCGGTCGATTCGAAAATTCGGGAAACTGAAATAACCAGCAACCGACAAGGAAAACACCGAAATCGTCCTCCAAGACCGTCTCACCCTATGGCAGAGTCCGATCGTTTCCTTCACGACGACAGCGTGGGTGTGAAACTGGAGTTATGGAAACAGATCGTGCGTGAGTCGGATTCTATGTAATTTTATCCGCCGTGTGCAAATGCCATTTTCCCCCTTACTTCTGACTGCAGCATTTTAACCTCTGGACATAAAAATTCCCTCAGACAGTAAACCGAGGGACGCTTAAGCGACGAGAAATTTCCATCTTTTAAATCTGCCTTCGAGGTATCCGCGTGCAAGCAGATTTCCGACCATTCCCGAATCGCCATGGGGACCTCTCTCCCTCGCGTCGACGAAAACGAGCGTTCGGCCCAACTTTCCACCCCCGCCGCACGTGGCCAAGCACGGACGGTACGAAACCTCAGAAGGGAAGATACATCCGTCGGAAGGTTCAAAACGGGGAATCAAAATGAAGTTCGTCTAAGGGCCTTAGGCGCGTGTCAAGTAAATATTCATACGCGCTTGCGTCGTTTCGGGCGGAAAGGCATTCGCTGACATCGGCTTTAGAGGATCCGGCTGCAAAAAACTTGACTTCGAAGGCCCGCGGTCAAATACGGCAGCAAGGAGAGGAGTTTCCCAGGGCAAGGAGGAGGTAGAGCTGGGAAGGAATGAAGGTACAGCCAGATCGCAGTGGATCGATCAACGGCACTTACTGAGTGCTCACTGCACGCGGAGCACTGTACTAGGTGCCTGCGAGGGTACGACCCTCACAGCAAGAGAAGCAGCGTGGCTCAGCGGAAAGAGCGCGGGCCTGGGAGTCAGAGGTCACGGGTTCGAATCCCGGCTCCGCCACTTGTCAGCTGGGTGACCGTGGGCGAGTCACTTCACGTCTCCGGACCTCAGTGACCTCATCTGTCCAATGGGGATTAACTGTGAGCCTCACGTGGGGCGACCCGATGACCCTGGATCTCCCCCAACGCTTAGAACGGCGCTCGGCACACAGTGAGCGCTTAACAAATACCGACATCATCATTATTATTACAATCCGGTCGGGTCGGTGGACCCGTCCGCAAGCAGCTTACGGTTTAGAGGGCGGGTACGCGTAAGAAGATGGCAATTTTACAGGGAAGAAGGGGGTGCCAGGTTTACTCCGAAAGTGAGAGGGAATGGGTATGGGAATAGGTAGAGCGCGCAATTTTTTTTTTTATGGAATCTGTTTATTACCTGTCACAGTCGATTAGACCGCGAGCCCATCATTGGGCAGGGATCGTCTCTATCTGTTGCCAAACTGTCCATTCCAAGCGCTCGGTACAGTGCCCTGCCCATAGTAAGCGCTCAATAAATACGACTGACTGAAAGGCACCACACGAAGCTCTGAGGGAGACACAAGCTTAATCGGGTTGGGCACCGTCCATGTCGCACATGGGGCTCAGGCTCTTAATCCCCATTTTACAGACGAGGGAACTGAGGCCCAGAGAAATGAAATGACTTGCTTAAAAGTCACGCGGCAGACAAACGGCAGGGCCGGGGTCGGAACACAGGTCCGTCTGAATCCCGGGCCCACGCTCTCTCCGCTAGGCCGTGCCGTTTCTCTACTTGAAGGGAGAATGCCCTACGCAGCGGATAAAGCCCGGGCCCGGGAGTCAGGAGGACCTGGGTTCCGATCCCGGCTCCGCGACGAGTCCGCCGTGTGACCCCGGACAGGTCGCTTCCCTTCTCTGGGCCACAGTTCCCTCATCTGTAAAATGGGGATGAAGACGGCGAGCCCCTTGTGGGACAGGGACTGTGCCAACCCGATTAACTTGGATCGCCCCCGGTGCTCGGCGCATAATAAGCGCCTAACAAGTACGATGATTACTATTAATAATAATATTTTTAAAAGCACTTACGGTGTGCAAAGCACCGGACCCGACGCCGGGAAAGAGCTAAACTCGAGGTCCCTCTCCCCAGTCGACGGACCTCGCAGCTGGAGCTTGGCCTCTCCCCCGTTCCACCTCTCCAGCCTGAGCAAACCTGCATTCCGCCCTCCGATCACACGTTCTCAATCAATCGATCGATGGTATTTACTGCCCCCTCCCGCCCCACTTCTCTCCTCCAGCCCAGCCCGCACACTCCGCCCCTCGCTGCCGCCCAATGGGCCTCGTTCCCTCCCGTCCCGCCGTCGACCTCTGGCCTGGAACGCCCTCCCTCCTCAAATCCGTCAAACTAGCACGCTTCCCCCCTTCAGAGCCCTGCTGAGGGCCCACCTCCTCCAGGAGGCCTTCCCAGACCGAGCCCCCCTTCTCCTCCGCTCCTCCTCCCCTCCCCGTCGCCCCGACTCCCTCCCTCCGCTCCACCCTCCCCCCCAGCCCACGGGACCTGTGCATACGTGGACATACTTATTATTCTATTTATTTTCTTGATGACGCGTATCTCTCTGTAACTCTACGTATCCGTATCGACGCCCGTTCCCTTGCTTCGCGGTCCGTCTCCCCCCTTCTAGACCGCGAGCCCACGGTGGGGCAGGGATTGTCTCCATCTGCTGCCGAACTGCACTTTCCAAGCGCTTAGTAGAGTGCTCCGCACACAGTATAAGCGCTCAGTAAATACGACCGAATGAACGGAGCGCTTACTGTGAACGGAGCACCGTCCTAAGCACTTGGGAGAGAACGGTACCAGGGAATTAGTGGCCGCATTCCCTGCCCATAACCAATTTACAGGCTCGATTCTGACCCCAACCCCACAGGCTACTCCTCTCTCTCTCTCCGTAGCCGGATGATCTCGCGCATATGCCCTGGTGGGACTTAAGTAAGTTTGCCGTGCTGTAAAATCTTTGGGTATTTCCCTAACGCTGGGCACGCCTGAATGCTCAGTTTAGCTTTGAGAAGACAGTGGTGCCCGGCGGGTCTAGGGGACACAGCTCGGGCCTGGGGGGGGGGGTCAGAGGAGCCGGATTCTAATCCCGGCTCCGCCGAGGGACCTCGGGCAACCCGGTTCACTTCTCTGGGTCCACGTTTCCTCACCTGTAAAATGGGGATTCGCTACCAGTCCGTCAATTGTAGGGAATCCCCATTTATCGAGTACCTACTGGGTGCAGAGCACTGTCCGAAGCACCTGATTTGAAAAGACAGTGGTGCCCGGCGGGTCTAGGGGACACAGGTCGGGCCTGGGGGGGGGGGTCAGAGGAGCCGGATTCTAATCCCGGCTCCGCCGAGGGACCTCGGGCAACCCGGTTCACTTCTCTGGGCCCAGGTTTCCTCACCTGTAAAATGGGGATTCGCTACCAGTCGGTCAACTGGATTTACTGAGTACCTGCCGGGTGCCGAACACCGCACGAAGCACTCGGAGAGTGCAAAACAACAATATAACGGCTATATTCCCTGACCGCGACGAGCGTACGGTCTAGAGGGGGACACGGGCAGTAATACAGATAAATAAAATCACAGATACGTTCATAAATGCTGTGGGGCCGGGGCCGGGGCCGGGGGGGGGGGGGGGGGATGAACAAAGCAAGTCAGGGCGACGCAGAAGGGTGTGGGAGAAGAGGAAAGGAAGGTGCAGTCAGGGAAGGCCTCTTGGAGGAGACGGGCCTTCGATAAGGCTTCGAAGTTGGGCAGAGCGATCGTCCGTAGGATATAAATAGGATAGGATAGGACATCCTAGTCCGTAGGATAGGGAAGGAGGCAGCGTGGCTCAGCGGAGAGAGCCCGGGCTCCGGAGTCGGGGTCACGGGTTCGACTCCCGGCTCTGCCGCTCGTCGGCCGTGTGTGGCCGTGGGCGAGTCGCTTCACTTCTCTGTGCCTCGGTTCCCTCATGTGGAAAATGGGGATTAACCGCGAGCCTCACGTGGGACGACCTGATCCCCCCGCGTCTCCCCCGGCGCTTAGAACGGTGCTCTGCACGTAGCAAGCGCTTAACAGATACGAATATTATTATTATTATATAAAGAGGGAGGGCGTTCCAGGCCAGAGGCAGGTTGTGGGCGGCTCTCCCTCCCCACTTAGGCTCTAAGCCCCACGTGGGACGGGAACCCTACTTGCCATCTACTTGGATTGTTGTCGATCCCGCCGCTTCGTACAGTGCCTGGCACGTAGGAAGCGTTTGAAACAATGCGATAATTAGTACTTCTAGGGCTCCCGCCTGCTTACTCTCTGCATTCCCCTCTTCCTAGGGACAGACACCCGCCGGCCGCCTTGAGAAGCGGCGTGGCTCAGCGGAAAGAGCCCGGGCTCGGGAGTCAGAGGTCGTGGGTTCCAATCCCGGCTCCGCCGCTTGTCGGCCGTGTGACTCTGGGCGAGTCCCTTCACTTCTCTGTGCCTCGGTGACCTCATCTGTCAAATGGGGATGGAGACCGTGAGCCCGTGCGGGAGCTGATGACCTTATATCCCCTCCCCAGCGCTTAGAGCAGTGCTTGGCACATAAGCACTTAAATGCCATTTTTATTATTACACAAGCCCGTCGCTTTGGAAACAGTTCAGGTCCCGCTTGGGGCTCAAGATCTCAATTCCCATTTTACAGACGAGGGAACCGAGGCCCGGCAAAGTGAAGAGACTCGGCCAAGATCACCCGAAGGACAAATGGTGGAGCTGGAATCAGGATCCAGGCCTTCTGACCCCAGGCCCGTGCTCGATCCACGGGGCCGCGCTCCTTCTCTTGCCCCGGGGATCCAAGATCCCCCCCTTTCCCTCCGCTCCTCCTCCCCTCCCCTCCCTCCCTCCTGCTCTCCTCCCTTCCCCTCCCCTCAGCACTGTGCTCATTTGTATATATCATTTATTACCCTGTTTATTTTGTTAATGAGGCGTACGCCCCCCCCCCCCGATTCTATTTATCTCGATGATTAGGGGAAGCAGCGTGGCTCAGCGGAAAGAGCCCGGGCTTCGGACTCGGAGGTCACGGGTTCGACTCCCGGCTCTGCCGCTCGGCAGCTGCGCGACGGCGGGCGAGTCACTTCGCTTCTCTGGGCCTCAGTGACCTCATCTGTACAACGGGGATTAACCGCGGGCCTCACGTGGGACGACCCGATGACCCCGGATCTCCCCCGGCGCTCAGAACGGTGCTCTGCACATAGTAAGCGCTTAACAAATACCAACATTATCACTATTATTATTATTATTATGTCTTGTTTCTGTTTTGCTCTGCTGTCCGTCTTCCCCATTTAGACCGAGAGCCCGTCGTTGGGCGGGGATTGTCTCTGTCGCCGAACTGTACATTCCAAGAGCTTAGTCCAGCGCTCCGCACATAGTAAGCGCTCAACAGACGCCGATGAACAGGAGGCTACGGCGGCACCAGAAAGGCCTCTGGGGAGGCGACGGTCTTCGGATCGGCGGCCCTGGTCACGGTGAAGCCGCAAGGAAAAAAAAAATAGCATCAAGCCAGATCGGGGCACTGCCGCTAATTCTTTTCCCGGTGGGCCGTTCCAGATTGTTCTGTACTCCTCCTCCTCCCGGCCCTTACTGTGCCTGCAGGGAGCACTGAGCTACGGGCTGGGAAAAACGCCCAGATGGGAATTAGACACGGTCCCCGTCCTCCTCCCCCTCGCCCAGACTCGTTCATTCAGTCACATTTGTTGAGCACTTACTGGGCGCAGAGCGCTGTACCGAGCGACTGGGAGAGAACGGAATGATACGCAGACGACCCCCCTGCCCGCAGAGAGCTTACGGTCTGGAGTGGGAGACAGACATTCAGAGAAATAAATGAGAATCGACCGAGCAACTGCTCGGTGCCAGGCCTTCTTAACGTTTGGTCTAGTGGAAAGAGCGCGGGCCCGGGAGTCGGAGGATGTGGGTTCTAACCCCAGCTCCGCCACGTGCTTGCTGCATCGCCTTGGGCAAGTCGCTTCGCTCCTCTGGGCCTCAGTTCCCTCATCTGGAAAATGGGGATAATAATGGTGGTATCTGTTAAGCGCTTACTATGCGCAAAGCACTGTTCTAAGCGCTGGGGGGATACAAGGCGATCAGGTTGTCCCACCTGGGGCTCACGGTTTTCCTCCCCATTTTACAGATGAGGGAACCGAGGCACAGAGAAGGTGACTTGCCCGAAGTCCCACAGCTGACAAGCGGCCGAGCCGGAACCCGTGACCTCTGACTCCCGAGCCCCGGCTCTTTCCACTGAGCCACGAAGACCGTGAGTCCCGTGTGGGACAGGGACTGTGTCCAACGTGATTATATCTCCCCCAGTGCTTAGAACATAGTAGGCACTTAACAGATATCCCAGTTACGATGATTACATATTGCAGTCACTTATACGAGTTTACAGTCTACAACCGAGAAACTTCCATCAGCCCTCAGCTCCCAACGGGGACGGGGGCTCTAGAGCTAATAATAATGATAATAACAATGCCGGTATCCGTTAAGCGCCTACTCTGTGCCGAGCACTGTTCCGAGCGCCGGGGTAGACACGGGGGAATCGGGTTGTCCCGCGTGGGGCTCACGGTCTTAATCCCCATTTTTACAGATGAGGGAACTGAGGCGCCGAGAAGTGAAGTGGCTCGCCCGAAGTCACACAGCTGACGAGCGGCAGAGCCGGGGTTCGAACCCATGACCTCTGACTCCGAAGCCCGGGCTCTTTTCCGCCGAGCCACGCTGCTTCTCTGCTGCTTCTGGCTAGAGCTCTAGCCAGGGGTAGAAATTAAGGAGGGTGTGAGACCCCAGGCCACCATTTCTCCCCTAGACTGGGGCGGCGTACTTGGAGTCTCCCCCCTTTAGACTGTGAGCCCGTCACCGGGCAGCGGTCGTCCCTATCCGTTGCCGAACTGTCCATTCCAAGCGCTTAGTCCAGTGCTCTGCACGTAGTAAGCGCTCAATAAATACTACTGAAGGAATAAGTACCCGCCCAAGTCACACAGCCATTCCTTCCCAACTTCAACGGAAGTCAAACCGAGGACAAACCTGGGGTGGAAGAAATGGCAACGGATATGAAAGAGCCCGGGCTTGGGAGTCAGAGGGCGTGGGGTCTAATCCCGGCTCCGCCGCCTGTCGGCTGTGTGCCTCTGGGCAAGTCACTCCACTCCTCTGGGCCTCAGTTACCTCGTCTGGAAAATGGGGATTAAGACTGGGAGCCCCACAGGGGACAACCTGATCATCTTGGATTCTCCCCCTCCCCCGCCAGTGCTTAGAACAGTGCTGGGCACATAGTAAGCGCTTAACAAATACCATTATTATTATTATTATTATCGTGGAATTTATTCACTTTCATGAGCATCTTGTAAAATACATTGTTATTAAGATAAATTTGGGCTACTCCAAAGGTTTTTTTTTTTACTACAAGGTGAAAAAATGCTGGGAGACAAAGTGCTTCCAGATTTCTAACACAATTCTGACTTAGAAAAACATTTTAACTATGTGACCTCACTTTGAATCCGGAAGTTAGCGGAGCCTCCGGCCCCCCCCCCCCCCCCGACTCCACGAGGAGAAAACAGAAAAACCAAAACACAAGCAGCAGTATCTTCTTCCTTCTTGTGGAAGGACGACGTCACGAGAAACCAAACGACAGCTACGAATAGAAACCTGAACCTGAGCTTATTTCTTCCGTCCCACGCAACTGAATCGAAGACGGGACCGGGCTGTGACGAAACGCGCTGGACCCTCACCAGGCACTTTGCTCTTAGAGGATAATGGCCGTAACATTCCCACAGTCGAGATATGTAACACCGTCACGATCGATTTCGGAAACCAAAAAAAAAAAAAAAGGTCAGTAGATTGTCGATTAATGTGCCGAGTCAATATTCATTTTCCCAGGAGGTTCAGGTAGTGAAAAAGAAGCACAAAAATCATACCTCTTTTATACACGGAACCCAAGTTCGGTTTCTCAAAAGGAACAATGCAATTGCTTTGTTTTACATTGGCAAACTGCAAGAAGGGAGAGAGTGAAGAGCGACGGGGAACCTGCGAGGACTCTGATGTGGTCAGAATCATCTTAGCTCTTCTAAATTTCAAGATTCACCTAGTTCTCCCACCGGACGGATGGCACCTTCCCGAACGACTTCAGTAACCATTGATTGAACGGAAATCGATGGGTCGGGAGGAAGGCGGTTCAAAGGGACCCATAAAAGGGAAATCTCTGTTACGAGTTCCCAAATCCCCGCCACCACTGGCCTCGCCTTTGCCGATCTCCGGCATTTCACCGTACGACATCCTGTTACCAAGTGGCAGAAACATAAAAGAGACCATCTGCCGAAAGGTACCCCGCACCAGGACTACGGCCGAGGCAAGGAAGAGAAAGAAGCACTACCGAAATGCCACGCGCACGCACGGGACCCGGTGGCCAGAGCCTGGGCCTGGGCGTCAGAGGACCCGGGTTCTAATTCTGGCTCCGCCACATGCCTGCTGGGTGACCTCGGGCAAGTCCCGTCATTTCTCTGCGCCTCAGTTTCGTCATCTATAAAACGGGGCTTCAGACCGCGAGCCCCGTGTGGGACGGGGACTGGGTCCGACCCCATTATCTCGTATCTATCCCAGCGCCTAATACAGTGCCCGACACACAATAAGCGCTTTAACACATACGACGATTACAATTATTACTATTCTCCACCTGAATCATCTGACGAACTCCCAGATCCTCCCAACTTCCACTCTGAATACTGAAATGAACAAATCCAAACAGGTGAACTCTCGCCCTGACATCAGTGAAGCTTCACTCGGGGGAGTCCAACATAAACCCGTTCCCAAAAATAACGATAACCGTATAATCATCGACCGATTTTCTCCGGGTCGCTCAGACGGGGTCCTTATGAATGTGAAACCCTGTGAACTAAATGAAAGGAGAATACAACTTCTCACATTGCTGGAAAAACACCCTCAGGCCCAAGGCACGCAGCAGTCTGTGCCAGGCTTCTGGAAAAGAATGCCGTTACACATTATTCTACTGGTTTATTGTTGTAGGGAAGGACAGACTGCGGGGGGAATAAATAAAAAAACACGTGCGGTGGATCTGTTTTTTGAACTTACAAATCGCGTGGGAAGTTGGGAGCCTTTTTTGGCTGCAGGCGGAGGAAGGAAGGAGGCAGACAGAGAGAGCGGGAGAGTGAAAAGAAATGGCTTCCGTTTCCACAGAGGTAAAGGTTCTGATACTATACCGCAGCAGTTCCCCAAAGGTAGGGGGATCTACCGCGGCTCAGTGGAAAGAGCACGGGCTCGGGAGTCGGAGGTCACGGGTTCGAATCCCGGCTCGGCCACCTGTCAGCCGTGTGACTTTGGGCAAGTCGCTTCTCGCCGCCTCAGTCACCTCAGCTGTAAAATGGGGATTAAGACCGTGAGCCCCACGTGGGACCACCTGATTCCCCTGTGTCTACCCCAGCGCTTAGAACAGCGCTCGGCACATAGTGAGCGCTTAGCAGATACCAACAGTATTAGTATTACCCAATGCACTAGGAGCAAAGTTTCCTTTCTTGAGACTCGACAACGTGCAGAAGCTTTGGCTCTCTTCAGCTCGATTCTCTGACGGTCCCAGCTAAATTATTTTTGCACAGGTGCATGCTTACTGGATGCCAGTAATCACCAAAATATTATTATTATATTCTGCCTCAGTTTTCCTCGGTCCTTTCAAAACCGGCCCAGGAAGGGAGTGTCTTCTCTGTCTCGTCTTATGCCGTCGAGTCGTGTCCGACCCGAAGCGACACCGAGGACGCATCTCTCCCAGAGAGGCCCGCTCTCCATCTGCAATCCTTCTCGTGGTGGCTCCAGAGGGTCTTCTCGGTAAAAATCCGGAAGCGGTTGACCATCGTCTCCTTCCGCGCAGTCAACTCGGGTCTCCGCCCTCGACTCTCTCCCGGGCCGCCGCTGCCCGGCACGGGGGTGTTTCGACTTGTAGCAGATGGCCTGCCACTGGTTAGTCATTCGTCCATTCAAGAGTATTTATTGAGCGCTTACTGTGTGCGCGGCACCGTACTACGCGCTTGGAATGGGCACTCCGGCAACAGATGGAGACCGTCCCTGCCCAGTGACGGGCTCACGGTCTGGTCGGGGGAGACGGACAAAAACAAGACAACCTAATCGCAGTAAACAGAATCAAGGGGATGGACACCTCATTAACAAAATAAATAGGGTCATAAAAATATGAGCCCAGCGCTGAGGGGAAGGGAGAGGGGGAGGAGCAGAGGGAAAGGGGGCTTAGCTGAGGGGAGGTGAAGGGGGAGCAGAGAGGGAGCGGAGGGAAGAGGGGAGGCTCAGTGTGGGAGGGCCTCCCGGAGGAGGCGAGCTCTCGGTAGGGCTTTAAAGAGGGGAAGAGAGTTAGTTTGGCGGAGGTGAGGAGGGAGGGCATCGCTAGCCACGGGGCCAAGCTAGGGATGGGACGGACGGGCCTCCGCTTGACCCTCCCTCCCGTAGCCGAGACCGGCAGAGGCCCGGAAACTCTCCGGGAGCCATCCCGAGAGGGGCTTATTACTCTGACCCCCTTGAAATAGTTGTCTACGATCCCTTCCTTCTGCTGCGGACAATCAGCGTGGCCTCGCGGATAGAGCACGGACCCGGGAGTCGGAAGGACCTGGGTTTTAATCCCGGCTCTGCCGCCCGTCCTCTCGGCGACCTAGGGTAAGTCACCTCGCTTCTCTGCGCCTTAGTCGTCCCATCCGTGTTCTTGCATCCCCACTTTACAGATGAGGAAACGGAGAAGTTGGACTGGCCGAAGATCAGAGAGCCGGCGAACGGCGAAGCTTCTCGACGCCCAGCGCCGGGCTGCTTCTCCTAGGCCACGCTGCTTCTTCCAGGCCCGCCCCAATCCCCTCTAGACTGTAGGCTCGTTGTGGGCAGGGAATGCGTCTCTCATATTGTTCCACTGTACTCTCCCAAGCATTCGGTACAGTGCCCTGCACACAGTGAGCGCTCAATCAACACAGCTGACCGCTTCCGCTAGAGACCAGAGGGCTAGATGCCTCTGGCCAGCGGCCCTCTGGATGGCCTCACCGCCGCCAGGCCGGGACGGGCTGACCCGCCTCCTCAACCAGTCAGTCGTATTCCTCGCTCATCAGAGAAGCAGCGCGGCTCAGCGGAAAGAGCACCGGCTTGGGGGCCAGAGGTCACGGGTTCGGATCCCGGCTCTGCCGCTTGTCAGCTGCGTGACTGTGGGCGAGTCGCTTCGCTTCTCTGGGCCTCAGTTCCCTCATCTGTAAAATGGGGATGAAGACCGTGAGTCTCACGTGGGACAGCCGGATTACCCTGTATCTACCCCAGCGCTTAGAACGGTGCTCTGCACATAGTAAGCGCTTAACAGATACCAACATTATCATCATCAGTCGAGAAGGGACACGGCCCAGTAGGGCGAGCAAGGGTCTGGGAGTCGGAAGAACCTGCGTTTTAATCCCGGCTCTTCCCCTTGTCTGCTGCGTGATCTTGAGCAAGTCACTTCCCTTCTCTGCGCTTCAGTTATCTCATCTGGAAAATGGGGATTAAGACTGTGAGCCTCACGTGGGACATGGACTGCGTCTAACTTGATTAGTCGGTATCTACCCGGTGCTCAGTACAGGACCTAGCACACTGTAGGTGCTTAACAGATGACATTAAAAAAAAAAAATCCCGAGTGTACCTCATGTATTTTCTCTTCCTCTTTCCCAGGGCAGGAGATTACGCCCTCCTGGGTGCTTTGAGAAAGCCCTCGGCGTTTCGACTGTTTCAAATCACAACCGAAGGAGATAAGAGTTTCAAGTGAGGAAGGTAAAGCGGAGCAGGAGAGAAAAAGAGTCGTGGTGGGCTTTTGGTTTTTTTTATGGCGATCACTAAGTGGTTACTATGCCCCAGCACCGTACTAAGCACTGGGGCGGGTACGAGCTAATCGGGTTGGACCCAGTCCATATCCCACACAGAGTGCTCGGTCTTTATCCCCATTTTACAGATAGGTTAACACAGAGAAGTTAAATGACTTGCCCGAAGTCACAGAGCAGCCAGGTGACAGAGCTGGGATTTTAGCCCAGGTCCTCTGGCTCGATCAATCACTCAAAGGGATGTATCTATTGAGCGCTTCCTATGTGCAGAGCACCGTATCAAGGGCTAGGGAGAGTACGCTACAACAGGGTTAGGAGACTCCCTGCTCATAACGAGCTCACGGTCTAAACGAAGACACAGACGTGAAAATAAATGAGTAGAACTGCCGGACCCCTGCTTCATCCAACTAGGCCGTGCTGCCTCTCGAAGACCGAGCCCTCGACGCACATTCCGCTCGTGGATTTGTGCTGCTTGGCACGGCCAGGGAGAGAGAGCCCCATCTTGGCAGGGGCTGAATTCACCTGAGGCTCCGTGGGGAATTCCCTTCTCCTCAGATGAGAAGCAGCACGGGCTAATGGATGGGGCAGGGGCCTGGGACTCCGAAGGACCTGGGTTCCAATCCCAGTTCCGCCACTTACCCACTCTGTGACCTTGGGCGAGTCACTTCACTGGGCCTCGGTTCCCTCATCTGTCAAATGGGGATTGAGACGGCGAGCCCCACGTGGGACGGGGACTGGGTCCACCCCGATTAACCCGGTACAGTGCCCGACGCATAGTAAGCACCTGAATACCACGATTATTATTATTATTATTATTGGATGTTTCAGGGATGCCAGAGCAATGCTGATTGAACCAGGATCAAGCCCCCCTTCTCCTACCCTCCACAGTCACCGTTCTGGTCCCCCAAATTCCCAGGCTACAAACCATCAATGGAGAAGCAGCAGGGCCTCAGAGATAAAGCGAGGGCCCGGCAGCTAGAAGATCCGGGTTCTACTTCCGCCTTTGCCGCCTGCCTGCTGTGTGAACTTAGCCAAGTCACTTTGTATCTCTGGGCCTCAATTTCCTCAACTGTAACGTGGGAATTCAATACCTGTTGTCCCTCCTACTTGACCGTCAGGTCCATGGCAGACAGTCCTGCATCCGGCCCGATTCACTCCCCGGCGCTTAACGCGTAGTAAGTGCTTAAAACCAAAGGAAAAAAAAAGACGAATAACAATCTCCTCGGAGTTGCACAAGTATTAAGGCACCCTAGGTGGGGTCGTACGGCAACCTAGAATTAATCAATGTTATCTAGTGAGCGCTCACTGGGTGCGGAGGACTGTACTTAACTCGCCCATCGGTGTCTCCTCAAGCCTGGAGAAAGGGCACTCACTTTCAAAGACTCCTTCCTCTCTTTCAACCTCCAGAGTCTCGCTGTCTTCGAATCCCATCGGTTCTTCCCCGACACCGTTTCTAAAATCCGGCCCCCCCCCGCATCAAAACGGTCACCGGGCACTTGCCGTCTATCCCAGCTTGACGCCTGCCTCCTCCTCGACCTCCCTATCTCCGGCCTCTCCCCTTTCAAGCCCACGCTTCCTTCCGCTGTCGGGATCGTTTTTCTAAAACATTACTCGGTCCCTGGCCCTCCGGGCCTCAGAAATCTCCGACAGTCGCCCTCTCCTCATCGAGCAGAAGCTCCCGACCACTGGCTAGGAAGCGCTCGATTTGCTTCCGCTTTAGACCGTACGCTCACCGGGGGCAGGGAGCATGTCCACCAACTCTCCCGTACCGTACTCTCCCAAGTGCTTACTACAGGGCGCTCTGCACACAGCAAGCGCTCACTGAATACCCTCAATTGATCACCAAGCGCTTGGGAGAGAACTCGGCTGAACTGTATTCTCCCCAGTAAGCGCTCAATAGACACGACCCGTCGATACGCCCCAGGGTAGGTTGACGCGTTCCCTGCCCGCAACGAAGGTACTGGTCTTTTTCCATCGCCACCGGGAGCGTGGGCTTCCTTCAAATGACTCTACAAAATCCACCCGGAAAAAACGGCGCCACGGTAGTCGAGTCAGGAAGCGGGCAGAAGCCCGGAAGGAAAGCGAGAAGGAGCCGCGGCCCCACCGCCCGGCAGGGCGGCTGATCTCCGATCATCCCCGAGAGGACGGGCGGCGCCAGCCGGGGGGAACTTCCCGGCAACCCTGTGGACGGAGAGGGACGAGTCTGGCGGCAGCGGGATGCTGGTGACGCAGAAGAGGAGGAAGTTCAAGCAAGGAATTTCCCTCAAACTCAGTTCCTACCCCACCAGACACCGAAGGTGCTAGAGGAGGCTGTGAGTACTCGACGGCTCAGTCGGTGGGTCGTACTTCTCGGGCGCTTACTGACACTAACGTACGCAAATAAAACTAGGGATATGTACGTAAGCGCTTGGAGCTGGGGGTAGGGGTGGCTGGATGACGAAAGGGAAGAAGCCGAAGGAGGAGCTGAAGGGTCCTCGACGTCAAACGAGAACCCGGGTGGCCAAAAGCTTCCGTCCGACCAAGGGCCGTAGGCGTACCGGCCGTTTTCGGCCGCGTGAGGAGGGGAAGGAGGAAAAGCGCCGGGGAGACGGGATGGGGATGAGGTGACAGAAAATGCCAGTTTAGCTATAGACATTGTGAGAAAGGCCAAGCCGACTGATAGTCAACACGCTTTTTTTTCCCCCGGTATTTGCTAAGCGCTTACTAAGTGCCAGGCGCTGTATTAGGTGCACTCGTTTAGTGCAAATTGAGTGCTTTCCAAGCATTTAATACAGTGTTCGACACACAGTAAGCACTCAAATACAATTGAATGAATACAGGCACTCAATCCCCATTTTGCAGGATGAGAAAACAGGCACCAAGCAGTGCAGTAACTCGCCCGAGGTCACACAGGAGGTGGGCGGAGGAGCTCGGATTAGAACCCGGGGCCTCTGACTCTCAAGCCCGTACTCCTTCCCTCGGGCCACGCGGCTTCTCAGACGTAGTGGGGGAAACCGACACTAAAATAAATTCTAACGGGAGGAAGACGGAAAAGGATACGCACATCGATGTGCATAAACTGCCGACAAAAGTGCTACGGGAGGTTGTGAGTACTTGCTTGCTCAGTCGATCGTATTTACTGAGTACTTATTAATAATAATAATAATGATGATGGTGGCCTTGGTTAAGCGCTTACTATGTGCAGAGCACTGTTCTAAGCGCTGGGGGATGCAAGGCGATCAGGTTGTCCCACGTGGGGCTCACGGTTTTAATCCCCCTTTTACAGATGAGGTGACTGAGGCACAGGGAAGTTAAGCGACTTGTCCAAAGTCCCACAGCTGACAAGTGGCGGAGCCGGCATTCGAACCCACGACCTCTGACTCCCAAGCCCGGGCTCTCTCCACTGAGCCACGCTGCTTCCCTGATTGTGTGCTTACTGTGTACAGAGCACTGTACTAAGCACTCGGGAGAGCACAAAATAACAATAAAAACAGAAACGTTCCCTGCCCATGAATTCCGATTAGACTGCGAGCCCGTCAATGGGCAGGGATCGTCTCTATCTGTTCCCGAACTGTCCGTTCCAAGCGCTTAGTCCGGTGCTCTGCACATGGTAATCGCTCATTAAATACTATCGAATACACTGATATAAAGAAATAAGACGACAGATACGTACGTAAGTGCTGGGGGGCGGGGGGGGGGGGACGGGGGACGAATAAAAGGATGAAGTCGAGGTGACAGAAAGGAGAGGGAGAAGAGGGAAGGAGGGCTCAGGGAAGGTACAGAAGTGTTGGAGAGGACACAAGCAGGGGAGATTAGAAATTTACCAGGGAAGGTGTCCAGGAGAAGTAAAAATAACGATGACAGTGGTATTTCTTAAGCACTCGCTACATGCCAAGCACTGTAAGCGCCGTGGTAGATTCAAGATAAGCAGGTCCCACACGGGCTCACGGTCTAAATAGAAGAGTCATCGAATCCCCATTTTGCAGACGAGGTATCTGAGGTCCAGGGAAGTGACTCGCTCAAGGCCACACAGCAGACGAGGGGCAGAACCTGAACCGGAACCCGGGTCCTCCGCCTCCCACACCCGTGCTCTTTCCACTAGGTTTGGAAATGGGGAGGACGGTGGGCTGCCGGATACGGAAGGGAGGGAGTTCCGGGCGGGGGCAGAAGGTCAGCGGTGGGAACGTGTCGACCAACCGTTCTGCTGTCATTCATTCATTCATTCAATAGTATCTATTGAGCGCTTACTACGTGCAGAGCACTGCACTGAGCGCTTGGAATGGACAAATCGCTAACAGATAGAGACAGTCCCTGCCCTTTGACGGGCTCACGGTCTAGTCGGGGGGGAGACGGACAGACGAGAACGATGGCGATAAATAGAATCGAGGGGAAGAACGTCTCATTAAAACAATAGCAGATAAATAGAATCAGGGCGATGCGCATCTCATTAACAAAATAAATAGGGTAATGAAGATATATACAGTCGAGCGGACGAGTACGGTGCTGAGGGGATGGGACGGGAGAGGGGGAGGAGCAGAGGGAAAGGGGGGAGAAACTGTCCTCTCCCAAGCACTTAATACAGTGCTCTGCACGCAGTAAGCGCGCGATAAATACAACCTTCCGAGGAAGGAAGGGTGCGAGACGCAGGGTAGGGGGAGTAGAGCACGGGTAAGTGAGAGAGCTGAGTTAGCGTCTTAAATGTCAGGAGGTTGTGCTTGTTACGGAGAAGAATGGATAAACCACCGGAGGTCCTTTAGGAGACGAGTGTAGGAAGACATCCGAGAAAAGACGATCACGGCGGCAGAAGCAAATAAGGACTGGAGGCAGGGAGATCCCCGAGGAGGTCGAACCGGTAGTCAAGCCGGGATATTACGAGCGCCTGGACCGGCTTGGTGGCCGTTTGAATGGGCCAGAAGGGGAAGATCCTGGAAATGACGATAAAAATGTTGGTATCTGTTTAAGCGCTTACTATGTGCAGGGCACCCTTCTAAGCGCCGGGGAGGATACAGGGTCATCGGGTCGTCCCACGTAGGGCTCACGGTCTTCATCCCCCTTTTCCAGATGAGGGAACTGAGGCCCAGAGAAGCGAAGTGACTCGTCCACAGTCGCACAGCTGACGAGGGGCAGAGCCGGGATTTGGAACCCACGACCTCTGACTCCCGAGCCCGGGCTCTTTCCACCGAGCCACGCCGCTTCTCTATCTTCGGGGCCCTCCTGAAATCGCATCATCTCCGCCCCTCTCCTCCCCGACCGCCATCCTTTCCATTCGTTCGTTCGCTCGTATTTATTGAGTGCAGAGCTCTGTACTAAGTGCTTGGGAGAGTACGACACAACGATCAGCAGACACTTTCCCCGCCCACGACGAGCTTACAGCCCGGGGAGGGGAGACAGACACCAGCCCTTCGGCGTTTGAGTACATGCCCCCTCCTCTCTGGCACCGAGGTGCACATCTTTAGGCTTCACCTCTTATTAATAACGATAATAATGCTGGTATTTGTTAAGCGCTTACTATGTGCAGAGCACCGTTCTAAGCGCTGGGGGAGATCCGGGACAATCAGGCTCACAGTCGTCATCCCCATTTTACAGATGAAGTAACTGAGGCCCAGAGAAGTGAAGCGACTTGCCCAAGGTCACACGGCTGACGAGTGGCCGAGCCGGGATTCGAACCCCTGACCTCCGACTCCCGAGCCCGGGCTCCTTCCACCGAGCCGCGCTGCGCTTCTCCTCGTAGCTCTAACTGACCTCGGCGTCTGCCCGTCCGCCCACCTCTCAGCCTCGACGGACACGCAGGAGGTCGGGAGGAAGGACGGCACCTCACAAAACCGCGGCGGGAGTTGGAATGCGCCGTTGGGAATCTACCTGTACTCTCCCTAGCGCTCGGCCCTAAGTAAGCGCTCGATAAATACGACTGAACGAATGCATGATTGAATGACTGAATGAATGCGGCGTACCTGGGGGAAAAGTTTCAAATGAATCCCTCGCTCTAACGGGGAGCGGCACAAAGCTTTCCGAAGAGGGGACGGGGTACCCCGTGACGCCTCGCCGCCCTCCCCGCCGACCTCCACTCCCTCATCTCATTCCGCTCGAGGAGCCGTCGGGGACCGTCGGGAAACTCGCCCGACTCTGTCTGCGTCGTCTCCTACGCACCGTTGATTCTTCACAGATATCCGTTCACGCAAACCAGCGGCAGAATGACATCTGCCCCCGAGACCGTCGGCGGCCGACAGGCGGGAGGGTCTCCTCCGGTTCCCGATTTTAATCGACGGCCAAGCATTTCCATCACGAGCGCGGGCCCCGGCAGGTTGGGCTCGCCTCCCGGGGGTGGGGGTGATCCCGTGTGGGGCTGAGGTATTTCTTCCTCCACATCTAATGCTTTCTTCCTTCCGAAACGACTCGGTGTCCGAGCGGATGGCGACCTTCCGCCATTTCTGGAATCCGCTTTCCCTCCGGCGCTCCGCTGCCAAACTCGCGCTAAGATAAAACCTGAACAAATGCTCCGCGCTGGGGACCGAAGGAGAGGAGAGGAAGCCGGGATTTCACTTGAGCACTTGCGGGCCCCCGCTCCCGCCAACGGCTGCCTGGGTTCATCGGCTGGGGGGTGGGGGGGGGGGTGGGGTCGGGGTCCTCCCCCAGCCCCCGAAATGGACCTCCGACAGAGGGGAGTTGGGAAGCAAAGCCTGGCCAACCCACAGGGACCGCTAAGTTTCCTCAGCTCACCGCCCTGACTGCAAATCAGAGGACGGGCCCTCCCGCCCCGCTCTGGAGGGAGCCGGGGAACAACTCGAAGTTTCTACTCCGAAGCCAACGCGACGAAAGCTCCGAAGTCCAAACGGGCCGTCCGTCCCGCCCCGCCGACCGACCCCATTCGTCGGCCACGTCCCCGCCCCTGGGCTCCTTCGGTGCGGAGGAGACCCACCCCCTCCCAGGCGGCGGCAGATCCGGGTCGGCGGCCGGCGTTCCCGCAGCGGCGGACCGACGTCCGCGCCGGCCGCCGCTCCGCTCCGGCCTACCCGTCCGGCGAGTGAGGCTCCGCAAACTCGCCCGCTGGGTTTTTCCTTTCCCCGTAATCCCTAGAAGCGTGCCAAGCAGCCACCCCTCCTTGACGGCTGGGTCCAAACCTTTCATTCCCTGAGCAGCGACCGCGGCTCCCCTAGCAACTCCTTGGCCACGGTCTCCCTGGGGCAGCGGGGGGCCTCGGCGCGCACACGCCTACACCAACACTCGCCGGCGGTACTCCGACTCGGGCGGATCACGTCGGAAGATCGCGTCGCACGGCCCGGAGAGGCAGCGCGGGCTAGTGGGCAGAGCGCGGGCCTGGGAGTCGGGGGGACCTGGGTTCTGATCCCGACCCCCGCCGCCCGCCTGCTGTGTGACCCTGGGCGGGACACGCCCCCGGGCTTCGGTTCCCTCGTCCGTAAAATGGGGGTGAAGACCGTGAGCCCCGTGCGGGACGTGGACCGTGTCCGACCTGACCGTCGGGTATCTGCCCCGGAGCGTAATACGGTGCCTGGCGTGTAGTAAGCGCCTAACAAATCCCATTAGGAATAAAAATTAAAACCCAGGCAGATTACTTTGAGAGTCTTGGGTCAGTCTACCTCCGTGCTCTCCCCCAACACCCCACATTAATCCAGAGGCACTGCGAGGTGGAGGCTATCACCCAATCGACGGTATTGACCGAGCGCCTATCGCCTCCAGAGCACCGTACTAAACGCTTGAGCGAGGACAGTGCGAAAGAGTCGGCAAACCCGTTCCCCGCCCACGAGGAACTTTCAGGCCACAGGGGAGACAGACGCTACAACAAATAAATCGGCCCAACGTCAATATTACGGGGCCTCGGGGGTCGTTTAAGGAGTTCACGCATCCCTTTATTCGTACTTATTGAGCGCTTACTGTGTGCAGAGCACCGTACTGAGCGCTTGGAAAGCCCAATTCGGCAACAGATAGAGACGACCCCCGCCCGACGACGGGCTCGCGGTCTAGAAGGGGGAGACGGACACGAAACACAACAAGTAGACGGGCATCACTACCATCAAAGAGTTCTTCTCACCAAACGCTTTTTCCTCAAAACTGATCTGAATTTTACTCGAGTATTCTCTCATTTCACTGCTCCTGTGGAAGCACAGGTCCAAATGAATACTCAGGGCCAAACAGGCTGGAAACTTCTTTAAGACTTGATTTTCCTGGGAAAGGCAAATTGAGCTGAACCGGGAAAAGCGTCTACTTAAGAGAGGTAAAATCGGAAGGGAAGTAAGAAGGGAGAGGGGGAAATCGAAAGTAAATGCACATCATACTCTCGGCCTCTGTTAAGCGCTTACTATGTGCCGAGCACTGTTCTGAGCGCTGGGGGGGAGAGAGAGGGTAATCAGGTCGTCCCACGTGAGGCTCACGGTCTTGATCCCCATTTTCCAGATGAGGTCACTGAGGCGCCGAGAAGTGAAGTGACTCGCCCACAGTCACACAGCTGACAGGCGGTGGGGCCGGGGGTCGAACCCGTGACCTCTGACTCCTAAGCCCGTGCTCTTTCCCCTGAGCCACGCTGCTTCTCTGTGAAGCGAATATCTCTATATGATAGATACGCCTGAGAGCATATATTATATATATCTATGTATATATGAGATCATTCCAAGCTGTCGCGCAAAAAATAAGCAAAACAGGAGACAAGTGCCTGACGTGGTGCGTTCCTTGTGCCAATGAAATCGCTTCCAAACAGATTCACAATAAGCCCGCTCTTCCCCAGCTCAATAGACCACTGTGACACGATCTACGGTTAGGCCGCCCTCTCTGCATGATCAATGAGAATTTCAAAGTGGAGGAACGACCATCTTCCTCCCGTCGGCAATCCCCACGCAAAGACGCGGCTCGGGAAATACGTCCGAGCTGAGACCGGCGAACCGTTCGTGGGATTCTCGTTTGTCCCTCCCCGGTGTCTTTCCCTCATCTCCTCTTCGGCTGCCGCTCGCCCCGCCTGGCTGGCTCTCTCCCGCTCCCACCTGACTCCTCCCATAGCAATAGTTGGCATTTGTTAAGCGCTTACTATGTGCAGAGCACTGTTCTAAGCGCTGGGGTAGACAGAGGGGAATCAGGTCGTCCCACGTGGGGCTCACAGTCTTAATCCCCATTTTACAGATGAGTAAAGTCTTTCTCCTCCTTTCTTTCTCCTTCTCCCGCCTTCTCTTCCCCCTCTTCTTGCCCAAACAGACCACTGATCTGAGCCAAAGGAGCATTTCTTACGGGCTCAAGTATTAACCTCATGTTTTGTTTTTGTCTTTTCAGGGCATCTGTTAAGCACTTCTTACGTCGGGCACAGTACTGAGCACCGGTGTAGACATAAGCTAATCCGACTGGACAGAGTCCCCGTCCCACATCGGGCTCACAGTCCGAATCCCCATTTTACAGGTGAGGTAACAGGCCCGGAGAAATCAAGAGGCCCGCCCGGGGTCAGACGGTAGACGAGTGGCAGAGCCGAGATTAGAACCCAGTGAGTCCCGGGCCCGTGCCCTTTCTCCACGTGGCCTCGTCCACTGGTCTCCCACCTCCCCGGTGTCCAACTCAACACGGACGACGCCAAGTACCGCCTCAGATGCGCACCTGAGACCGACCAGGGAGGCGGCTCGGCCCGGTGGAAAGGGCCCCGGTCCCGGCTCCACCGCCTGTCCTCCTTGCGACCTTAGGCAAGTCACGACTTTTCTGGACCTCGGTTACCTCAGCTGTCAAAGGGGGACGAGAACCGTAAGCCCTGTGTGTCCCAACCGATCATCCTGCACCTACCCCGGTGCCCAGTATGACGCCTGGCACACAGTAAGCGCTTAAACGCCATTAAAAAACAGACCACGGCGGCTGCCACAGCAGCCGCCTCCTGGGTTACGAAGCCGTGCCGCGGTGGCTTCGGCCCCGAGGGGGGCCAGGGTACTTGAAAACCATTAGGAACATTTTCTCCGTGTGCCCGGCTACCTGTTTGGGGCCTGCGGTCTTCCCCGGGGAGAGAATCGGCCGGGACCAGAAAGAATGAGTGGCGTCGTGGCAACCGCCACCGATGGAAAAATGACGACGAGGTGGCTCCTGGGTATCAGCGGCCCCGAACAACAGGATAAACCGCCGGGGAACGACTGGGGCGGGGCTTCCTTGAAGGTGTGGAGTGAGGGAGGAGCCCCTAGAGACTGGAAAGTCGTCCTCTAGACCGTAAGCTCACGGGCGGGGGACGCGTCTGTCACCGCGCTCCGCACGGCGCCTAGTACAGTGCCCCGCACCCGGGAAGCGCTCAATAAATACGACTGACTGACTGTGACTCTAGCTGGGGCCACCCTGCTAATCTCTTCAGTTCCGTAACCAGCCCCCTCTTAACCGGAATCAACTCCAGGACGGACCCCCGGGCTTCCACGGATCACAGATCAGCCACGGGGGACCGTTTGTCACCGCGCCATCTGACTCTGAATTTTACGTAAACTGCACCTGGAATCGCCAGCTGGGAAAGACGGTTGTAAAACAGTGGATTTTATTTCCAACCTCACGCTTCAAGTACTTTTTGAAATTCCTTTTCAAAATCAGAAATAAAAAGGCGCCGTTATCAGCCACCCGCTTACGGTAATGTTTCCTGAAAATTTCGGTGTGTTTTGTCTTTCAGTGGCATTTGTTAGGGGCTTACTGTGTGCCAGACACTGAACCGAGCGCTGGGAAAGATAAAGGCTAACCGTAGACCGTCCACGTCCCATGTGGGGTTCAGTTACAAATGAAGCAACTGAGGCCCAGAGAAGTTCAGTGACGCGTCCAAGGTCACACCACGGGTATGTGGCGGAGCCAAGACGAGAACCCGGATAATAATAACAACTGGCATTTGTCAAGCGCTCACTATGCGCCAGGCGCTGTACTGGGTGCCGGGGGCGATAAAAAGTGGGACACAGTCCCCGCCCCGCATAGGGCTCCCAGTCTTAATCCCCATTTAATAGATGAGGAAACTGAGGCCCAGAGAAGCACCGTGGCTCAGCGGAAAAAGCCCAGGCTTGGGAGTCAGAGGTCACGGGTTCGAATGCCGGCTCTGCCACTTGTCAGCTGGGTGACTGTGGGCGAGTCACTTCACTTCTCCGGGCCTCCGTTACCTCACCCGTAAAACGGGGATTAACTGTGAGCCTCATGGGGACAACGTGATGACCCTGTACCCACCCCTGCGCTTAGAACAGTGCTCTGCACACAGTCAGCGCCTAACAAATACCAACATTATTATTACTATTATGAAGTGACTTGCCCAAGGTCACACAACAGACACGTGGCTGCGCTAGGACGAGAACCAGATCTTCCAATTCCCATTCCTAGGGCTCTTTCTACTAGGCCACGCTGTTCCTCAGTGTTGAACGGGAACCGTGCTTTTAATAGACAAAAATATCTGGTGTAAAGCAAGTCCATTCTCAGGTCAGCTGCTGATCGGCTTTCCTAAACAACCTTTTTCATTAAGACCCAGGGCTTAAGCACATTTTGTTGTAGCTTAAGGAGCTTACGTCCGCAACCCAGCATTTCTTCCCGAACACACACAGGCCAGGCTGAAGTAAAAGACCATTTCACCCCGACTCCCGATTTCCTTTACAGGAGCCGGTAGTTCAAGGATGACTAACGGACCCGGTGTCCAACCTCTCTCCCGACTCCCGACGCTGAAGACACCGTACATTTATGAGCTCTCTTTAACTGGCAGTTCTGGGCACTCTCTACCCACGTCGGTCTCTTTCGACCCCAGAGCCAGAAACCCGCGCCGAGGAGCACGTGGGAAGGAGGCGGAGACAGGAGAGCTTGAACATCGGGAACTTCGCCTCGCAGAAGCCGAATGCTGATACTTTCTCTATTCAGAAACTATTAAATAGTGAAAAACAAACCCACACAGTGCTTTCGTTTTGGCGTCGGGCGGGCAGACTCCGTCATCCCGTCAGGCCGGAGTCTGAGTGGAAAGAGAAATCGCAATCGATCGACGGCAATCGGGCGCTTACTGTGTCCCGGGCGCTGAACTGAGTGCTGGGGAGGGTGCGGTACAGAAGAGCCCAAGGAGCCTTCCCGTTTCCCCTCGACGGATCGGCATAAACGTTCAGGACACGTCACCCCCGCTCCTCAAAAATCTCCAGGGGCTGCCTCTCCACCTCCGTATCAAACCAGATCTCCTCACCATTGGCTTTAAAGGAGTCCATCCCCTTGCCCCCTCCTACCTCACCTGGCTTCTCTCCTTCTACGACCCATTCTTCGTACTTGGCTCCTCTGGTGCCGACCTTCTCAGTGGGCCTCCATCTCCCCTGTCTCGCCGCAGACCCCTGGTCCACGTCTCGCCCCCGCCCCGGAACGCCCTCCCTCCTCTAATCTCTCCCCCGCTTCAAAGCCTTGCTGAAGGCCCACCTCCTCCCAAAGGCCTTCCCAGACTAAGCCCCGCTTTTTCTCATCTCGCACTCCCTTCTACGTCGCCCTGACTTGCCTCCTTCCCTGCCCCTCCAGCCCCACACCCAAGGCTCAGAACGGTGCTCTGCGCATCGTAAGCGCTTAACAAATACCAACATCATCATTATCACGATTACGTATATAATCCGTCATTTTATTTATTTGCATCGATGCCCGTCTCCCCACATCTAGACTGTGAACTCGTTGTGGACAGGGAATGTCACTGTTTATGGTTGTACTGTACTTTCCCAAGCGCCCGGTACAGTGCTCTGCACACATTAAGCTCTTAATAAATACAACTGAATGAATAAAGCACTAATTCCCATCTCGAGATAAGGCTCCTGACTGGGAATGAGGTTCACCTCGAGCCTGAGAAGTTAACATTTGGATGGAGAATCGGTAGCTTTTCTAAATCCTCGGATGGCCAAAATGAGCAGAGCCCTGAGATGGGAACAATAATAATAATAACAGCGGTATTTATTTAGCACTTACTGTGTGCCAAGCACTGTCCTAGGTGCTGGGGTAGACACAAGATTATCAGGTTGTCCCACGTGGGGCTCCCAGTCTTCATCCCCATTTTACAGATGAGGTAACTGAGGCACAGAGAAGTGAAGTGACTTGCCCAAGGTCACACAGCTGACAAGTGGCGGAGCCGGGATTAGAACCCATGGCCTCCGACTCCCAAGCCTGGGCTCTTTCCACTGAGCCACGAAGGCAGCCTAATTTCACTGCGAAGGAAGAGTTGGCCGTGAACAAGCAGTCAGTCATTCGATCACATTTACTGAGGGCTTACTGTGTGCAGAGCGCTGTACTAAGCGCTTGGGAGAGCACAATATAACAATAAACAGACATTTCCTGCCCACAACGAGCTTGCAGTCCCAGCTGGTCGCTCAGCGGCCCACCCGGACCTAAGGGAACTCACCTCTCAAGTGGATGGAGACTGATCATCCGTCCCAGCCCAAACCTACGAGAAGCAGCTTAGTTTAACGGAAAGAACCCGAGCTTGGGAGTCAGAGGTCGCGGGTTCTAATCCCGACTCTGCCACTTATCAGCTGTGTGAGTTTGGGCAAGTCACTTCACTTCTCTGGGCCTCAGTTCCCTCATCTGGAAAATGAGGATTAGGTCTGTGAGCCCCACGTGGGACAACCGGATTACCTCGGATCTATCCCAGTGCTCAGAACAGTGCTTGGCACACAGTAAGCGCTTAACAAATACCACTATTATTATTACTACTATCATCATCCCGCCTTGTCCACCTCTTTGCCTCTGGGAGCAATACGCACAGTCTGTGCTTTTGGTTTGTTCCTTTGTGCTTAAATGGTATTTGTCTCGTGCTTACGACGTGCCGGGCACCGTGCTAAACCCTGGAGTAGATACAAGCTAATCCGGTTGGACGCAGTCCCTGTCCTACA